>NC_133619.1:235359536-235681286 GCF_048593235.1 Sminthopsis crassicaudata
TTCCCTGGCTTATTTCGAGTCCCAGCTAAAAATCTATTTTCTCTGAGAAGACTTTTCTGGTCACCCTTAGTCTGGGTACCATCTCTTTTATTTTATTATTATTATCTCCATTTTATCCTGTATATATTTGACTTTTACAAAGTTGTTTAAATGTCTCCTTCATTACTGTGAGTTCCTTAAAAGCAGGGACTGTCTTTTGCCTTTGATAGCACTCTCTGATGTCATAGTTCTCTCCCAAAACAAAGGACAAACAATAACAACAATTGGCATTTAGGGCATCACTTGGCATATAGTTTGCATCTAGCAAATGATTTTAGTAACCTGACTTCTGTATCATGTGTATGTAACTGCACTAAATATTGGTAAAAGACTTAAGGAAGACTTCATGAAAGAGAAAGTATCTGAGACATAACAAGTCCTTGCCTTGTAGGAGCTTACATTATTTTGGGGTGGTAGAACAAGGACAATAAATAAACTTCTATAATGCTATACAAACTAGTTTTCTATTCCATTTTCTCAAATATACATGTTTTGATGATTCAAAGGAAAACAATATATTATCATTATTAGTTATTTTATGATTCAGACTTGAATAATTAAGATGATTACAAATTATTAAATTTGTATACTGAATTTCAAGCCTCCATTCAAGTGAAAGCAGTTTAGATAAGCCATAGTTGCTATTCTCATGGAGAGCAAAATTTATTACTGACATCATCAAGAAAATAGTTGATAGGTAAACTAAGGATAAAATTCTTTTTTTCCCCCTGAAGCAATTGGGGTTAAGTGACTTGCCCAGGGTGTATACACAGCTAGGAAGTGTTAAGTGTCTGAGACCAGATTTTGAACTCAGGTCCTTCTGACTTCAGGGCTGGTGCTCTATCCACTGCGCCACCTAGCTGCCCCTAGGGATAAAATTCTAAGCATGAAAAACATCACAAGCCAATGAATCAAGGTGGGAGTGGATTGACTATGTTTGAGAATCAAACACCCAAGCTTGAACTCTGGCTCTGCCATTTTCCAAATGCATTATTTTGAACAAAAGAAACAGGAGAGCAAAGTAGATAGAATGTTGAGTTTGGGATCAAAAAAATCTATTAAATCTTGCCTCAGACAATTGCTAGCTCTTGAATCTTGTATCAGTCACTTAATTTCCCTGTCCCTCAGGTTTCTCATCTGTAAAATGAAATTACCTTATCATGTATCTTTCAGCTCTAAATCTATGATCCTAGGAGTCTTGGGTTCCAACCTAAACCTAGGCCTCAACATGGGTTCACATTTCAACCTTGGCAATTGCTAGCTATTGACTCAGGCAATTCCATAGTATTTAATTAAATATTATGTTATTCATAGATTGTGATCTGTATTCAAGAAACAAATTCTCTGAGCCTCATTTTTCTTTCTCTCTAAAGTGAGAATTATATAAATATTTATTATATTATATAAATTATATAATTTTTTTTACCAAATTCACTAAATCCTAATATTTCATTATTTATTTTATAAGAAATGATCATCAAGATAGTTTCAGAAAGACCTGGAAAGACTTATATGAATTGATGCTAAGTGAAATGAGCAGAATCAGGAGATCATTGTATATAGCAACAAGATTATGTGATAGTGGCTCTTTTCAACAGTGAGATAATTCAAACCAGTTCCAATGGACTTGTGATGGAGACAGCCATCTTCACCCAGAGAAAGGACTGTGGGAACTGAATGTGGATCACAACATAGCATTTTCACTTTTTGTTGTTGTCTGCTTGCTTTTTGTTTTCTTTCTCAATTTTTTCCCTTTTTGATCTAATTTTTCTCGTGCAGCATGACAAATGTAAAAATATGTATAGAAGAATAATACATTTAATATACATTCAATTACTTGTTGCCTAGGGAAAGGGTGAGAGGAAGGGAGGAAGAAAAAGATTTGGAACTTTTTACAAAAATCAATATTGAAAACTATACATATATTTTGAAAATAAAAAGCTTTAAAAATAAATCCTAATATTTCCTTTGTCATGGTGGTTGAGAAATTCTGGATTTCAGAGAAAGAGCACAAACTTTAATACAAGCCTGATGATAGATGTTTGTCTATTATTCAAAAACCTTTTGAAATAAATTTAGAATGTCATCACAAACTTATCTGTAGGATATTCAATTTTATAACCAAACCTTCAATCTAATGGAAGAGCAGCAGGAGAGGGTGCTCAAATACACAAAACCACAAATTATTGAACTCTATAGTTTTATTGTGAGGAAGAAATAGATGAAATTTGTGAAACAGCTGAGGGGAAATTACAGAATGTCCACATTTTTAAAAAAGTAATTTTTGTCTTCAGTGACCAAACTCATTTATCTCATCTCCATATCTCATGGGGCAACTCATCACTGCAGACGAGTATTTTCATATATCCTGTTCAATTCCCACTCATCCCCCTTGTTACACAGGACTACTATGATTCCATGTAAAAATGTGCATTTCTTCTTTGATTGATTTTTTTTTCTTACCCTTTATATCTAAGTCATTTCCCAAATTGTATCAATTCTTCTTTCATAGTTTTTTTCACTTCCATCACTTCCTCCCAATTCACTCAATAGCCATTTTGGCTCCATCTCTCACAGCTTCTTCCTTGGATAATTATAGTAGCCTCCTAAGCAGTCTCATTGTTTCCAGGTTCTCCTCTCTTCAATCTGTAAGAAAACTACCAAAATAATATATAGGTCAGACCAGATTATTTGTCTTTTAGAACCTTTTACCTTGTCAGCAGGAAAAGATATCAACTACTTAGCTTGACATTTATGATCCATCATAATTTATTTCCATTCTATCTTCCCAGATTTATGTCATTTGATTTCCCTTCTTTTACTGTGTTACATTCAAATTAAACTAGTCCATGCTGGAATTCAATTTGCCCAGTTTTGCTGCTTCCATACATTTGGAGAACTTTATCTCTTTGGAATGCATTCTTTTTGGTCAGCATATGTTAAGATTACAAGGTGAGAACTCAGGTTGTCTGGACAGTTCGCTGGCTCAGGATTCACACCTTTGTTTTGGGCCTTTAAAGGGAGTTTGCACCTTTATAATTCTGAGGGAGAAAGTTCATTGGTTGAAGTGTTTCTCACAAGCCCCGTTGAGTTCTCACTACAATCTCTTCGAGGATAAAAGAGGGCAGCATTGGGTCTGGAAAGTAGTCTAGTCTGGGATCGGGTTGAGACGGCAGTCCCCAAGGACAACTTAGAGACGACTGGACCTTTACAATTCTGAACCTTGACAAGCATATTGGAATTTTTTCTTACTTTTAAGCTCTGTTCTTTCTCCTTGAAAGCATTATTTCCATGAAGTTTTTCCTAACCATCTTCCCTCAAATATGTTTTCTTATAGCACTCATACCTAGAAAGCATAGTTTCTAAATCTCTCTTTGCCCTTATAACATTTATTATAATGCATGGCTTATTCCCACCTATTAGTTTGTAAATTCCTTGAGGAACAAGGACTATGTTTTCATCATCACATTACCAATACATAAGAGTACTTTTCACACTGTGGGGATTTCTTCCACCAATGGAAAATGTAAGCCTGCTTATCATAATGGATAAATATAAAGGAGTTGATAGGTGAGGGAGATGGATGGGAATAGAGAATAAGCATTTATATAATGCCTACTAATGTAACAGGTATGTACTGAGCATTTTGTAACATTATCTCATTTAATCCTTACAAAAACCCTGCAAGGTAGATATTGCAATTATTCCCATTTTATAATTGAGAAAACTGAGGCATACAGAAGTGCAAGGACTTGCCCAAGATCATGCAGCTAATTTATGAGGTCATATTTGAATTTAAGCCTTCTTGATTGACTCTAGGTCTCATGCTATATCCATTGTGCCAAATAGCTGCCTGAGGCACATAGAGCTTAACTGATTTTCTCAGAGACATACACCTAGTAAGAGAAAAAAAAGCAGGATTTAAATGCATTTCTAGTTCTAAACCTAGCATTCTATCAACTACCCCAAGTGCCCCTGATTTGTCCAAAACTGGACAAATACCCAATAAAATACCCAACAAAAATTTAACTGATTTGAATCAAAACCCAAAAAATTTGCCTTAATAAGACAAAAAAAAAATTCTTAGACTACAACTAATTAATTTAATAATTAAATAAATGAGTAGTAATGTGTTAACTCATCATTCAACAAGTATTCTTTGAGGTTCTATTTGCATGACAAAGATACCACATGAACTAATTTTCAGTGGTATAGACACTGCTGATAATTACCATAGCCTTTCTTTATTGATTTCCAGAGATGCTGCTTTCTCAAAAACCGGCATCACAGTAAATACTCCAGAATCAGAGTTGGCATTTAATTAATCTCTACCAAACCCAGATCGAAAGTCAGTATTATACCTTACTTGTGAAAGAGAGCAAAAAATTCCTCCATTCCTTGGCATATCACTGTCACAAATGTTTGAACCTTGGCATACTACAGTAGTAAAGTTGCCTTAGAGGCTCATTTGACTGTGTTATCTATAAAGACATGGTCATTGGGTACAATTCAGGAGAAGTGCCTCCTAACCCCCAGAAAACGAGCACACATTAAGAAAAAGAATATAAGTTTTCATCTTTATACAAATGCTAGATTGAGGATGTGTAAAATAATGTCAATTATAGGACAGTGAACTGGAAAACTTGATAGAGTCATAAAAGATGCAAAGGTTGGAGACATTCAGGAAGATGTGGGAATGGTCTTAAAGAAATAGAGAAATATGCTGAAATGTGCTCTGGCAACCAAATGTGAGTTTTCTACTTTTTAGGTGAAACTCAAAAAGAAAAATAGCCAGATGGTTTTTCATATAATTTCAGAGTTATTGTCTGGTTATTTGTGCCCTTTAAGGTAAAGCCATACCGATTTTTTTCATTTCATACATCATTTGATGAAATGCCCTTTAAAATGGAATGGTATATGGTACTTAACTTTTGGGAAACAAAATGTAGTAGAAAATAAATTAACTTCTCTCCTTACATTGGGATCCAAAGGCCTCACCTTATTAATGACCTTAGAGACTATCATAAAGCAACTATAGCTGTTTCAGACAGCTGAACTCTAGCTTAATGGGAAAGCTCATTAATCAGGCATGAACATCAAGGCCATGACCACTGCAGCTGGTAGCAGCAGCCTTGCAAGAGAGCTCATTCCCAAAGGACACATCAAGAGAGGATTCTGATGTAGAAGGCAGTGCAAAGGTGGGGAATACAGCCCAATTGGTTTTCCTTTATTTAATGGAAAAATCAGAGCAGAACAATGTTCCCAGTACCCTGAACACATACATTCTGTTATTCAGAAGACAGCTTTTGAAATTCCAGCCATTCATCCCACCATTCCACATTCAGTGTCTTCTACCTCATTTCCTCAAAAACATAGACAAATCGCTTACTTCATTAAGGGTGTCATGTTAGACAATGAGAATATCCAAAGATTACATTAGAATGTAATCCTCCTCCCACAGAGCTTGCATTTTAGAATGGTAATTTTACATATAGAGAAGACCCCACCCTACCCTACTCTGCATGCAAGGCCCATGTATAATAAGATCTATCCCCTTGTGTGGCTAGATGAGCTGGAGGTTACTATACTCTCCTCAGAAGGAGGGAGTGCAAGGCTAGAATTATAACTATTTTCTCTCTCCATTATGTCCCTATTCTCCACTTGCTATACCAAAAATGTTGGCAAGTTCTCTTTAGGAAAGATCTAAGATTCCTTTCTTTTGTTGAGCAGAGTTAACTTACTACCAATTGGAGAGATCCTTCACTCTGTATTATCTGCAATATATTCTCCTATGGATATCTTCCCTGATTACTGATTTGCTACAATTTGGATAAATGGGGTTCTCTGTTATTTTCTGTGTTTGTTCATTATAAAATTTGTATTCAGTGGAAAGAGTTCAAACCTTGAGTCTAAAGCTTGGGGCCCCCTTTCCCTAGTAAAGACACAGTGATCAGACATTAGACTGAACTTAATCAGAACCTTATGCTTGATAATATGGTTTTGACTTGTCGATGATCTTGAGATTTAAAACCACTTCTATACCCCTATTACTTTCTAAGATGCTCCCAAAGCTAAGACAGGACCTAGGAGTTAGAATACAAAAGTACCAAGATGATTGATTGCAATTCCACTTAAGTGGCTTACATATAAATATATATGAGATAATATAAGTCATGTTTTTATGGAAGCATAGATCAAAAAATAGTGGAAATTTTACTGGTCATTCTGTCTAAATCTTTTTTTGTACAAGTGAAGAAACTGAGGTCAAAGAAGAATAAATAATTTTTGATCATCTGAAAGAACTATATAAATGTTCATTATTGTTCCTATCACTTTTTGGTTCGTATATTTCTGATTTCTTAATTTCACTGGATAATAACCTCAGCTAATACACATCATATATCCCAATTCTACAAGTGAATTGATAATTTCCTATTTTGCCATTATTTAGGATTACTTATAGCAATGAAAATGTAGGTATTCTCATAAAACTTTGGTTATATGGTTTGTACACCTATTGAAGATCAAAAGTGAAAGTTAAAATGACAACCAGCTATTAAATTGTTTTTAATTATCTGCCAAAAAGAAACTAAACACTTTAACATTATATATATATATATATATATATATATATATATATATATATATATATATATATATATATATATATATATATATATATATATATGTTGTTGTTGTGGTTGAAACTTTTGGTTAAAAGGATGATATAAAGGGTCACATAAGAGCCTACCTCTTATCTCATAAACCAATATCTGAAAAAGGCCCTAAAGCAATGATAACAAACCTCAAAGAAAAATAGGTTATGTTCTTCCTTCTATTCAGTCCAGAAAAGCACACATACACACAAAGGTGTCCAAAGGTGGGGGAGTCTAAGAAATGGATTATACTGGAGAAGCCAGAGGGAATCCTGAAAAAGATTTGGACCTTCCCTGACCCTGTTTTGCCCAAGCACGAGCATGAGCTTTTTTCTCCTGTTCAGTATTTTGATAATGAGACTATAATTAGTTGTTCTTAAAGAATGACTTCTGCAGGTTACATTCTAAATGTCTTTTTATAGCCTAATTCTTTTCTTGGGATGCACTAGAAAGTGGATTTGATCCCTTGGGAGTCCTAATTTTCTGTCTTTTTCATTTTCAGATTTTTCTTCAGCCTTGAGTGAATAAAACAAAGTAAAATAACTTACAAAATCAACCCCAAATTTTAAGTTATGTTGCTTTATGGGGTGAAGGGCTGCCCATTCTTCCATAAAGAATTTGAAAAGCAAAATCTATACCCCCAAAAGGAGGTGACTACTGTGAAACTGGCAGGATAAAATTGCCAGACATTTGCTCTGGACTGTGGGCTCATGAAAAGATTCTTCAAGCATTTCACACTCCAACTATTTCATTTATTGGCAGATGCACAGGGCTAAGCAGCCTGCCAAAACTTGTGATAGTCTGGTCTCAAGGAAATTAATTATTCAGATTAGAAGGTCATCTTTGAATGCTAGTAACGATTACAGAATTTGTTATTCAACCAAATAGCCCAAATGTGGATTCATGCCTTCCCTATTACCAAGGGCAATTTGTGACACTCTAAGAGCAATGAATGAATGATGAGTAACCATTGTTTAAAACAAGAGTTACTGCACTGTGGTCCAAAGGAATTACCTAAACATGAATCTTATGCCACATCCATAGGACTACAGGGTCTGGATTTTTTTCTCTGGGTTATACTTTTCAAGAAAAGAAATTCTAACATTTATTAAGTATGATTTTTTTTGTCTTAAATAATATTTTTAATATGAGGACTTTTTCCATGGAAGCTTTATGGATAGACTGAACAATGACAACATGTTGAAATATATATATATATATATATATATATATATATATATATATATATATATATATATATATATATATATATATATATATATGTACATATATACATATATATATATATGTACATATATACATATATATATATATGTGGATGATACTTCCAACATTTTAAACAATAAACACATAATCCAACCTTTCTACTAACAATAGAAAATTGTTTTCTTATCAAAATAAGACTTTTTTCTGACAAACCTAGTCCTCCTCAATTTTGTAGCCTGAAACCACCTTCTTCATCTTGAGTGCTGACACTCCACTAATCAACAATTGGGGATAAAATAGAGGTTAGGGGGAAGATGAAATTTTAAGGAAAGTTAGACTCAAGACTTCATTGACTCAGAGAATTCCTTATGTGGAAATTTCCTCCACCAAAACCAAACTATAAACACATCTATAATTGAATCTTAGAAAGTTACTTTCAGGCACAAAAAGGGTAAGGAATTTGAGTATGGTCATCCTGTTAGTATTTGTTAAGAGGCCTTACTGGAATCCAGATTTTCCTAAGAGAGTATTATGACATGTTATTTCATTATATAAATAAATACATAAATAAATAAATAAATCAGAACAAGGACAGCTACTCTTTTCCCTAGCATCAGAACCTAATGCAGGGCTTAAAATCAATTCTGGTCACAGCTAAGAAAGACAAAAACCATTGCTTGTTCATTAAATGTGCTTCATCTTTAAAGAATAAATGTTTGCATTTATTTTATAATATTTTATAAAAGCATTTTACCGTTGGACCTATATCTCCTTTTTCTCAGACTCTATTTCCCAGAGATGATTGACAGTGGCATAGCAATTATATGTCAGTTGTTTTGTGAGACACTGTTAGAGACTGGTAACTCGAACTCATTGATAACAGTTATGTGGTCACTAACCATAACTCCATTAAATTGGATATTAAATTGTTTACACTTTTTGTTCTCTCCTTTCTATTATGAGAACTCCCTCTTGGCAGAGAAAGCAAAATCATTTTATTGACCCCATGAAGTGGAGTCCTGTTTTTAATCCTTTTTTTCCTTAAACCTAGCTTTAAAAAAGAAAAGATCAAGAAACTGTTTCAATGCTAATTTTAGATCATTCCTAACTTCATGATACCTAAAATTATCAATAGAAGATTTTGTTCTTATCTCTATTTATCACACATTGCGTGGAATTGCTTGTGTGATTTTATATATATGTATGTGGTCCCACATGCACATGTTTTTTGATGAACTTCCATTTCTACATTGGTCTCTTCAAATTGCTGACTAATCAGAAGCATTTAAATTTGTTGTTATAATCTCATTTTTGAGAGCTTGCCATTAGTCTTTGTCCAATATCTTCTATAACATATATATATATATACATATATATATATGTATGTATATACATATTTTACTAGGTTTTATCAGTTGTACTGCATTTCTGGGAAAAAAAATTCTTTTAAGCTGGGATCCAAGAAAATAAATACTATTCTCGGGCACCATCTTTGTAACCAAATGTTCACTTCCCAAATCCACATTTCTTTCTGTAGCTCCTACATTTAATTGGAAGCAGTAATGATAGCATCACTTGTTTTCCCCAAATCCTCTTTCTCTTGCCAAGAATGTAATAATTCTTACAAATGCTTTCTGGGTCCTTCTGATGGTAACATTTTTTCCAAGTGGTCATCAGACTCACAAGCTGTGATAGGCTTTTCATAACATCTCATATACATGCCATGGAAAGAAAGCTCTCTTATACCTTTTGTCAGCCAACCAAATAACTACATTCTCTAGCATGGAGACACTGACTCCTCATCTATTCTGCCTCTCGCCATCATTAGCTTCTCTTTTGACAATTCCTGTGAATTTCTTGCATCATAAGAAGCTGCATCTATCTTCCTCAAGGAGTTGAATTTATTCCATTGTGGAAAGGATCTGTTGCCTATAACTTAGCTCCAATATTCAAAAGACAATTGATAAATGTTTACACTGTACAAGGGACCAAGAAGCAGAGCAGAAAACAGAAACTGAGCTAGCAGATCACATTTCATTGGAGAGACACAAAATATAAAAATGTAAATGTATTCATGAATACTTGAGGATGAAGAGAGCATAATTAATTAAAGGTCTGTAGCACTTGAAAGAAATTAGGAATTCTAAAAGGAGTGTGCTGGTAAATATTTCAACAACTGACTCTGATAATGCATGACACACTTTTAAATTTCATCTTTATTATTAACATTTTCTTCATCAGTTTCTCAAACCTAAGAAATCAAGAAAACAATATAAAAGCTTTTATTTGTGGCATTTACCAATTTCCAGGGAATAAATATTGACACTGAAAATATAACAATTGGCTCTTGGGAGTCAGTACAAGCTGGCTCCAGAATAACCCCCATTTGGATTTAAAGATGGAGATAAAGAAATGCATTTCAGGCATAGCAGCCTTTGCAAGAGCAAAGAAGCACGAGACAGAATGACAAATTTCAGCAACCAAAAATATGCCACTTTAATTGGAATGTGTGCAAAGGAGAAAAAAATGTAAAATAATCCTGGGTAAACAGGCTGTGACCATAATGTAAATGCCAAGCTGAATAAGTCATATATTATCTTCAAGGAAACAGGGAGCTTGTTCAAATTCTTGAGCAGAAGAGTTACACTTTCAAACTTGAGATCTAAAAAAAAATTTGGTACCAGGTAGATTACAGAAGTCAAAGATTGGAAGTTGGGAGTTCCATTAGGAGACTGCTGCAAGAACTTACGTAAGACATGAAAACTTGTAATAGAGCCACGACTTTATAAATAGGACACTGATGAGAAATATAGTACAACTAAGATTTACAAGACTTGACAATGTATTGAAGATGGGGAGTGAAATGAAGAGTTCCATTTTTCTTGTCCTTCTCTGTTAGATTATCCAAATTTCCAGCCCCCTAACAAAAGCTATCATTCCCCTCTACCTCCCCTGTCCATTTTCTCCTTTGTGTTCACTTTCAAACATGTTTTGCATTTGCTCCAAGAATGCTTTTTTTTCCTCTGATAACCTTAAGACAAAAATGTTCCTCCCCATTCTTTTTTCTTCTCTTCTCAAGTAGAGACCAATCTGCATTCTGTGCATACAAAAGTCTTACTTGGCACCAGCAGAAACACTAATGAGGTGCCTTCTCAGGAAGCAAAGCAAAATTCTTTTTTCCTCCACTGTTGTTGAAAGCAAAATCCTCAATCCTCTTATCATTCCTGTTGGTAGCTCTCAGCCAAGTCTCAAGTTGAACTATTATGGCAATTTCCAGTGGTTAGCTACAATGGAGACTCACTTTCCTGGGGCTCTTGATAGAGGCTTAATTTATTTATCACAAACTCCCCTCCTTTTTTTCACAAGAGAATACCAGCTCACTCAGTTGTCTTTGATTGACAATTAGAAATTCATGCCAAGGTTTAATGCCAATGGAAACTATTCTCAGCTGTTCTCTGTGAGAGGGTCTCAAGCAGAAATCCAATTACCAACAAGGCTTTATCTCATTAAATCTAATTACCTACCTCTTCTTTCCTCTACCTGCTGATAGTCTTCAGCTGCTACCTTAATACTTCTCTGGCCACAGTATTCATGGAAAAATATTTGCTTCAATATGCACTCTTTCTACCATAAGACACTTGCTACCTATAGGTCACTGAAACCCTCTAAGTATCAAGCAAAGTCAATGAAACTCTCTAAATCTCAAGTATCTTCACTGTAAAGTTAAGGGAGCAGATGGATAATAATAGCTCCTGTTTCATAGGGTTAATGTTAGGATCAAAAGAGAAAACATATGGAAATTGCTTTTGCAAATCTTCAAACTTTATGCAAGTGTGATTTACTATTCTTGTAATACTTATTCATAAAGGATTTATTATTTCCATAATGTGAGTGTTTCTTCCAATTAGAATATTGCAAACTCCTCTCTATGCTTTGTGAGATGTTTTTCATAGACTAGCCTGGATTCAAAATCTTCCAACTTGGTCCCTGTTTATACTCCATTGACACATTGAAAAAATAAAGTCAGCTCCTCCCTGTATTGAGGTGTCAATTTTATATTTTAGTTATGGTCAAATGAGATATCATATGCAAAATACCTTGAAAACTTTAGAGTACTACATACATATTGGTGATTATTATTTTATAATATAGGAATGAGTCCATTTATAATTATATGCAAAATGAAATTGAAACACAATTTAACCATATAACTCAAACCTTATATGACATCTCCTTAATTATCTTCATAATACTCTGATGGAGTAAGTACGCTCAAGTATGTCCCCATTTCTGCTGCCATAAGCCTAGTTCAAGACCTCAAGATCTCTTTCTGTGATCAGATTAGAAGAAATGTACCAGTGCAATGATCAACTATGATAGATTTAGCTCTTTTTAGCAATACAATAATTCAAGAAAACTCCAAAAGTCTTGTGAATACTATCCACATCCAGAGAAAGAGCTATGGAGTCTGAATGTTGATTGAAGTATACATTTTCATTTTTTGTGGGGAGGATTTCTTTCTCTTGGTTTTTCTTTTTTATTCTGATTCGTTCACAACATAACTAATGTGGAAAAATGTTTAACATAATTGTACATATATAACCTATATCAGATTGCTTGCTGTCTTGCAGGGGGGGATGGAAGGGAGAGAGGAAGAAAAATTTGGAACTCAAAAATGTATAAAAAATGAATGTTGAAAATTATCTTTACAAATAATTGGAAAAAATACTATTAAGTGGGGGGGGAGTCAAAATTAAGGAGAAAAATAAATAAATAAAAATTAGAAATATATACTTATTAGACAGTGGTAAAGCTTAGGGAGAAGAAAATAAGTGGAAATAAACTTAACTGCCAAGAACACCTATGGAGAAATATACCTAGAAGTAATAGTAATCACACAAAGGTTCTATAATGGCTGCTGTAGTAGGAAGAAGCTAGTGGACATTTGCAGTTTCATAGAGACAAGAAATCAATCAGATTGTGAACAAGAGCAAAAATGCTCTTAGACTCAAGTGCTAAAATAGCTCCCAACAGTATAGAGAGTTATAGAATCATAGAGCAGGATTTCAAATTTTATCTTGTCTAATCTTTAATGTTGTAAATTTCATATGCATCTCAAACACACAGCCATCTAGTTATTGAATAAAGATCCCTATTCAATCAATCATTTAATAGTTAAAAAGCTTTAATTTTAAAAAATGACAAAGTTCACATGCCAAAAAAAAAAAAAAAGTGATTAGCTATACCAGTAGTCATACTAAGTATGGGAATACAAAGAAGGGCAAAAATACTAAACCTTTTTTACCACCTTCAAGGAACTTACATACTAATAGAGTAGACAAAACCAAAATAGGTAACTATAGAGAGAAAAGCTCAAGTAGCTGATGGTACCTGGATTTCTCCTTAAGATGTAAGATTTGAACTAAACCTTAAAAGGAGTCAAAAAATCTGAGAGAATGACCTAAAGAGGAATGAAAAGAAGGCCTGTATCACTGGACCATCAAATGTCTAAAGGGAGATAAATTACAAAAAACCTAGAAAGGTAAAAAGGATGTAGACTGTACACAGCCTTAAATGACAAAGGATTATCAGATCAGATCAATGATTTAGGCCAATCACTTTTGTGTCTATAAGGAAAATGGGTAGGAATGGGAGTAGACTTGAGGTAGGGAAATCAAGTAGAAGGATATTAAATTAGTCCCAGAAAATTTAATGATACCCTGAACTAGTGAGGTGACTATGTGAGTGGAGAAAAACATGCAAATGAAAGATTTTATGAAATTAGAAATCAAAAGACAGGAACAGATTGTATATGGGAAGAACATAAAAGAGTAAGGAATGAAAATGAGATTTCAAGTCTCAGTGACTAAGATACTGATGTCCTTGAAAATAAGGAGGTTCAGAAGAGGTTCAGAAGAGAAGAAAATTTAAAGGGAAAGATAATGTGTTTTATTTTGGACTTTATAGATTAATGTCCATAGAACATTCAGTTCAAAATGTCTAAGTCAGAGATGTGGTATTAGAACACCAAAAAAGAGTAGCTTGGATAGATAGACAGACAGACAGACAGATAGATAGATAGATAGATAGATAGATAGATAGATAGATCTGAGAATCATCTACATAAAGATAATAATGAATCCATGGGTTCTGATGAGATGACCAAGGGACAGGAACAACCATATGTCTAAATACTTAGGCAGTATGATAGTGACAAAGTAGACTGAGAAGGAGTAGTCAGTAAAGTCAAAGGAAAATTATGAGAGATAAAGGGGAGAAAAACAAAAGAAACCAGTTCCTGCCTACCTCCAGTGACATTGTATTTTGAATCAAAGAACATGGATTTAAATTCTAGCTATACTATGTGGCCTTGGTACTACTTCATATCAGTTATACTTCTTAATATGTTACATATATACATCCTCCATATTCTCTACTGTTATGCTTGATAATCTGAGTAATTTAGAATTTTCTTGTATTTTAACTCTTTTATGTTGTGTGTGGACATAATATATACTCATGTCTATTTGTTGGTGATGCCTTTCCATCTATATCATTGAAGAATATAGTATATTTCATCTATATTATATGAATTCAAAAACTCTTTTATAATCCTTTTGTAGCCTCTTTCCCTATATGATATCTTTTTGTCTGGCCTATTGAAATAGCTTTCTAACTTCTTCCCTTACTTCAGTCTTTTCTTTCTCTAAGTTATTTTACACAGTACTTCCAGAAAATTTGTTCTAAAATCACAATTCTGATCACATCACTTTCCTTACTCAAAATAGCCCTCTCTAAAATCCCTAGTTCTTTACCTAGTATTCAGGGCCCTCTACTATTTGGCCCCAATCTATCTTTCCAGTTTTACACCCCATGGGTCCCCTCAACTTATCCTATCTTTCTGATAAATTGGACTATTTGCTGTTCTCAGAACATGCCCTGCTGTTCTCTGCCTCTACAAAATTACTCCAGCTGAACCTGCTATGTGAAAGTCTATTATTCTCTTGTATCTCTCTACCCCCTGCTCTGCCTATCCAATTTTTACCCATTTATTTAAGACCAGATCAAAAGCCATAAAATTTTACCTAATCCCTTCAATTAGGAATAATCTCTTCTTGAAATACCATAGGACTTCAAATTTCTCTTGTGGCATATCCACATCCTATAATGCATTATAGTTTTTTGTATATGCTTTATCTTGCTATTAGACTTTAGACTTTGTGAGAGGAATCAGGTTTAATTATCTTTGTCTTCTTTAAAAGGATGTAGCACAGTACTTTTCACAGACATTTGATAAATATCTCTTTCCTCAACCAATCACAAGAAGTATTTACTAAGTGTATAGTATGTGCAATGGGGAAGTATTGTTGATGCTTATGAAATCCATAATAATATAATGGAATCTTAATGGACTTATGATAGAAAGAGCCATCTGCATTCAGAGAAAGGATTATGAAAACTGAATGTGGATCACAGCCTACTATTTTTGTGTTTTTGTTGTTATTTGTTTGCTTTTTTTTCTTTCTCATTTTTTTTCCTTTTTGATTTGATTTTTCTTGCACAGCATGACAAATTTGGAAATATGTTTAGAGCAATTGAACATATTTAATCTATATTGGATTACTTGTTGTCTACATGAGGGGTTAGGAGGATGGGAAGGAGAAACATTTGGAAAATAAAGTTTTGCAAAGGTAGATGTTTAAAATTATCTTTGTATGTATTTTGAAAAATAAAAAGCTATTATTATTTTAAAACAATATAAAGGAATCTTTTAAAATATATTTGATAAGAATTATGAATTAGATGTTGAAAGTTCATCTAAGGTCTTCAGACTGCATTAATCAAACTACTGGTCTCAAAGGAGCAAAGCAAGACTTGTTAGATGTACCATACTTAGGGGCTTGAGGAGATTTTTCAGAAGGGCATGGATGAGATTGTAAAGTATGAGTTCTCATTAAAGAGGTTTTATTTGACATTAACATAAAGAGTACCCACATAAATGAAATCAAGGATCATCATTAAAACTCAAAAATATCTAGAAAAAAGTCATTTTAGCAGATATGTAAGTTATTGATTGAGAAAGGGCTATATTTGAGTCAACCAAATTAATCATGAGATACAAATGTTCAAATGAGAAGTGAAGAGGACCCCAAGTGATATTCACTGTGTAACTATAGAAAAGATTGCCATAGGGAATATTGTAGGTAAGATTTTGGCAATTGATTACATATATGAAGTAAAAGAAATTAGCAGAATGAATGAATAAATAATGGAGACTAATAACTGCAGTTTGACTAAGGCTATCAGCTCTACCTTGGGACCTACTTTCATGTATTGTTATGCATTAGGAAAAAACTAATATAACTTCATTACAACTTGGTAGAGATTTTTTTTTCTTTTCATAAAAGCACTCTGGAAGCCCTACTTAGACTTTTTATCCACTGAAAAATTCAATGCATTCCATCTCAGAGAAAATTGATCAGGCTCAGTTAGATAAACATTTGCAAATATGTAGGCATAAGTTTAATTCTTAAAAAAAAAACAACTATTGCAAAACAGACATTTTCTTCCACATTTGGGGTATGCAAATGTAGGCATTTGATTAAGATTCTGTTTAAAAGACTTGCTGTTGTAACAGGTGTTGCTGTTACTCGAATTTTGGGGGGGTTGTTGTTTTAGTTTGGCTTTTGGTTTTTTTTAAATCTTTGCCAATTAGATTCCATGATGAATCTTTTCTCCAGAAAGAACAACTCCACAGGAGAACAAGTTTGTGTGCTTGGTGAGCCTCAGTGCTGATTGCAGCTCCCCAGTCACCCCCAGCAGCACCACAACTGAGGTTGTGCTTCAATGAATCCTTAAAGGACTTTATCTTGTCCTTACTGCTTGCAATTACCTTTCTTCAGGCCCACTGTAGAATAGTTGCTTGAATATCCTGCTGAGTTCTCTGTTCTGCACCTGTGACCAGCCCAGGGGAGTTAGCTACATTTTAATGAGCAAAGTTTCCTGGCTGGTCACATTGACAATGTGGCAGCACTTCATTATTGATGGTTCTGGCCTGCCACTTGATGTTCCAAAGGACCTGTAGGCTCCTTTGGAATAATCCTCCCAGATAAGATCCTTGACTACCTGGCAAATTGCCTAGGGAAGTTTAACAAACAGACCGAGGACCTTGTATTCATAGTAATCCATTTTGACTTTAATAAACTAGGCAATTCTTTACCTTTAGAGATATAATAGAAAAATTATATTCAATCCCTATAATTAATACTTTGGCCCTCATAAGGCTGAGCTGTATGTTCCTCATAAGAATATTCATTTGACACTCCTTTAAAGAGGGTGCTCTCTGAAAACAAAATCTAATTCTGCTGATAACTCTTTCCCCACAACATTGTGAGATCTTGTAGCACACTCTCAATTGTTTCATATTATATTAATTAATAAGTTCCTAAAAATCCTTAATTTTCATATTAATTATAAGATATGATAAATTTATATAAATCATTATACATATGTTAATTCATCAAAGTCAACTTTTCTATTTAAAATAAAACCAAATTTATACAAATACCATGGCATTGTGGAAAGAGTCCTGGCCTTGGAATCAGGAAGCCCTGAATTTAAGTCTTCTGTTTGACACCTGCTAGCTACATGATCATATGTAAGTCATTTAATCTCTCAGTGTCCTCAAGCAGCTTTCTAAAACTTCAAACTAACTTAGAATTAAACACAAAATAGGATAAAGTCTATAAGTATTTATAGATATACATAAAAGCATCCTTTTTGCAAATTAGATCCTGAAGCAAAATTATGTACATTAAATATATTTTCTCATTTTACATTACATGAAAAAAATCTTACTTAAATATAAAAATGACAATTAGATATCTTAAAGGGCTTTTTTGCCACAACTATTATCATGTAACAATGTTTGGGCCATCATACTATTTCTTTTTTTTAATATAATAACAAAAGAACAACAGCAAGGATGACCTTCAGTTACTAACTTCCCATAAACAGCAAAAAAGCACATGCATAAAAAAACATAATGGTATGTTTTTATAATGCTTATAAGATTTACCAAATACTTTGTTCTAAAAAAATTCTGGAGTATAACTATCATACTCCCAGTTTAAAGACAAAGAGACCAATGCCCAGAAAAGTGAGAGGTCTCACTCAACAGTACAGAACCAGCAAATGGTAGCACTTACTAATTCTTTCTGACTCAAAATACAATGTTTTTATATTCCTCTATGCCTTGCTTCAACATAAAGAAAAATATAAGAAAATGGCTAGAAATATTAATATTCAGCTAGTATTAACAAGCACTCTAGATGGGGTCAGTATGACCTAAGTTCAAATTTTATCTCAGCCACTTATTGCCTGTGGGACCCCAGACAAATTACTTCTTTGTCTTAATTTCCTCTGCAAAATTGGGATAACAGTAGCACCTACGAATAGCTGTTTTCTGTAAAGGGCTAGAACTGAGCAATGCACTTGGATAATGAAGCACATGAGACTAATTGCCAATTGTTTGAAGGTTGACCCTCCCCAGCTGTTCTATGCTGACTTGATTGGTGGGGCAAAGAGGGGGAAGTGACTTGTGTGGAAGGAGTAGGAGAAACTTGGGTGTGGAACTCACACACTCTCACACTCGTGACCTGGCGTTGGACGGGACAGTAAAGATCAAGAATAAAGACGTTTAGTGATCCTGACTCCGGCTGATTTCTGGGAAGACAGAGGTCCAGCATTTGGCGCCCAACATGGGGCGCCATTTGTAACGCGCTCTCCTGGCAGTTACAATTACTAGTCTGCCCTACGCCCAACAGAGTACCTTTGACCACTGACTTTTGCAGTGTGAACTCTACCTGGCTCGCCTCCTCTGAGGCCTTCAAAGGTCTCTGGCCTCAATCTCTTGAATCTATAGCTTAATAACCGGTAGCGCACTCAAGAACAGCCACGTGTAATCTTAAAAGCCTTTATTATATATATTATATATGTGATATTATATATCACATAATGCCCTGACTGATGCCCTGACTTGTTGATTCCCAAGTGAACACCTGGTCAGAAGACCCATGTGTTCACTACCAAAATCCTTACCTCTTTTGGCTATCCATCTTGTCTTGGCCACCCAGGCTAGGGAGCCAGGGTGAAGAGCGCCAGGTTAAAGAGCGCGACTGCTGCCTGCAGTGGGCTTATAAAGGGCCTGTGAGGTCACACACACAGCCAATCAGTGAGAGAGTCACCCATTACAAAGCTATCTCAATGTGGACAAGATCCCACCTACAAGGCAGTCCTAATATCCACAGAAATTACTTCTGGGCCTCAATCTCCCAATGCACTGTGTCCGCCCATTTAAAGAGCCCTTACAATTGTGAAAAGTGCAATTAATTGTGATAAGCTAGAAATGTTCTAGGATTGTGAAAAGTGCAATAGAGAATTGTGAGAAACTAGAATTGCTCTAGGATTGTGACAAGTGCAACAGAGAATTGTGAGAAACTAGAATTGCTCTAGGATTGTGACAAGTGCACAGAGAATTGTAAGAAACTAGAATTGGTCTAGAATTGTGATAAATGTAACTAGAATTGTGACAACCTACCTCACTGATATTTAATTGTTAACTAGAATTGTGATGTTTTACCTTGTTGACTTCCCACCTCAGTGTTGACATCCTACTTCATTGGCATCCAACCTCTTTGGCTTATTATCTCGAGTATGACTTTGATGAATGGGTTGAACACTTGGGCTACTCTTGAGCCTAGTTCTCATTGTTATACTTCTGTTTACTGATCTGCTGCTTTGTACCTCCTTGGGCATAACACTCTGTCATCTCATGGATCAAGTGAACTATAGCTGGTGCTAAAAGTTTAGCTTGATGAGATGTGCGGTTCCCGCAAAACAAGAGAAAGGAATTGTAAGGGCCCTTTAAATGGGCGGACACAGTGCATCGGGAGATTGAGGCCCAGAAGTAATTCTGTGGATATTAGGACTGCCTTGTAGGTGGGATCTTGTCCACATTGAGATAGCTTTGTAATGGGTGACTCTCTCGCTGATTGGCTGTGTGTGTGACCTCACAAGCCCTATATAAGCCCACTGCAGCAGCAGTCGCCCTCTTTAACCTGGCGCTCTTCACCCTGGCTCCCTAGCCTGGGTGGTCAAGACAAGATGGATAGTCAAAAGAGGTAAGGATTTTGGTAGTGAACACATGGGTCTTCTGACCAGGTGTTCACTCAGGAACCAACAAGTCAGGGCATCAGTCAGGGCATTATGTGAGTATATATAATAAAGGCTTTTAAGATTACACATGGCTGTTCTTGAGTGCACTACTGGTTATTAAGCTATAGATTCAAGAGATTGTGGCCAGAGACCTTTGAAGGCCTCAGAGGAGGCGAGCCGGGTAGAGTTCACATTGCAAAAGTCAGTGGTCAAAGGTACTCTGTTGGGCCTAGGGCAGACTAGTAATTGTAACTGCTAGGAGAGAACGTTACAGTTTTCAGAATAAAAACCAATATTATTTACATAGTACTTTAGAAACCTTAAATGCTAGATCTATCCTAGTCATTATGTAGGGTCTAATCAGTTTATATCTCTATCCTGAAGAAGAAAAATACAAATTACAATTGTACTCATTTCACATGCCAGTAGGTTATACTTAAGATTCTATAAGTTATACTTCAGTAATATGTAAACCAATATAATTATTAAAGTAAGCTGGTCTTTGAAGAAGCACAGGAACTAGAAACTAAATTGCCAACATTTGTTGAATTATGAAGAAAGTAAGGAAGTTCCAGGAAAAAAAAAAAAAAAAAACACCATCTACTTCTGCTTCATTGACTACACTAAAGCCTTTGCCTGTGTGGATCACAACAAAATGTGACAAGTCCTCAAAGAGGAAGGAGTACCTGATCATATTACTTGTCTCCTAAGGGATGTGTGTGATCCAAAAAGTAACAGTTAGAACTGAACACAGAACAACTGATTGGTTTAATATTGGAAAAAGAATACAACAAGACTATATATTGCCACTTTATTTATTTAACTTACATATAGAAAACATCATGTGAAATGCCAGGCTACATGAATCAAAAGATAGGATTAAGGACATCTGGAGAAATATCAGTAGCTTCAAATATGTAGATGATAGCATCCTGATGACAGAAATTAAAGAAGAATTTAAAAGTCTCTTAATGAGGGTGAAAGAGGAGACTGAAAATCTGGCTTGATGCTTAATATTAAAAAAAAACCTAAGATCTTGGCAATTGGCTTATTATTTCCTAGAAAATGGGAAAAGAAATGAAATCAGTATCAGATTTTATATTCTTGGGCTCACAAATCAAACTGCAGCCATGAAATTGAAAGACCTGTGCTCTTTGGAAGGAAAACTATGGAAAATCTGTACAGTGAACAACAAAAATCTGCATAGTCAAAGTTATAGTTGTTATTTAGTATTATTGTATGGCTATGAAAGTTGGATTGTAAGAAAAACTGAGTGTCAAAGAACTGATGCCTTCAAATTATGGTGCTAGAGAAGACTTTTGAGAATATCATGAACATTAAGGAGATCAAATCAGTCAATAGTTAAATTAATTCAGGCTATTCTTTGGCCACATAATCAGAAGACAAAATTAATTGGAAAAGGCATTAATATTGGGAAATATTGAAGGCAAAAAGAAAGGGAATGGCAGAAGATGAGATGGATTGATAGTATCATGGAAACAATGAGCATGGATTTGGACAGACTTTGAAAAACTGCAAAGGATAGAAGGGTCTAGTGTGTTATAGTCTGTGCAGTCACAAAGAGTCAGACATAAATGAACAATTGAACCATAACAACAAAGGTATCATTCATTCATTCATTCATTTATATATTTAACATATTCATTAAATATCTACTAGGTGCGGAGCATTGTTACAGAGACAAGGAGAAAGAACGACAATTATCTCTACCCTGCTGGTGGGATAGATCTCTTGTGTTTGGACTGTCATTGAAAACCCTGCTTTTTTAATTTGGGAGAGATAAAACATCATATAAATGGGACATGATTAGAACAGAGTATCACTGGTCATAGGAAGCCTTTGAATTGATGCTGGGAGAGACAGATTTAGGAAGATGGAGTAGAATTGGCACTAGAGAGACAGATACTCATAGAATGACTCATAGAAACATCGTATAATGTATCCTAAAATAGTGGAATGAGAGTGGCAGGCCTCAGAGCCATTCTATGCTTTATGGGACAAGAAATCCAGACAGCTTATTGCATGCATGTCCCTTTAATCACTGAAGAAATTCTGGAAAGGTTTTCTTTTTACAGTTCCCCACTTCCTGTGGTTGTATGCTGCTTGATGTAAGTTTATGATTTCTTTGCTATGCTTGTTTCTTTAGTCTGATTTTTGTTTTCCTTTCAATTAAAAATGGTTTACCTTTAAAAAGTTGTACATTGTATATTTAAAAACTAGTGGAGTACAAAAGGGGTTAAGATTATATGCCAAAAGCTAGCTAAAATTTACACAAGATTTAAAATAAGGCAGAAAATCTAGTTCTGGACAACAATTAGAAAATTCTTAGCTAGAGGACAATCAGCTATGATACATTCTATTAATAATTTTTAAAAACCTTCCTAACAAGAATTGGTTAAAGAAACTGAGGTTTTTCTTTTTTTCCCCCCTTATTTAAGTAGGTTATGGCTTTGTAGGCAGAGCAACTCCCTAAAGCTATTCAATTTCCCATCCCTGATGCTGGATGTTCCATCCACTGGCTCACTGTGCACCACATACTTCTGCAGGCACACAATGACCATCTGTGACTCTTACTTTTATTTCTCCCTACCTCCCCAAATCACTTTCAGTTCAAAAGGGCTCCAAGACTGGTATATAAGGATAAAGAATAAAGTACAAAGACAAACAACTATGTAATAGATTATTCCTCTGTGCCTCAATATAACTGAGAGGAAGGGAGAGGAATAGGAAAAGCAGATTCTAATATCCTTCTTTCCTTTATTTTTTCTTAATAATGTGCTCCAACATCACTGAGAAATTCCTATTTCCTCTTAGAGTCTACATGCCATTCCCAATCAACCTAGCTTGATATCATAATTTAAACAAATAGTTTAATTAATTTAGCAAAAGCAAGATAAAACCAAGAGATTACATCAGCTACAAATACTCCCATTTCTTATGGCAAAACCAGGCTATGTCCCTAGATGGAAATGTATGAATCCAATGTTTTTCCCTTTCTTATATGTTTTTCAGGTGTGAGAATGAAGTGGAAAGGAGGTAGTCAGTGTTTCCTTATAAAGCCAAGCCCTCTACATCCTGGGAAAGGGAGAATTCTCATTCTTGCCAGTTATTATTAACATTCATTAAATAATTATTAGGTGCCAGGCGCTATACTGTGACGATATAAGTACGAGCAAAATTTTAAAAATATCTCCATCCTCAAGGAGCTTATAGGCCAAAGGAAGAAAACAATAACAACAAAAAAGGAATTTAAAAATAGGGGGTAAGAGAGTTAAGGTACTTGCACTTGCCAGTAATGGCAGAGGGAAAAGTCAGAGGAAAGGAGCCTCAAAAAGAAAAAAAAGTAGTAAGTGTGGCTTGTCTAAATATAAGTGTGAAAAGATATATGAATCTTCCAGATTGAGAAGGCTTGCTGAGGCACAATGAAGAAAGAAGTATATACCACATTTGGAGAGAAATTTAGAAAGTGATGTTAATTGCATTAACTCATAAATAGATATTATTGGAATGAGTCCCTTTGGTCTCTTTGAAAAAGAACTATATAATGATTGCATCTATCTTTCCAAGGCCCTTCTGACCCTGCTGTTCTCCATTTTGCCAATTTGATAAGTATGAGGTGATTTATCAGAGTTGATTAATTTGCTGTTCTCATGTTATATTATTCAATAGTTTTTCAGTTGTGTCTGATTCTTTGTTACCCATGTTAGGGGTTTTCTTGACAAAGATATTAGAGTGGTTTACCATTTCCTTATCCAGTCTACTTTACAAATGAGGAAACTCAGGCAAAGTGTTAAGTGACTTACTTGCTCAAGATCCTGCAGGGATTGGTAAATGGCTCTTATTTTTACAAATTTGATTTAGTGCATATTTAATAAATGTGACCTCTATTAGAGAAACTTGCAATAAAACATTTTTGTTATTACTTCATTGTCTATAGCCCCTTTTAACAAAATGTAGTTTACCTTATTACCTCTTTACTCCATAGGAATTCTGTATGTCAGTTGAAAGAGGGAACAGGCAACCTAATTTGAGACCTGCCCCAAATCTAAATCTTATTAGCTTTTAGACTTTTAATTGTGTTATGGGTCTTCCAGCAATCTAGGGTCATTTACCAGTAAATATACTCACTCTTTCTTTATTGAAAGTAAGAACTAAATGCTTGATCTAGTTTGTTTTGTTTTTCTTGGAAATAACACAATTAAGTCTGTTCCCTTATGCCTTCATGAACCTATTGCTGTGCTCTCAGCCAACACCACTGTGGAACAAAGCTATAACCTTTCTATAGTTTCTGACTCCTAAACCTTTTAATGTTTTACAGTATCCATTAGTTTACTTTAAATGGCTTCCCATAACAGCTACTAATACATTACTTGATAGTCTCAGCATTAAGCTGTTAATCAAACTGATGGAAGAATTATCATAATTCATTCTTTAAAAGCCTTTGCACTATTGTTGATTGCCATTAGTGTATCAAAGAAAACTAAAATCACATCTTTATAAACTTTATTAACACGTGAATGAATGGCTTTTTCCCTAAAATGTATGTCAAGATTACAAGTCTATTTGCTTTTTAAGATTGTTTTTCTACCCATCTACCTACTTACCTATCTTCCTTTCTTCCTCCCTTTTCTTGCTCTATCCACATGGAGAATCATACCTACATTTGGGTGTTTTGTCCAAAGGAATATAAATTCTGATCCCTGAAACTTAACAAAATATTTTAGGATTTGAGAATTAGATTTTCTTGTTTTTCTATTTTCCCTATTTTAACATTCTAAAAAATAAAAACTGGAACAATTAGCTCTTTTGTCCATGTAGTTTCATTTATGATTTCTTGAAACAGAACTCCGAAAAACTAGTCTTTGATAAAGCTCATTGGGATTCAAATGGACCACGCCTCAAACCCAAATCACTGGCTCACTGGTTGGCTAACAATAGGTCTCTGCTCTTGCTTGGTCATTGTTTAGATTTTGATAACTCAGGGTGAGTGTAAATAGCAATTATTTCTATTCTTGTCTGATTTTTTTTTTTTTTTTTTTTTAGTAAGCAAACTAGGCCATCTTTTGGCTCAAGTTTTATAAAGCTTTAAATTACTGAATGGATATTGCTTAAGACAAACTGAGACCTGGAAAAGATCTTAGCTTTAAAAAGGCCAAGACCTCTTACTCCCTTTGGGGTCATTTATAGTCATCCTGATCTAAGTCTTGCCACTGGACTCAAATGATTTTAGGAAAGAGAATGTGATTAATGACTTTGCACAACCCTGCCTCATTTAAATCAAATTCATTTGTAGCCAAGACATCACCCTCTAATGTCAATGATCCTCTTTGAGAAGGAAGAACAAATAACAACAACAAATATATCTACCTGTCTCCTATACATTTATTAATCAAATCAACCAATTAATTTATTTTTGACTTAAACGTTTTTCACAAAGGTCTGACTCCTAAAATAAAGCTCTTATAACCATTTTTTCAAAACCTTCCCAATAGGCTTGCTCCCCACATAAGAAACCAAGCTCTGGAGAAATCTTAGGGCTTACTGTCTCTGATTGGTAACTGCCCATCTCAGACTATTTCAGGAAAGCCCAGCAAAATTTCAGGTATCTTTTTACTTCTCCATAAATTCACTCATATTTTCCCACATGATTTACCATACCCTTTCTTCTCCCTCTTCCACGTCAATCTCTGAGACTTTGAACCATTATTCCCCTATTGCCTATCTCAGGGTCTGTAATTTGCTGGACCAATATAATTCTCTAGCTATCTCCCATAGTGTGTTGTCTCCCCATTAAAATATAAGCTGTTTAAAAGCAAAGATGTGTTTTTCTTTTCTCCTACTATCCAAAGTACTTAATATAGTGCTTGGTACATAGTAGATACTTCACAATTCATTCACTTATTGTTTCTTTACAGACTATATTTTAATAAAAAAATATATAAATGTTAATGCAACTTGGCTGAATCCATGATTTTAAAACTATGCCAATCAAAATGCCAATGAGATATTTAAAACAAAATTGAGAAGGAAGAAGTAAAAGATAAATATTTGAAAGTGAATAAGGGTGAAAAGCAAGACTTTAGGGGTATCTCTCAAATTTTATTATTAATAAGTAATTAGGAACAATTATATGATAGAGAAGTTCATGGGAAATAAAATGGATTATTTTGATTACATGAAATTAAAAAGATTTTGTGCAAACAAAATCAATACACTCAAAGTTAGAAGGAAAGCAGGAAACTGGGGGTGGGGAAGTTTTTTTTAATAAGTTTCTCTGATAAAAGCCTCATTTCTCAAATATGTAGGAAACTGAATTAAATTTATAAAAATATGAGCCATTCTCAAATTGATAAATGGCCAAAGAATATGAAGAGGAATCAAAATTATTGAGTCCCATGAAAAAATGCTCTAAATAACTACAAACAAAAAATAAATAAAATCAGTATAAATTAAACTCCAAGGTACCACTTCAAACCTACTAATTTGGAAACTAGAAGAAAAAGAAAATGTCAAATGGTGGAAGGGATATGGAAAAATAAGTACACTAAAGCATTGTTGATGGAAAGGATTGTGAAGTGATCAAATATCATGGAGAGCAACTTGGAACTATACTGAAAGGGCTATATAATTGTGCACATTCTTTGATCCAGCAATTCTACTACTAAGTCTATATCCCAAAGAAATCAAAGAAAAGGGAAAATGACTTATTTGTATAAAAATATTTATAGCAGCTCTTTTTGTGATGGCAAAGAATTGAAATAGAGGGAATACCCATCAATTGGAGATTAGTTGAACAAATGGAGATATATGATTGTAATAGGCTATTATTGTGTTGCAAGAAATCATGAGCAGGATTGTTTCAGAAAAACTTGGGAAGTCTTGTATGAATTGATACAAAATGAAATGAGCAAAATGAAAACATTGTAAACATTAACAGCAATTTTATAACAAGAATCAACTGTGAAACACTTAACTACTCTGAACAAGACAATGCTGGAAGACAATTTCAAAATGTTCATGATGAAAAATTTATCCACTTTCAGAGATAGAACGGATAGATTCTGAATGCAGATTGAAGCATATTTTTAAAACTTTCTTTATTTTTCTTGTTTTATGTATATGTGTTTTCATTTGCAACATAGCATGTGAAAATATTTTTATAGGATTTCACAATCAATATTATGTTGCTTGCCTTCTCAATGGATGGTGAAGGAATGAGAAGAAGAAATAGAGAATGTAGAACTGAAATTTTTAAAAATCAATATTAACTTTTTTAGATATAATTGGGAAATATTTATAAAAGAAATATATATAGTACAGAAAATAAAAATGGAAAAAGATACATTAGGAGGAGGAAGGAAAAGAAGAATAAAGAAATTAGAGGCATGCAAGGAAATTTTTACTGTGGAGGAAATGGGTTAGGATCTTAATCAGAGCACATCAGCAACTAAGACCCTCAATCCTGGCTCAATAGAGGAACACAGCAGGGAGGAGGCAGATTCCAGTCCCAGGTCAGAAGGCAAACTCTGGGAAACCAGGGTGTTTCCTGAAAAAAGCAGGCAAAGCTACTCCCTTGTAACACAATAATAGCTATTACAAGGGGGACACCATGTTCAAAGTCAAGGCTCAGAGCTGCACAGGAAGGAAGCACGGGACAATGCCCCCTTTACCCCAGGAGCAGAGCTCAACCATAAAAGTAAAAAAAAAAAAAAAAAAAAAAGAATAAAAGAGGAAATATTTTTAAAAAAGGAAAGGAAATGAGCAAGAAACAGAAAAGAACCTTGACCATAAAAAACTATTATGGGAAAACAGGGAAAACCAAAACAAACTTAGATGAGGATAAAATGTCCATAGAGGAAATTTCAAAGAATAACATGACTTAGTCTCAAACCCAAAGACACTTCTTGTAAATGCTCATAAAAGACTTTAAAAGGCAAATAAAAGAGATAAAAGAAAAAATGAGAAAAGAAATGAGAGGTATATAAGACAGTCAACAGCTTAGAAAAGGAAGGGGAAAAGTTGACTGAAAAAAACCCAACTTTTAAAAAAATAGTAGTAGAGCACCAAGTGGTAGAACAGCCAAATTCCTAAAGAAGATTTTTAAGCCAGCTACAAGAAGAAATAGACAGCAAAACTGTATAAGTGGGGACCTCAACCTTCCCCTCTCAGAAATAGACAAATCTAACTACAAAATAAACAAGAAAGATACTAAGGAGGTTAATAGGATCCTAGAAAACTTATATATGATAGACCTCTGGGAAAAAAAATTGAATAGGGAAAGAAAGGAATATACCTTTTTTTTTGACAGCACATGGCACCTGCAAAAATTGATCATGTATTAGGGCATAAAACCCTCACAATTAAATGCAGAAGGCAGAGATAGTAAAAATCTTTAAAAAATAGAATTGGCCAGAAGAAGTTAGTGAAGAAGCTATGAGATGAAAAAACAACAAAACAGATTATAAAGAATGAAAAAAAAATAGAAGAGAATATGAAACATAAGAAAAACAACACCTCTGGAAAACAGATCAACAAGAAAAATATATAAGTATAATTGGACTACCTAAAAGCTATGACCAAATATTTTTTGACACAATAATGTAAGAAATAATCCAAGAAAATTGTTCTGAAGTTATAGAACATGAAGGGAAAGTAGAAATACAAAAAAATCATGAATCACTATCTCAAAGAAATCCTTTGAGGAAAACACATAGGAATATTATTGCCAAATTTAGAAACCCTCAAGTCAAAGAGAAAATTCTGCAAGAAGCAAGAAAAAACAATTCAAATATGCTTAAGTTACAATTAGAATTGTGCAGGACTAATCATCAGCCATAATAAAAGGCTATTAGTACTGGAATCACATAAACTGGCAATCAAAAGAACTAGGCCTGTGGGCAAAAATATCATACCTAGCAAAATTTTACATAATATTGAATGAAAAAAAATGGACACTCAGTGAACTTGCACATTTTCAAGATTTTCTTTCAACCACATCTGAACTCAACAGAAAATTAACACATAAGAGCCAATATCCAAGATTAATTTCAAGGAACTTAACATGGACAAATTGTTTATGTTTTTAATATGGAAATATAGACCATATGTTTAAGATTAATATCAGCAATAGGGTAGTTCAACAGAAAGATTGGGGCAGATTTGAGTAGACTTTAAAAAAAAACTGCCTAGAAAAAGGTAAAAATAGTTAATTATACAAATTAGGTGCAGAGGAAGAATAGATTAGAAGGGAGAAGGGCTTGTAGTTCTAGAAACCAACTCATATCAGGAATGGGTTAAATAGATAACACTATAAATTTATTATCAAGGGCACAACATTCTCCAAAATCTATAAAGAAATAAGGGAGGAAGGGGTGGGTGGAGAGAGAAACAAAAAGAGGGAAGAAGAGAGAGAGAGAGATCCATGGGTTGGGGGGACGTTAAATAATAGCCAAGCAATTAAGGAGCAGTTTTATAGTAAAAGAATTAGGTGGGATAGGAAAGAAGAGATAAGTCAAACTTAAAGATTCAATTAAAAGAGAAATTTACATTCTATGTCAGCCATACTAATGTTTTAGATGTATGTTTGCATGTAGATGGATATATGTATACATGTATGTCTGAGTACAAGTAAATATGTATGAAGGTTGCTCTATAGCTATGTGAATGGGTCTAAAAGTGGATGTGAATGTGTGTGTCTATATACATAGATATATAGATACAGATATCATATATGTATGTGTGTTTGTGAGTGTTTATGGGTGGATGTGGGTGTGTGTATGTACATATGTACATAGGTATACAACATTTATCTGTGCTTAACTATAGCTTGCTTGGGGGAGGTGTGAAATATAAAAGGGGAAAAAAAGAATAAAGTAAAAATAAATACAGTGGGAAATAAAAGAATAACCTACAAAGACACAAAAAATGAACACTCATGAATATAATTTCTCCTATTATTATATATCCTTTCTTGAGCTGGTAATTTATTATTCTATATTTTGGATCTTCCCTGATGTTCTGCTGGGCACTTGTCAGTGTTCTGTCTGTTTTGTTTTGTTTTCTTTTTCTGTTTTTTTGTTTTTGTTTTTATTGTTATTTAAGATTAAAAAAAGAAATAAAAACATAAAAAAACCAACAAAACAGCAAAGATAATAAATAAAATATATTTTTTAATATTTATCTATTGCCTTTTGTATTAAAACAAATACTTTCCTGTATGAGTCTGAAAGTGCTTCATAATCTTGCTCCAAGCTGTCTTTCCAGGTTGATTTCATATTATTCTCTATGCACACTCCAGTCATACAGTCCTACTTGGATGTTTCCAACCCTCTACATCTTTGAACATCTTTTGAGCCCCAATGATTAGAATGCTCTTCCTCCTTATATCCACATTTTGGAATTTCTACTACCATTCAAACCTTAGCTCAAGTGCCCTGTCTTAATAAGACCTTCCCTGATCATCCCATTCATTAGTTTTATCCCCTTTCTGGAAAACCATAATGGATTTAATTTACATACTTATCTGTATTCATGTTTACATATATATATGTATGTATGTATAACTTGTTATTTCCAAAAGTAGGATGTAAGCTCTTTGAGTTTAGGGCTTTGTTGCAATTGTTTTTTTCTTCGTATGCTTGGTATTTGATAAAATACCTGATGTATAGCAGGTACTCAGCAAATGCTTTGTAAATCAAGTGAGTTAAAAGAAATGTAATATTTCATTTCATTATATAAGCAGATTCTTTATTCTTATAGAATGGAAAATGGAGTAGGAAATGTTCCTTATTACTGCCCTGCTGACTTTCTGCCTTGTAATTACCAGCATCATTTATTTCCTTATTACTTTTATGTATGCCATCTTTTTACAATTATAGTAAAAGCACATGAAGATATTCCATGTATTCTAACAGCCTTTCCCTAGAGTGGATAGCTGTCAATATACTGTTCTTGAGGCTACACAGATGAAGATGTTCTGACATAGGAGTAGTATAATTAATAATTAATACCCTGAATCTTCTATATTTATAACAGTCAAATTTGGTCCCTGAGAAATGAGAAAGTATATCTCCTTCCTTTTTCTAAAGAAGTAAGAAAGGGTAGATATGGAATACTGTATATACTGTGATAATGATCAGTGTGTTGATAAGTTTTGCTGAACTTTTGAATCCTCTGAACAGATAATTAAATTCATGGCATATTTAACAGCCCTGATGCAAACCCTCAGATAAGTTTCTATCTCACAATTGTATATGAAGCTAGAAATTTCTACTGTCTCCCAGATGTTCAATTTGTTATGAAATTTTATATCAGATTCACAGAATCAGAGAATGTTAATGTTGGAACAAGTTTCAGAGGCCACTGTATCTAGTGCAGACCTGAATTGGAATTGTCTTTACAACATCACTGACAAATGATAATCCTACCAAACTGCTTAATCTAAGTAAAACATGTCATATGAAATTATGTTAAAATAATGATTCATGAAGTATGAGTGGCAGGACAATTAGGCTCTAACAAGTCACTCTGTCCTTATATTGAGTTAGCCAAATGCCAAAGCATAGGCAAGAGCAAATGGCCTCAGTGTTATATCATATATAACTCTCCTTTCATTTATTGGTTTCCACCTCCTTCCTTGTAGTATTTCTCTTCTTCCAGGTACCCACTATCATTATGTTATACCACTTCCACCTCCCCCCAACATTCCTAGTGCAATAGCCAACCCACACCTGCCTTCCTGGGAAGCACTCTAGACCTTCTTCTCCTATTAGAATTTGCCCATTCCCCCAGGTCCCTATTTTCAATTGAGACTAGGTAACACAAAACCATAGGGACAAATATATTAATGATAATAGTTTAGGTGAGTCCAGTCAAGTAACCCATATATTGCATTAGAAACAATTCTATAGTCACAGCTGAACCCCCCAAAAAGTAACTATAACCTAGGAGAGTTCAAGTACCATTAAAAATTGGGACTATGGAATTTGGGAAGCTAAGTATACCTTTTGCTACCTCATATCATTCAGGAAAGGTGACAGCTTTTACCGCCTACTTTCAGAATGCTACTCTGAGCCTGTGAACCAAACCCCAAAGTTCTGCTTTCCTTTTAGTACTGACATTGTTTGGAAGTTAGGCTTAACTTCAGTTCTCTATTGCACTTTGGACTGTGAGGAATTCACATATTGAACGGAATAGTGTTTCAATAACATTGCCTTGTGAGTGCTTTAAGTAAGGATTAATTCTAACCAGGAACAAACTCCATACAGAGAAAAAAATCTGAGACTAGGGAATATCATAAGACTCATTGTATTCTGTAGGTACAGCATAGAGAGTGCCAAATGAGTCCATAATAATTGAGTGCTCTGAATTAAGATCACATTTGGCAAGCATCTTAGCCCCAGCCTTCCTTATTCCTAATGGGAGAATAGCTATTATAATGAGGCCATTTACTTTTGCCTATGCTTAGACTATATGCTCTTCTAACTCAATATAAGGACAAGTGAGTTGTTAGGTGCTTAGGGACTAATTGTCCTGTCAGTCATAATTCATGAATCACCATTTTAACATAATTTCAATACTGGTGTTTCTTACCTGCTTCTTGTAAAGGAAATTTCTTGAGATTATTATTGCCATCCTATTTATCTTAACTATTCTGGATATCTCAGGGGAAAAGTAGTGAGGACTATGGTGAAAATAAATCTATAATGCTTATTTTTTATAAGATTTACTTTGATAGGACCCATGAAATTTAAATATCATAAAACAAGAGGGCAGAACAGAATTAGTAATTTTATTCAATTTTGGCATATATTATTCAAGGAGTTGTTCAAATCCATTCAATTCAAGAAACATTAATGAAATACCTACTAAGTGTTAAGCTTTGTGCTAGATATATAATTTTTTTTCAAAAAAAGATTTCAGTTTCTTTGAGAATTTTACATTCTTTTATATTCTTAGCTCTAACCCTATGTAAGTATCTGTATACTTATCTTATTCTTCCCTGTTAGATTATAAATTCCGTGAGGACACAGGCAATGATTTATCAATAGCTGAATACCTAATAGTGCATAGCACAATCTTATATATAGTAAGTATATATTAGATAGTTGGTGAGTATGGGGATATCTAGATCTGTGATTTATTAATCATAGGGAATAGTAAAAAAAAAAAAAAATACTCCCTAACAATTCATTTCAGCACCTGTTCTGTAACATAACTTTTAAGAGACATTTAGAACACTGACAACTAAGTGACTTTCAATGTGTCAGAGACAGACCTTGAAGCTCAGTCTTCCCCTTTGCCTCTCTACCGTGCCATACAATGCCTCATCCTGCATTCAAAAACATCTTGGGTGCCTCATCACCTTCAGATGGGCTTCCTCAAAGCCTTCAAGCACATAAGAGAGATCTGAATTAAGAGCAATTCATGTGAGACCTATTTGTGGATTTTAGCTGATTATAAGCCCATTATGCACAAAATTTGGCATAGACATAAAAAATAAGATCTTAGATTGTACTAACTGAAATATTTAGATCATGAGAAAAATTATCCTATTGTGTTTTTCAATAACCAAAACAAATTTCCAGTTAAGTAAGTCAGAAAAAGTTAATCAGAAGGTGGCCAAGAAGTTGAAAGTTCTAAATACTATGTCATGTGAGTAACAGTTGTGTTATTTATCTTGGAAATAAGACCTCAGAAGGATATGAGAGCTACTTCAAAGTATTAGTTTTATACATTTAAATAATATAATTGGTACCAAAGCATAGTAATTACAAGAAACTAGATTGTGGTCCATCATATTGAAGAACTTTTGAATAATTAGTCAGATGGATCATTTTATAGCTGATCAATAAAATAAAATAATATTTACATGTAACACCATAAAAATGTGGGTGTCCTTTTCAAATTAAACAGAACCAGCTTGATCCAGCCCAGTCATAATCAGCAAATATTGACTAGTCATGGAAATTAAAATAGAATGCCTATTTTGTTAGATAGTAGGCTTCCTGACTCTGATAATAATTAACCAAAGGTGAAATGATCACGTTATGAAATTTTTAGAGGAAATTCCTATTCCCTCTAGTTCATACTTTCATTTAAGAAATAAAACCTAATTTCTGGTTGTACATTTCAAGGCTTTCCACCAGATGGCCCCCATCACATTTCATTTTTAACTCCACATTTAATCACCCCATCTTTATCATTCTCCAACCTATATTCATTCTTCCTACTCTAAGACCATCCACAAAACAATGGTAAATTAATCTCAACTTTGGTTTTTTTGACAAATTTTTGACAAACAAAAGAAATTTTAGCCATTTTATAAAGTCTTTCCAGATTGAATGTAATGTTTGTGGGGAAGATAGGGAAAGTGAATTAAACAAAAAGAGATGGTAGGTGGATAGAGTGCCAGTCCTAGAGTTAGAAGACTCATCTTCCTGAATTCAAATCTGGCTTCAGGCATCTGCTATCTATGTGACCTTGCACAAGTTCTTTAACCCTATTTGCCTCAGTTTCCTATCTATAAAATGAGATGGAGAAGGAAGTGGAAAATCACTCCAGTATCTTTGCCAAGAAAACCCCAAATGGAATAACAAAAAGTTAGACACAACTAAAAAAATGCCTAAACAAAAAAGAAAACATCAAATTTTCTTTTCCAATAAAAGAAATTGGAGTCTTATTCCTGTGAATTCTGAATATTTTAAAGTCTGAATTCTCTCAATTTCCTCCCCTGTTTAAATGTTATATATCCTTCTACTCAATTCCAATTCCACTTCTTAAAAGAAACTTTCTTTCACCACTCCAGTTTAAAATGCCTCTCCTTCTTTTGTTCTATACCACAAAAATGTGAATCTGAACCATTTGGGCTGTTATGATATAGAAAATGGAATGGAAAAGGTATTAGGAAACTGAAGCCCAGAGATTAAGTGATTTGCCCAAAGTTACACAGGTATTTGGTAAATGAATTGGTTGTTCTGATCGAAAATAAATTATTCTTTCCACTACACTACTTTGTTTTGATCAACTATTTCCCTAGCTTTACAACAGATAACTACTTTGAACTTAAAATTATTATGAAGTAATCTGTTATTTAACATTTTGTGCATATATTGTTTGTCCAAAGCCACATTACAAGCAGAGTTCATATCTGATAGTATTTTGTATCCCCAATAGTAGACAAAATAATAAGGTAGAGAATGTAACAAATATTCAGATATTTATTAAATGATGAATATGAATAGTTGGATGAATTAATAGATGGTTGAACAGAGGAATGAATGAAGATAATCACCCAAAATTCTAATTTCCTACCAAATTGTCTATCTTTGCCCACCTCAGAGTGAAATTTTTGGAAGAGAACAATACAAAAACCACATTTAATACAGGCTGATAGAATCATAACAAACTTTATTAAATCCCTGCAAACACATTTTAAGCTTTAAAATCAATGTTGATGTTTAATCTATTTTGGATTACTTGCTGGATAGAGGAGGGAGGAATTAAAGAGGGAAGGAGAAAAATATGGAGCACAAGCTTTTGCAAGAAACAATGTTGAAAACTATATTTGCATGTATTTTGAAAAATAAAACAACTATTAATAATAATAAAATAAGATAAATGTTGAAAAATATAAAATAGTCTATTGATGGAAACAATTTTCCAACTAAAATCTAAAAATCTGATTGTTATAATTAAAATTTTTCAACATAATTAATTGATATGAAAATTAGAAGGCAAGAATATTTCCCATCTGAAATTGGGATTATTGGGTCAGAATATTTCTAAATTTCTGGCAGTTCTTGGTAGGAAGATTGATGGGTCTAGAAATAGAGAATTGAAATGATTATTTGTATAATAGGTTTTATTTCTCATTCTACAATATGTGACATTTATATAAGCATAAGTGTGAACACAGGTCTTGGAAATTTGAACTTTAATAGTCAGGTCAAATAGACAAAGAGCTGTGCAGGTACCATCCTTAAAATACTTGAGAAGGAGAGATTTTCATAGCTGGAAATAGTATGACAAGGAGTGATACCCTGATACCTGATTCTGCTAAAAATGAAGTTGAAATTTTCTACCCAAATGTCTACTATACCTTTTTTATTCCAGTTTGTAATTAATTTAATGGAAATTAATCCCCAAATGAAAATTAACCTATTTTTGCATAACTAAATATTGATAATATAGTAAAGTATTTGAATTTTAAATAATGCATTAAAGAAATTTTAATAAGTTCAACATTATCATTATGTCCCCCATTGCTCAGGGTCCACTAAGCATGGATTAGATTGTGGAGTCTGACCCCAAAGTCAGTTTCTCTCTTTGTTGTTTTTTTTGGGGGGGCAATAAAGTAAATAAATGTCTGGGGGAACAATAAATCTTACATATAAAAATTATACCTCACACTTCTCCAAAACTGGGTAACAGAGTCAGTAACTCCTGGACAAATACTCATTACACTCTGGGTACTGGATATGGCAAGCACTGCCTACATTTTCCCTACCACAGAAAATGTATATAATCCAGAGTCTATATAGGAGCTCTTAGAGCTCTTACATAGTTTATTAGGCTTCCCCTAGAAGGGAGGGATCACTAAACAAATATTTCCTATTCCACTCAGATCTATAGCAATTGAATAAGTCACAGCAAGAGCAGAATTATAAAAATCGAGATCTCTTGATTCAACCTCCATTCCTTTCCCTATCCCCTCCATTTATTCCATTAGCTGCAGCTCATTCTCCTAGTAAGGATTCTCTTCCTTATCTAAGGATAGTTCTAAGATACTTCTAAGAACTTCTAAGCTTTTTAACCTGGGGTTCTTGAATTTATAAAATTAATATTTTCAAAATAATGCTTCCTTGGTACTCTTATGTGTTTAATCCTTTCTAAGACATTATTCTGAGAAAGTGATCCATAGACTTCCTCGGACTGCCACAAAAAATTAACACAAAAAAGATTAAGAACAGCTATATGAGGAGCCTCAGTTACCAAATACTTGGACTCATAAATTATCAATCTTTTGGGAAGTCTTGAACTGACATAGAGATATAATTCTCAAGAATTATGATTTCTGATTTGCTCTTTAAAAAGGAAAAAGAAAATCAAAAGGCAATCAGAAACTGAAGGTAGAAGAATTCTCCACTCCAATTTGCTTGAACAAGCATATAATACTTGCTAATTGCTGTTTCTATAAGCAAGTATTTTGATCCTCAAAAAAAAAAATTCTCTCTTTTACACCCCACACCCATCTATCCCTTGGCACATGCTGGTCTGGAACTTCAAGGAAAAGCAAATACCATACCTGGGAGGCAGTACATAATTTATTTTTATAGTCTATGAAACTACAAGGAAAAAATTACACCCAATCCCATTTCTCTCAATTATCAATCTTCTTAGAGGCAGCCTAGTCATCTGGGACCAATCAGGAAGATTCTTTTCTTTTCTCAGTGAAGGAGAGTGGGCTCTTTTGATAAAGGTCCATGACCTATAATTATGTCAAGTTAACTGATGAAACTCATTAGATTAATTATCAACACCTCTGATCAACCTCCTGTACATTAAAAATTATAGTAAACATAATTTGATTGTGTACTATATAATTAAAGCAGTTGAAAGTAAAAGAGATGTTCCCCATATTTCTTGCCTTTATGACATTATAAATATCATTATAAGTGATTATATTATTAGTATTGTAGTATTACAAATACTAATATTTTTCTCCATAGCCAAAATTAACACAGGGTAGTCAGGGTTATATCTAAATTGGTTAAATCAGCTCCTCACTCCATCTTTTCCATAGGAAAGATCTCCAATTGATGTACTTTTATCACATGGGACACAAGCTCAGTATCTGGTTAGTGACATTAATCAATGGCTGTCATTGTTGTTGACTTTTCCTTAATTCCCATCTTGTAATTCTTCCATTCACTATGCTAAGATTTTCTTTTATGCTTCATCTCAAATCTCTTCCTCTCATGTGCCTTCAATCTTTTGGATCCTCAATAAAAAACTAATTTCCTCCTTAAGACTTCCTATCTTTTGGCCCCTTTCCAAAGCTGGTATACCCTGACACAAAGATCCAGAAGGATGAGTAAGATACTCCTTTCTTCTCCTTGTCATGTCTCTTTCTGCCTCCCTCCTTCTATCAACCAAACTCCTCATTTAAAATTCACTCACATTTTCTAGATCCTTGTCATTTTATCTGTGGATTTATGCAGTCAATTTAGAAGTTGGATCAGTCTTCTTCTCTGCCCTGACCCCTTTCTCCAAACCCTTCCCTTTTCAAATATCCTAGCTTCGCAGTCCCTTAATTTCATTTCACTTCCATGTTCTCTGTCTCCCATCTATCTCAAATACATACAGAAATTGCCATGTCTTAGACATTGTTTCCCTCTATGTCCCTCCAATCTCTGAATTTCCCCTAAGTTTCAGAATACTTAGGTATGACTTTTTCTAGAATTGAGTTTAGTAGAAATGATCTTACCACCTCATCTCTCTAATATCAGATTCAAAGTACATAACAATCAATATTATACAAGATCCCAAAATAACCAACTTTTTTCTTAATTGGTAAAGTAAAATACTGTCTCAGTGATGAAACCTTCTATCTCTAAAGATTATTGTATTTATCATTTTTCTGTCATCTTTAAAAATATGAATGTTTTATGGAATGAATTAAATTATCAGGATAAGTGAGTCAAGGGACATATATAACTTAATGAGGTAAAGAGTTCCAGGATAACTTATTCAAAGAAATTTGTTGCTTATCATCATTATCATTACAATGTTCATCATCAGCAACAAAATTGCCTATGACATTACTTACAAATCATATTTTCTATAGCTTTCTGAGAAGCAGGGTAGTAAAGCAATACTAAATGCTACGTCCATGTGGGCATTGAATAGGGTAGTAACTAAGGTTAAAGATACAAAATCAATCTATTATATTAACTTGGAAGGTCCTACTTTCCCACTAACAGCAGTTTTGATCCCAAATCTAAGAAACAAACTTCCTTTGAGTTTTTCTTTTTCTATTTATATAATATGCTTGCCAAAATGCTAGCTACTTTCTGTGGTGGGTCCCAGATGAGGGAAATGGTGTGATGCTTTTATCGCCATCAGCAGACACAGCTTCATGAAGCAAATGATGTGTTGCTAAGGCAGCAGTCAATTAAGGCTTTTATTTGTTTTCTTGAAGTCTTATGACTCGACTCTTAATCAAGAACTTCATTGTTTTTAGTAAAAAGAGAGCCTGAATTCACATTCGAGAGGAGATTATGGAGGAATTTATGAGTGAATAGAGAACTAGGAAATTCTTTTTTTTTTTTTTTTTTTTTTTTAAAGGAACCAAATGATGCTATTTTCTCACATTGCAGCTAGATGGCATCTGAAGCAAATGAACAAGGAAATTTCAAACGCACAAACTAAAGTCCCACTTTACAAAATGGAATTCTGCAAATGTTTTCAAAAGCATTTTGTGAAATATTAGAAAAGATGCATGATACATTCTCAGGGTAATATTTTTACAGTATAATTTTGCCAGATAATAGGTTAGGAATAAAATAGCTTGTAGGAGAAAAAAAAAGGATGTTTCAGGTAGGAAGTAGTTTGAAAATTATCTATGCTTTCTTGAGGTAAAAGTTATATCAATGTAGCCTTTTGTGTCTATCTGGGTATAGAATTGAGACAGGAGAGAAAGACAAAAGAGAAAAATGCACTTTTCCCCTCTTCTAGCCCTCATATTTGGAATTCAAATACTAATGGCTGGATATAGCCATCACTTTTTTTCCTCCATGTAACAGTCCCTAATCCCTAGATACTGCTCTTGAATATATACCTGTAACAAGCCTTCTCTGAGAATTGGAGGATAAGAGGGACTAGGAGCCAGGAAGGAAAGGAGGAGGCCACATGAACAAACACTTGTTCCTGACAGTAAAATGTCATTCTGACTCATTTTACTCTGAAGGGAAAATCTCAGGTCTAATTTAGTAATAATTTTGAGAAAATTATTCAAATTCAATAAATCAAAATCACAAGGTTCTTTCTTGAATGGATTTAGCTCACAGCCAGGAGAAAGCCTGGCACTTTGAGGGTATTCCAATCCTTTTTTCCCATAACTCTGTATACCAAGAATTAATCCCTGTTCCTCTCAGCTTTAGTTCAATTTTTTGAAAATAAGAGAACCCATAGATCAACAGATTAACTGATTTATTTAACCATCTAAATAAATTCAAGGAATTTATATAAAAATTAGATAACTAACTTTTCAGGAGAACTCTGAATCAGCTTTTCTATTCAAGAAGAGAGGAAGGGAGATGTATGTAACACTGAGGAACCTATTTGCACAAATGGAAGTGGAGAGGATTGCAGTGTCCATGCAATGGTCACACAGGCTTCTGTGCCTTTATGTTCAGTTCCCCAATCTCTAGCTTTACACTGCAACTACCATCCCATCTCTTTGATCAATAAAACATTATTATCATTATTTTTCCATAATTAGGTGCCCTCACAACTGAAATGCTCAGTTGAAAAAGTTCCAAAAAAGCAGCACTCTATCCTAAAAGCTCTCAATAGTCTCCCAGAGTGGAAAGAAAAACACTATCTGGTTGGGACCACATCTCCCAAAACCCCTTACAACTAAAGCCTAGGGATTGCCTCTGTTTTCAGAGATCCATTTCCAAATGCATCAGCTTGATGGATTTTCCTCCCTTCCAGTTTTAAGACCCTTTGTGATATTGTGGAAATGCTTTGGGAGTAGGATGATGAGATGACTAAAGCCTCCAGGACTCTCCAACACACCACTGGTTTTATTGATATATCATATAAGACAAAACCTTCACAAGGCAACATTATGGCATCTATGGATGCACTACTAACCTGAAAAAGTAAGTTCCTTCTCTGAATATCTGGATACTTCTAAAAAAATAATGTATGTCCTTTGAAATATTTCTTAGGCTAGAAACATTTTGTTTATTGACCTCTTCAGTTCTTATGTGCTTTTGCATTTGGTATCATCTAACAGGAAATTTGAAAAATGCTTGAAAAACTGGATTCAAATTCTATCTCCAACACTTGCTACCTGTGTTTCCTTACAGCAAAACACTTAACTTCTTTGAATTTCAGTTCCTCATCTGTAAAATGAGGGGATTTTTCTATATGGCCCCCCAAATCCCGTTTAGCTTTGGATATAAGAGCCTATGAGCCTCATTGGCTGGTGCTTTATCATATCAGTCCCAATAAGTTATCTTCATTGTATTTAGCTAGGAGTTATAGTGACTGTTCAGGGCTAGCACCAATGATGCAAGGGCTTTCCCAGCTCTTTTCAGGTTTGCTCATCCATCCATGATGTTCACTTATCACCCCACTGTCCCCAGTGGCTCCAAGAAGCTTAGCATGTTTAACAGCCACACCCTGGTAAAACTATCTTGGCAGACAGATTAAACCAGGAGGAGGGCAGTGAGACCCCGATGATTGAAGGCAACCAACAGGTATCAAACTTGTCAGCAAATCAGGATTATATCTACCTCAAGCATAGGAAGTACCTACCTGTGGTCATCTTAGACTCCCCAAGAACTCCTTCAAATAAGGGTATCCAAGATTGAAGATACTATATAAGTTTGTGGCCACTTAAGGCTATAACTTAACAGCCTCCACTAATGTATTTGCCTCTAACTAGTTAGTCAAAGGACATACTTCATTCAAGACAAAGTCATTTAATAAGAATATCATAAGAAAAGTAACATAGGAGACAAAAGAAAGTCTATTTTCTCTGAGATGCCACTCCTGGGGACTCAGCTGGCTCTAGGATCTCTCTCCTGCCTCATTCTCCCAGCCTCTATGGCCCTGTAAGACCCAGGCTATGTCTTCTGTTCAGGACACATTTCTCCTTTTTTCTTCTCCCATCCCACTTTGATATCTCTTCAGATTCGTTGCCTTTGTTAACACTGTTGCTTCTGTAGGCCATTGACCCAGCCAGAGCCAAGGGGAATGAGGAAAAGATCATTCCCTACTCCTAACCCTGGTAGACTACATTTGCCTTTCAATATTTTCTCTATGGGGGTGTCTGGCTATCTGATTTCTGGGTGCCCACAGCAATCCACTCTTCCCATTGCAACCTTCAAGTGATTTTGGGGAAACACAATCTTTGGTACCTGGAGTCCTTGAGGCAATAAGGGTGAAGCAATAAACAACTCACCCCAAGTACAACTTCAGAACCCAAAACAATGACCGGATACTGCTCTACTGCTCTACCTGCAAAGTACAGTTAAGCTGATCTGCCAAGTTAAACCCATTTAGCTTCCAGTCTTGGGACCTCCTTGTTCTCTGTCTCGAGAACTATTTCCAGTCCTTTGTCAAATACTCCAGCACTCCCCAGTGCCTGAAAATCAGAATCTTATCTGAGGAGGAATGCAGAAACACTCACCCAAAAGCCACCTTTCCAGGCATGGGACCACAGAGATGGAAAGGATTCCTACCAGGATGACTCTAGAAGCCCCTTGGTGTACAATGGGACTTTGTAGGGCTATGTGTCTTGGAGCATGAACCCTGTGCCCTGCCCAAGTTTCCTGGTGTTTATAACAGGATCTGGATCCCAAATGAAATGTAGAAGAAGCCTTGACAAACTCTTCTCATCCTCTCAGAAAGATTGCCCAGTGCAACCTGTCACCAGTCCTGCCTTCAAGGACAGGTGACCTTAAACTAGGAACTTACAAAAGAATCCAGGTCCCTGGAAGGATCATGATCCTTCCATATCTTGGAATTTTTACAAATGGAGAAACGAGGATTAAAGTGACCTCCTTAATGTCTCAGTAGCTAGGATGCAAAAAGTCAGATTCAAGACTAGTGTTCTCTCCCTGACCTGGAGGATCAGACCTGATCTGGATTCTGAAGGTATACGTCTCCCCCCAACCTCCAAAGCACCCTAAGTCCCTTTCATGAACTCACTGTCTTGTTCAGGTACCCAGAGTATAAGAAAACTGGGATGATTGATCCCTGTAATGTTCTCTTGTTTCGGTTTCTTAAGGGCCTCTGGAGACAGCCTTCCTTTCAGTTCAGTAATCACCACAAGTACAGCCAGGTGTTAAAGTCCAAATCCTTTATTGTCTCTTTCAAAGTCTTGTCACTTTTCCTGGAGCCAGGTTAGCTTTCTTAGAGGCCTTCTGGAGTCTTAGTTTCAGTGGAGAAGCTAAGGAGGAGAGCCTGCCACCAAAGCGGTGTGAGATGGGATGAATGTGTCTGAGTCCAAGGGCTTGTGCTGCCACCTCCATCCAACCTCCAGCCTTCTATCTGCTTGTCTTCTCTGGTTCTGCCCTTCTAGCTCTGCTTCTAGCTCTCTGAACGAATTCTGGCTAAGGCTCCTAGCTTATATATTCTACTTTGAATATAAACCAATCATTATATCACTAGGAAATCATTATTTGTTGTAAGATTAAATCAATTATACTGAACCATGCTAAACTAGATAACCATTGTCTCTATCAATTCCATCTTATAAGAATCCTTTGTTTCAAGAGTTCTGGCCCATAGCAGATCCCTCTAGGTCACTTCTCTACCAAAAATCTAAATTTAATAAAACCTATGAGACTTACTTTGTAATTGAGAGGAAAGAAAATAATAATAAAACATTTTCTCAATAAATCTGGTATATAATTTCTCACAAATGCATATTCCATCAATAGGAAAAGTAAACACATCTAGGAAACAAAGGAACACACCTGTAAAAATATATAAGATAGGGCAGCTAGGTAGTGCAGTGGTTAGAGCATTAGCCCTGAAGTCAGGCGGACCTGAGTTCAAATCTGACCTCAGACACTTAACACTTCCTAGCTGTGTGACCTTGGGCAAGCCAACCCTGATTGCCTCAGGGAAAAAAAAAAAAAACATATAAGATGAAGTTGTTTAAATGGATGGGCAGCTCACATCTCAGATATTACAGGGTATACTGGAAACTTCTGCTGATATTACTGTGCTGCTCCTCCAAGGCCTATTTTCTGCTGGCCTTAGTGGTACTTAGTTTCCACCAGATATGTAGTCTGGAATCCAAGTATGGAATTCCAGTCTCACGTGGCAGCTGCTAAGTGTTAAAATCTGCTCATGCCTGCTGGTTGTTTGTAAGCATAGTTCTTCTGGGAACAAGATTTAGGAGCTTTTCTCCCTTTCTAGCATCTAGATTCAAGTAATCTTTAGGTTAGGGAGGAAGGTTCTTTCTCATCAGGGACATCACTTTTTAAAGCTTAAAGCTTGTTGCTCTTGTACTTTTTTTGGAAGGGGAAAAAAAACTATCACATTCAGTCATTGGATTATTAAAAAAAAAGAAAGAAAAAAAGAAAGAAAACATCCCTGGGGACAAGAAAAATTCTGGATTTATTTTTCTTTAATGTTTTGTTTTGTTTTGTTTTCTTAGAGGCTTGGTTAGAAGGGGACTTTTTTTTTTCCAGAGTTCTTGCCCCAGGTTTCAAATTCTCTGGAACACAGAACTGTCTGACTTCCATCTAGTTAATGCCCTCAAGCTTTATTCTATTTTTTGAACTTGTTCACTGAAGCTTGTGTCTCTATCAGAGACTTGTTCTCTAGCTTAGCCTTAAGAAATCTATGAAGCTATCTGATAAATGCCCAAACTGGATCCAATGCCCCCAATTATTCAAGTTTCAATCCCAGAAATTCCAGCCTCGTGTGAGTCTTATCAATGACAGTATCTTAAAGAATCAAATGCTTTATGTCTACTACCCAAGTGCATGTAGGAAAATTCAAAAACTGGGCCCAATGGGCCCACACAACCATATTCTTGCCCTTTTATATGTATGTATTAGCAAAGCCTTTTTTCTAGACTTTGAGATTATAGTATATAATAATTCTGTTTTTACAGAACCTAGAAAGAATACTTTAGTAAATGGTCAACATAAGATTGCTTAGTGGCCACAGAAGAGACTTCTTTTAATACAAGTTCTGTTTTCATAAATGATAACCAGCTTGATCTAACTCAATAGTCATCAGCATAGATGAATCTGTGGCAGAAGTTGATGAAATTAATGAAAAGGAATAGTAACCCCAATAAAATCTTATTTTGTCTTGTTATCAGATAAATCTAGATGGATATAAAATATCAAAAGTATTTAGATATGAACTTACTAATAATTATTAGCAGAATTGATTCATTTTTGTTGCTCATATAGTGACATTTAATTGATGATAAAACTAAAGAATTTTTTTGGCCAGTTGGTAATAATTCATTTCAAGACAACAAAAGTAATATGAATCATTCTTTTAACCTAATGATTCATTCATCTCATCTAATAATTCTTTAGCCAACACTACAGTATTCTGATCTCATCATTATTACCTAAACTGCTATTATTCATTTCAGATTAACTCCCACTATGTAATTCCTTTGCTACTCCACTGTTAAGTGTCACTGGAGAAATTCATGAAATCTATCAGATTGCAATATCTAAAAATTATTATTTATAACTTCAGCTAGGCTTTTATTGCTGTTTTCTAATTTTCTATTCTATTCTAGTGTATACTTATTCCCTATAATGATTATTTCAAACATTTCATTCTAGGTCTCCTTTCATACTATTGTTCTGTCCCTATAGATACCCAGAGCAAATAATCCATCAGTCCAAAAGACCAGAACCATCAAATATCTATTCTCTCAGTTCCTTTCATCTCTACTTAAAATGTTTCAATAGCTCTCTCTTACCTATTACAGAGGAAGAAGTACTGTAATCTTTCCACCCCTTTGATTTTTCCCAATCTTCCTTTAATTCTATTGATTCCTTCTGTTAATTATTTCAACTTATCCCATATATAGCTTATTTGTACAGAGTATGAGCTGCTTGAAAACATGGATTGCCTTTTGTTTTTCTTTATATCCATAGTTTAGCACTCTATTGCTTTGTAGATATTGACTGAATATGCCCATAATCTCATTCTTTTTCTGTATCCTGAATTATATTCTAATAATACACCTCTCACATATGTCATCAATGTTTCCCTCTTTATTGACCCCTTCTTATTTGCCTATCAACAATATTCTGCCTCTCCAATACTAAGAATTTCTTTCCTTAAAGATTGCTTACCTACATTCTACCTCCTTCCTACCCTCATTCTAAACTTCTAGAAAAAGTTATCTATTTCTGAAGTCTCCACTCCCTCATCATGCACTCTCCCTTCAAACTTTTGGATGCTTTCTCCACCACTGCCATAATTTCTCAGAGTTCACTAGAGACCTCCTGATTTTTTTTTTTGCTTTTCATAATATTTGACTTCTCTATACCACTGGATTCTGCTGATACATGTTCTCCTTCTAGTTATTGTCTCCTCCCTTATCTTTAGAGATACCACACTCTTTATTCTCTTTCTCCACTAGTTCCTCATTTAGACTTTTTACAAGGTTCTACCCTCAGAAGTCTTCTCTTTATATCCTTTCTCCCTTGAAAATTTTATTTGCTTCAATAGTCTTATTTGTCACCTCTCTGCAGCTTGGTCCTAAATCCAATTAGGATGGGGATTGGGTATGGACAGCATTAAAATTTCAAAGGTGAAAGAATAAAGTCCTCCAGAGCATGTGTGGTGGTCAGGGGGCAATAGCTTTTCCTGAAATGTGGTCCAATCATGATATAATACTCTAAATATGGTCTGACCATAAAAGAATACAGATAAATTATCACTTTCCATATTCTGCTTACTATGTTTCTATCAGTGTAGTTTACAACTCATTAGCTTTTAGACTGCTTGTTATATTACGCATTTAATTCATATTGAATTTACATTTCACTAGGAATTTTGAGTGGGCCACTTTTACTCTCTAGCTCTTCAAATCTATCCTTCACACTGTTACCAGATTAAACTTTCTTATAGATCTTGTCATCTCACTCTTTTGCTTAAAAACCTTCCAGTTTTCCTATTCTTGTAAGATTCAAACTCATTCGTCATCCAAGATGATACACAAAAATAATACTGACATTTATATAGAGCTTTACAGCATGCAAGACACTTTACATTAGTTATCTCACTCTATTTCATGCTTTCATTGCTCTTTTCTCTCCTTCTGCTAAATGCTATTTTCCACAACAACTAGACTAGTAAAGCATCAAGGGCTTTGGAACTGATCTCTCATCTACTACTCACAAGTTAGGAGCCCAAAATACATTACTACAGGTCCCAGAAAGATTCTGATGAATTTTTATGGCACAAAGAGATAGTTTTTTTTAAGACCATAGTTCACAGTCCTTCCCTAACACACACACACACACACACACACACACACACACACACACACACACACACACACACAATTATAGTCTGAAATAAAAGAAAAACAAAAAGGTAGTTTCTAGTTTTTTTTTATTTTTTCCTAAATGGATCCTACTGACTAAGGTAACCAATAAATAAATATATTTTATGTATATAATAAATAAATAAGGTAACCAAAAAATAATTAAGAACACTGGGTGGGAGAATTTCCTGCAAATGCCAAGGGCACAATATTTATTCCTTAAAAGCCTCCCAAATGTTCTAGATGTTTTTTTTCTCAACCATTATTCACTTTGGCATGTCCTCAGACAGAGGTTACTACATTTTCCTTCATGTTTCTAATGGTCTCTGACGGTAGGGATGTTACTTTAAAAAAATACTTTAACTGATGAGCCCCTACTGGAGTTTTTTCTTCCCAATGATTAGCTGTCTTTCCTTCCAATGATTATATGTTGATATCAATAAGCCAGTCAGGCTTTAAAAGGTAATTATTATCTTTTTAAAAGGGGTATTTAACTAATATGGCATAGTTAAGAGTAGTCTATACAAAATACGACCCCAAAACTTGGTGACATAGTATATTGATAATATAAAGTCTAGAATAAAGTGGTATCAAATATGGAGTAGATGTGGCAAAGAACTAGAAATCCTCTTGCTGAAGATTTCAAGATATTAGTTATGTTGTAGCTTTTTTCTGGGATCCTTTTGAAGTCCTAAAGGTTTCTTTGTTCAATGGATTAGTTTGTCTTCAGTTCCAAATTCAGACACTGCCAGAAGTCTCTGATGTTTCATGAACACAACTCAGATCCTTCAAAGTTCACAAAGCTATATTCTGGTCAAGGAGAAAGGGAGGAAATAAAAGTTTTGTCCTATTCTTTAAATAAGGTAAAATCAAAAGCTTAATTAAATTCTTCTCTCTTCTATTTTGTCATATACTAGAATGCCTAGATTCTGAACTTTGTCTTTTATATAATACCCACAGAACATATCTCCTCAGCCAGTGAGACAATATACCTCCCATGAAATTAATCTATTCAGTGACTTTCAAGGGGTTCAAATACTCTTGATTGTCTGATTGATCTACTGAGTCACTGGAGCTATCTATCTCTTGTTAACACCTAGCTCTTACCTCTGATTGATTAAAATACTACCTCAAATTTATTTATTGCTTAAATTTTTATACTGTGCTTTCTTCCAAGGATTGAATGCTCTTCTTATATTTATTATTTCTTATCCATTCATTAAAATCTATCCCAAATGTCATCTTTTCCATAAAGCTTTCCTTGATCATTTCGGTTAGTAATCACATTTCTATCTCAAACTAAACAAGATTGAACCCTGCTTGTATTTCTCTTGTGCTCTAGATACTTTTTTTTTTACATTCTAGTTATTTGTAAATATTCTGTAAAGTACTATTAAACTTTGAATTTGTTGATTTTAAGTATAATATCATTTAAACTGTATACTTTCTCTAGAAAGTGGCAAAGACCTTATAAAATGTTGGTTGCATTAAATTGACTAGTGCTTTGCATATGATGAACCATGAAGATAACAGCTTACATAATGTTCCTATTTACAAGTTTCTTAAAGTCATCTGAGGTAAAGACAGAAAGAAATTAGATATGGTAATATTTATCAAGCAGTATGTTGCCAAAAACTGCTGCAGAGAGAAGCAAGATGAAACCAATATTGAAATGGCTTTGAGGATTCTATTTTATGAAGATCATTCACAGGGAAGCTTCTGGCAGTACCACATCTCAAACAATACTACAAAGAGATAACTATCAAAATTATTTGGTACTTGGGGTGGGGGAGAGAGTGAAAAGTTGCTTCCAAAAAATATTTTTAAAATAAAAAACAATAAAAAACAGACATTGTAGCATAGTGTTAGGTAAACCAAGAAGTCTAATTACTGAGGGAAGGACTCTTTAAAACTGGTGGGAAAACTGGAAAGGAGTCTAGCAGAAATTGAACTTAGACCATTTCACACACTATTTCACATATATAACAATGAGCTACAAATGTATACACAACCAAGATCTAAAATACCATGCCATATACAAGTTACAAAAAAAAATATTTTTCACAACAAATTATGAAGATGTGTAACCCAACAAAAGAGAGAGGAAAGAGAGATAAAATGGACAATTTAGGTTTTTTATAATATTTATTCAGTAATAATATACTTATCCTCTCATTAGGCTGGCCCCAGATTTGAATTTTTCTGAGTGCACTTCAGAAGTTAGAGTGCCAAAGCTTTTATGATGTTTATAAATATGCATATTTAGTGCCATATTGTTGTTTATAGTATTCTGTTGGTATCCTGAATATACTGAATAAGTTCCAAATAGAGCTGACTATTCCATTGTTATACATTAAATCAGGACACCCCTAGCCTAAGATATCTATCTATCACTTTTTTGACACCATCAAGTTCTTCAAGAAATTGAAAAATCAGTTGAAGGTATCCCAAGAATGGATTATCCTTGACAGTCTTCAAAGGCAAAACTTTCCATGTGGTTATAAAGATATATTTTTCAAATGTTACTAATAAAATAAATCACTAAAATGAACTGCCAGTATAAATGATACCATGAGTTTAGGATTTTGCAAGCCAATAATCTATAGTCAAGGGAAAGTATTTTAGGAATGGGGAAGATCTGAACATACTTGCAAGCAGCAATAAAAGGTCCAGTAGAGAGAGAGAAATTGAAGATGAAAAAGAGAGGGAGATCACTGGAGTAAGCTCCTGGAAGAAAAGTGAAGAAATGAGATCAAGAGTATAAATAATGGAGTTAGTATTGGGAAGAAAAAGAATTACTTATTCCTTGGAGACTGGAGCAATGTAGCAAAAAATATATAGATATTGTGAGATAGAGGATAAGGGGGGGAGGGAAATCATAGCCTTGATAAATAAATAAACATATAAATAAATTAACAAATGAATGAATGAATGAATGAATAAAATAAGATAAAAATTAAAAGAAATTAAATATTGTTAAATAATTAATTTAATTTATTGAGTTATTAGGAAAAATCAACCACTGAAAGAAAGAATATGGGCAATATGTATGAATGTGACAAGAAGGGAGAAGGTTAATAGAAGTCACATGTATTAGAAGACTACTTTACATATGTGTTGAAAAACTTAATAGTATGCCATCGTGACTCCTAATTTGTGAACCATAGGAGAAAACAAGGAATCCATATTCAAATCTCCAAAAGCAAAAATATATTTTTCTGACTTAAGAATGATTTATATGAAGAAATATTTGATTTTTCAAATGTATATACATGTCATAGAAATTAATAAAATTCTTATGCATTTTCTCAATTTATACAAATTGTACCCCATTAGTAGGTAGCAGTCCTCAAAATAGTTTTATTTTAAACAATGACCTTTATAGTGGAAAAGGTCAAGAATCACAAGCCATTATCCTACAAGGAAAGTCTCACATATGATGCATGAAACCAGTTTTATTTTATACAGGCCTTCTTTATCATTAAACATCTAGTGCCTTAGGGTCATCTGATATTCTGTGACTAAGCACAGTTTCAGCATTACAAGACAGAGAAATCATAACTGCTAATAAGTAGTGGCTTATGTTCTTTGCAATGTGTTAGCACAGATTCAGAAATCAAAAGCTGTTTAACATTCTGGAAAGTGTCATACTAGCTAAGACTATGTTCAGTCAAGTAAAAGAAGGATTGGGGGAAGGGAAGGAAAAAGTTTCATGATAATTATTTTCAAATTACTCAAAGGTCATATTATGGAAAATAGTTTGGAGTTCTTCATGGCCCAAAAGGGCAGAACTGGGATTTATAGGAAGAAATTACAAGGACAGTGAGAGTGTGCTCTCCATATTATTTTGCAAATATTGATTTTCTGAGAATCCAGGAATTAAACTGATTGACATGAAGAATCCATAGTTAGGTAGAACTAAATAGAGTAGAAGACAGAATCTTTGATTGAAACTCCAGCTCTGGATACTTACACTATTTGGATCACCATAGGCAAATTACCTAAGGTCTCAATTTCCTTACCTGTAAAATTAGGGTTTGGGGCTGGGTGATCTCTAAGATCCATTCTGGATCTAAAGTCCAGGATCCCCATGCTTATAACTCAGCACAATCATTTTAATCCCATGATCTACTTGGGTTGGAAAGAAGCAGTCATATTTAATTAGTTTCTTAGAATATTAGACAATGTAAGTACATTGCCTGAAGGTGTCTAGCTAAATTTAACAGGATCTCAAACATGTCACTAAGAAACTTGTTATGCCAAATGTTGGCAATAGACAAGGGAGGGGCAGGCCTTCAACATGTCTTTGTTTTATTATTGCAGAAATTATATATATATATATATAGCAAACAGATGGTATTGTAACATAACCAAACTCATCTCATTGTGGTATAGTTTTCTAAAACACACAGGTAAGCATAGTTCAGACCTAGAAAATTAGGCCTAAACTTCTATAATTTCAGGAGTTCATAACCTGGAGTCATTTTATGTGTAAGTATAAGAGTATGAGTATATACATATTTCTATATGTAGTTACTCCAATATAATTGGTTTCCTCTGTAATTAATATTTTGAGGATTCTATGGGGTTGATCAAACAACTAAAATCACCACTGCCACAAAAGATATTGAAAACCTTTTCCCCTAAAGTGAGTTAAATTGCCATGATTTTCCATGCACTTGAAATTCAAGAAATATTTGAAGTATTCAAGAAAACTTAGAAATTACTCAAAATTGTACATAAAAGTAATTATAACAAAGCAGCTGTAGATTTACAGTGAAGAATAGCTGAATTCAAATATCGTATTAGATGCTTAATGACTGTGGAACATTAGGGCAAATTACTTAGCCTCTCAGCCTCAGTTTTGTCATCTGTAAAATGGAAATAATAATAATAATACCTACTTCATATAGTTGGTGTGAGGACTAGATGAGATACCATATGTCAGTACTAGCTATTATAGTCTACAGAAAGTACAAAGACAAAAGGCATAAATAAAGTTAATTTTTAAAAGAAGACTAATATAAATAAAACTGAATTATAAGGAATTTCAGATTGGTGAATGTAAATGGAAAATAAAGATTATTTTACTATTTATACCCTTATCATCTCCTTCTTACATAAAACAAGCATTTCTTTCTTTTAAAAATCTTATATACAGGAATATTTCTATAGATATTGCTCTTTTGGGTGTGCATTTTACATTCCTATTTATGTCTATGTTTGCTTCCCATTAGAATGGTAATTCCATAATATCAAAAGATTAATCTCTGTATCCCCAAGCCCAGCACATTTCCTGCTACATAGAAAGTACTTAATAAATTACTTTGTGATTAACTGATTGGTATGTACCCATAAATATCTAATTTTTAAATATAAATATCTAATTTGATTTTTAGAAATTTAAGTTTGTCATCTTAACCCTTTTATGCTGTTTTATTTGCTTTCTTTTTTTCTAATAAGATCAGATTCAACTTATAAAATAAAAACTAAATATAATTACAAAATCAATCTTCCGACTGAGATTAACGCCTTTAATTTTTTTTTTTATAAGTGTAGGGACTCACTGTTGATATTCATTACTATGTATCTACTGCCACCTGTGATGTTCTTTCTTGTTTTCTTAAAGTTAACAGTACCTATAGCCCCAAAATGGCAAAAGAAAAGTCAAGCTATTCTCAGGAAAGAAACTATTGCCTGAAATAAGTCATGAACAGCTACAACTATGACTTTTGCAACAGAAAGAGCCTTGGAATAATTTTTTTGTGTTTACCCTGAAAAATCTACTAGAAGTACTTTAAAAAACTGGGCTTGAGATTATATTGTCATTGATTTTCCAGGATATACTTGAATTATCAATATAAAGCTGAGCTTAGAGTAGAGAAGATGAGAGGTTAAAACCAGTTTGACTTTAGGTAAGGCATTTAATCTTTCTCAGTCCCAGTTTTCTAATACGTGAAATGAGAAGGCTGAACTTAATGGCCTCAAAAGCCCCTTCTAGCTTCAAATCCATAATTCATGGCCAACCTGCAATGCTAAAAGTTGAATTCATTTGAATAAAGATGAAAGTTGAATATGATGATGGATGAAGCTTAGTTCACCTAGTGTGAAAGATTAAACTAGAATCAGTATTGGAATACCAACAAAGAAGGAAAAAGCCATTCCTCACAAATAAATTGCCACTTGGCACCTTTTTATCCTAAAGTCCAGCCTTAAGTATTTCCCTGACATGGAACTTCATTTCAGCTCCGTTATTGTAGGTTACTCAACAAAAAATCTCTCCCAAGAGATGTTTGTTTTGTTTTTCTTTTTCTCTAAGATGACAATCAAAGGCACTAATTTTTTCAAATGCCTCCTTTCTTTCGAACTGCTGTTGGAAAGAGAACAGAGAAGGGTGTTCTCTTTTGTAACTCAAAGAAATAACTTTAATCTGAAATTGTGTTGAACTGTGTCTGATTAAAATTAAAACCATAAGTTAACATTAGCTGGTATTTGGCAGTATAAACTGTGTGGCACCAGTGTTCTAAAGGCTGATATAGAGTAGATAGGTCCGATAATTAACTCCCATGGGGGAAAAAAAATCTCATCTGGGGTTTGGAACACTCTCTCCAAAAGCAGGAAGCTGGTATAATTTTCCTTCAGAATCCCTAGTGGTACATAGACAAATCTTACAATTAGTCCATATGTGAAATAAACATAGTGTTTCAGTGCAAGAAACATTTCTACCTCATGGCTTATAAGCAGGTTTATAGCAAGGCACATGATATAGCAATAAGCAATGATATAGAATAAGCAAAACCAGAAGGCAAACTCTGGTCAGAGGATCATTTCATCACTTTTTCCATTGAAGAAAAAGTATTCTTAACTAACCCTGAAAATTAACTTAGAAAGGTAAAACAAGCTTTCACACAAAGTAACTGCTTTCTTTCACAGCCATAATATTCTCTTTTAAGAAGAGAATAAAATTAAGAGTATTTAATTAAAAGGTCATGAATGAACATTAAAATATTTCTCAAAGAGAAAAACATTGCATGGGTCAACTTTCAAGAAAAGGACTGTGTGTCAATATTCAATGAAGTCAGATTGCACTTTTTTTCAAGACAAAGAAGAAGGAAATGTCAATATGTTCCACTAAGCTCCCCTTCTGACTTAGCTCTGACCCCATCCCTGTCATCTATCTGGTCATTATGTTTTAGTGTCATCATCAATTCTCTTGTGACTTCATGAACTCAATCTTGAGCCCTATACCCTGCCCTGAAGAAAATTTAATTTATAATGTAATATGCATCGAAATATGATGAATTTATCTGGCTCCCTAAGTTCTCAAAGTAGATTGAGGTTACTTAGGTTTTATATCCATCCTCAGACACCAAATATCATGTATATGATTATGGATATGATCATTAGGAAATCATATAGGCACTCAGAGTCTCAGTTTCCCCATCTATAAAACAGGAAACATAACAGTCAAAGAAATCTGGAAAGCCTTATTTGAACTAATCCAGAATAAAATAAAAATAATTATACAATGACAATACAAAGACAAACAACTTTGAAAGACATAAAAGCAAAATATAGCAATGACCAACCATAATTTGGAGGATCAATTATGAAGCATGCTACTTACCTCCTGGAAGAAAGGTGGCTGACTTGAAATATAGATTGATATAAATTTTTTGAATATGATGAATGCAGAAATTTGTTTTTCTTGAGTATGCATATTTGTTGCAAGATTTTTGTTTTTCTTCTTCATTAAGGGAATAGGGAAAGTAGAAAAATAAATTTTATTATAAGAAAATATTTTGTGAATTTTAAAATACTACACATATGTGTGTTACTACTACTACCACTATTCCTACTAGTCCCACTCCTACTACTACTCCACTGAATATCCCCCCCCCCCGGGGTTAAGTGACTTGCCCAGGGTCACACAGCTAGGAAGTGTTAAGTGTCTGAGACCAGATTTGAACTCTGGTCCTCCTGAATTCAGGGCTGGTGCTCTATCCACTGCGCCACCTAGATGCCCCCTGAATATTTCTAAAATAAAAGATTATATTATAAAAACAAAACAAAACAAACTGCACCCTCCTCTAATTAAAAGTCAAACAAAAATAATGACTCTAGGAATTAGATCACAGGAATTATTCATTCCTTAAGAACTAAACCTTCAAAACTCCACCATGGCATTTCCTTTGAGTGTTAGGAACTATGTAAAGAAATATATTAACTGGAAAATACTGTTTGCTGTGCTTGACACTCTGATGTTTTCATATCAAGAGTTCAGAATGATTCTACTTCTATCTTCTTTTGAATATCCCAATTTCAAGTTCCAGTTTCCAAATACTTTATTCCTTCTATCATCTTCTGCTTTATAACTAGAAATCTTGTAAATCACAGAAGAATAAGAAACTTACTTTTCACAGTGTCAAGACAGCATTTTGTAATCAAAGATGTCAAAGCTTGTAGGGGACTTAGGAGGGACTTTATTCAACTTCTTTGTTTATATAGGTTAAAAATTAAGGCTCAAAGTAGTTAAATGTCTTCTCCGTAGTAGCAAGAAAGGGGTAAATAAGAAATAAAACCCAGGTCTTCCATTGTTTCAATACTCAGGCAAGCAGTTTCTAAAAATCTAAGCTTTGTTCACCTTTTTTATCCAAATTGGCTTCAAAATGTTATGTATGTATACACATATATGTGTGTATAATTTTGGATACATATTTTAGACTAAAATATTGTCCCCTGATTGTTGTGCATGTAATGAAGATGGCTTGTATACTATCTTCTCTATAAAAAGGTTTCATGGTATAAGAAAAAAAACATTCAATCAATGAACATGATTCTAACATTTGTAATCTTTGTGATCTTGGGTAAATTGTTACATTTATTCAGGTCTAAGTTTTCTCATCTGAAAAGTGAAGAATTTAAATGTTTTCTGAGGTTCCTTTTAGCTAGAAATCTATGACCTTTAGCATATTTTCCCATTTCATATGGACAGACAATATGTAAGTAGTGCAAAAATATGTGTCTAACTTAAAATATATGCCTGATTCCAAAACAGTGACATGGAACTATCCCTAGAACTACAATCACTTTTTTGTGTGTGATGAAGAAGAGGTATACTTGTTTAAAGAATCATCAATTTTTTGGTTCCTTGGAGAGTATTTGGAAATATCCAAGAGCATGATCTCTTGATATCAGGTAAGCAAGGGGAAAAGCATAAGGCTCTGGCTATCTGCCAAAGTCCATCCCTGCTATTTTAATTTCTTTGTTTTGATGAGATGACCCAAATCACTAGAGAGGTCTGGAAGTGTATAGACAATTCAAAGAATGGTGGTGAAGATCATATTTCTTATTTCACAAAGACTATGTTTTCATACTCCAACACAAAATGATCCATTATCACCTGCTGAATTTCAGTGAGATACCACATATTTAGACAATGCAAAGAAATGTAGATTCTCCTTTAATGTATTTCAGCTGGTTCTTCAGAGAAAGAAATTTTATATTCTTTTAGCATAGTTTTTGTTTTAAACTACGTGCCTAAGCACGTATTTTAAAATTCCCATTCTCATCTTCTGTTTATTCTGTTATTACATATTACGTATAACTTTTTCTCATTTTATGAAAACTAGGTCAAATTCTATAGCCAAAGGGGAAATTACAACTTTCTTTTACCAACTGAATGTTTCTCAGATGGTGTTACAGTTCTGGCAGTTCCCAAGCTATAACTGGAACTCTATCTAGCTTCTGTCACTCCAAGAGTCCCTGAGTCTCCTTCTCATGTGTCACTATAGGCTGTCTATCAGCTCTATCAGTTCAGTTTCTGAAAGTCAAACACTTCTCAACAAAACTGTAGTCAACATGGGCAGACTTGCTCTAAGGGTTCCCAAGAGCCCACATGTACTTACATGCCCTTAAGCATGGTAAAATTTAAACCTCAAATAATTGTTTTCTCTTCTTAACGTGCCTTATTTCATTTGAGCAGGTAAGGAAATTATACAGAAATAGCAGGTGCCATGGGAGAAGCCACAGACTTAACTAGTTTCTCATATGAATGCCAGACTATAATGACCAATGGCTTTTCTCTATGTCAATTCCTGCTTTTCTCAAAAGTTCCATTTTTTTGTCTCTTTGGGAAGTATAAATGCATTTTCCATCATATAGGCCACTAATGTGAATTTCTGGAAGGCAGTTAAAGTATTCAATAGCCTTCAAGAATGTTACGTTATCGTTCACTTGAAAATACATTGGAAAAGCAATCCTTTTGGTCATGGAAAGAAAACATTTGTTATCAGGATCAGAGAAGAGTCATTTTACAAATACTCCTATTACCTGCTTTTACTCTTGGGTGGTGGAAACATACCCCAATTCTCTATCACCCATAGAATCTCAAGTGTTCATGGTATTGTTAGACTAAATGGCAAAGGCTGATTCAGAAGCGGCTGGAACTTCTCTGTAAAATGAACTCTTTTTTTCTTTGAAATACGGCTCTGTGTGGATATTTCTTTTTAGATAGGTTGTTGAAAAAAGAAGGAGTTGACAATGATAATAGCTGTGCTTCACCTTTCCCAAAGCCCCCTGTCCTTTAGTAACACCTTTGGAGATAGATTGAATTCCCTTCCAAATGCATTTGCTTTGTATCTAATTCTCCCTGTAAAAACATGCAATGGATTTGGTCCTTTTGTTTTTTCTTTTTTTTAACTTTGCTTTTTCAAAAGACTTCTCCAAGCCAGGAGCCAGCAATGACCTTAATTAAAGTCAGCCATGCATTCAACTAGAGAAACTCTTTAAGGGTTGTCAAGCAGAAAATATTCTGAAGAAAGATTTCGGCATAGAAACATTAAAATGAAAAAATTCAGGGAAAATAAGAGACCACAATTCCTGGCATCTCTGCCTTTCATGTTCTAGTGAATGGTAGTATAACTGATGAGTAATGAAGGGAAAAATAGAAACAGAGGAGGTGAGATAAATCCTTATTCCTAATCCTCTACATTTACAATTGTACTGAAAGATGAGACTCCCAGTTCTTTCAACCAACCCAACCCAACATTGATAAAAATCAAATAAAATCAAACAACTCTTTTTAATGATATAGAAAGATAACAATCCATCCACAAAAAACATTTAAAGGGTTAATTTCAACCTTATCAGATAACATTACATATACATATATGGAAACATACAGAGAGAGAGAGAAGGAGAGAGAAGGAGAGAGAAGGAGAGAGGAGAGAGAGAGAGAGAGAGAGAGAGAGAGAGAGAGAGAGAGAGAGAGAGAGAGAGAGAGAGAGAGAGAGAGAGAGAGAGATGAATTTAGAAGAGTGGTAAAGAAGTAAATGTGTCTATTATAACTATAAAAAGTTTAGAATAATTTGAATATAGTGGAAAGAGAAAAAAAAATCAGAAAATAAGCACTAAATTCCCAACTATTCTTTTGACTAAGCAACTACCATGGGCAATTACATAAAGAGACAACCTGTGGCAGAATCATACTAGCCCTGCAGTCAAGAATAATTGAATTCAAATGCAGTTATAGATACTAACTAGGTGAATGTCCCTGGGCAAATTACTTACTTGTTTCCCCAATTGTAAAATGGAGATGATAATGGCACTTTTTTCACAGGGTGTTTTAAAGATCAATTGAGGTAATGATATTTATAAAAGTGTTTAGCATAATACTTGGCAAACAGTTGATGCTAGATTTATGCTTACTCCTTTCTTCTACTCCCTATTATGCTTCTTCTACTCCCCTGTGCTTCAGATTCTAAGCTATAAAATTGAAAATATAATTATTACGTTTATATTACCTACATCACAGGATTGTTGTGAAGAAAGTACTTTACAAATTTTAAAAGGATTGAGGTTGGACCTGTGATTTCATTGACATAGTGAACTCCCAGATAAAGTAACTCCTTCTACTAATGCAGGTTAACATCTTTTCTGACATTTGGAGTCTTATGAAGTTTTCTGTATCATGGGAAGGTTAAGTAACTAGTCTAATGTCACACAACCAACACAAGTTAGAGGCAAGAAATGAGCCCAGGCCTTCAGGTACTATACTAGACTTTCTCTCCGACAAATGAGTTGCTATGTAAATATGAATATCTTTTTAAAATTTTAATAGTTTTTATTTACCAGATATATGCATGGGTAATTTTACAACATTGACAATTGCCAAACCTTTTGTTCTAATTTTTCCCCTCCTTTCCCCCCCAGATGGCAGGTTGACCAATACATGTTAAATATGTTAGAGTAATATTTAAATACAATAAATGTATACATGTCCAAACAGTGTTTTTCTGTACAAAAAGAATCGGACTTTGAAATAGTGTACAATTAGCCTGTTAAGGAAATATGAATTATTATTAACATGTTAATAATTGACCACATCTAGACAATTGTTGAAAACTAGTTCTGGGATTCTAGTGACATCTTTTCCCTCTTTATTCCCCCCCCTTTTTTTTTACAAACATCTTTCAAATGATAATTTAATTAAAATTAAAATCCTGTTTTTCCCAGGTAATTCTTTCGACAAAAGAGAGAATACTCTATATTCTTGGCAATTTTCTCCATGAAGAGAAAAGGCAGAGAAGTTCTGACCCTCAAGCACTCAAGCAGGGCTCCCTTCTAAAATCTGTTCAATTTTATGTGCACTAACCCCTCCATAGCTCTATCAGGGATGTGCTGTGACCTTCCTTCCTTCCTTTTTTCTTCCTTCCTTCCTTCCTTGCTCCCTTCCTTGCTTCCTTCCTTCCAGATGGCTCCTGTTCAGAAATGAGGATAGTGTCTGATAGCACTACCCAGTAGTTAAAAATACTCCCCATCTAAAGATGCTTGCAATATTGTCAATGCTTTATTATATTTTATTTACTTTGTTAAATTTCCCACTACAGCTTAATCTGATTCCTGTAGGAGTATTATGGGCTTCAGGCATATATTTTCCAATCCTAAAAAAGCATTGTGTCATAGTGGAATGATGGTTGAATTTAGAACACCAAGAGATCCAGATTAAAAGTCCTGGTTCCAGATCCTGACTGATATTTACAGTGTGATCTTAGATAAATCACTTAAGATTTCTGAGCCTCAATTTGCTTATCTGTAGTTATATTTGTCTTGGAGAGCTGATATGACATAGTCAATGAACAGCTGGTTTAGACTCAAGAAGTATTTTCAGTTCCATCCTGTGATCAGTGGCAAATCATTATAGTGCTATCAATAATATTAGATTTGGAGTTAGGAAGGTTTGAGTTTTAATCATGTCTCAGATACTTAAGATTTGTATGACTCTGCTAAATCATTTATTCTTCCCTAGCCTCCGTTTTCTTATCAATAAAATGGGGATAATAGCTTCTACCTCACAAAGTTGTTTGAAAAATAAAATGAGATAATGAATGGAAAATGCTTTTCAAAACATTGAAGCAATACAAAATGAGGCTATTTTTATTCATAGAATTTAACTTTTCTATTCCCAGACAACTTTCTAAGATAATATTGAAGGTAGTCAAGTTGTTGGTATTCAAAGATGGTTTATTCCCATTGAGGAATTCCTTACACTGATGAAATCTAATTTCAAACGCAACACCATTTACAAATGGTAAAGAGGCAAATGGAATAATATTACCTATTTCTGGAAAGTGCTATGAAAATAAAAACAATGCATAAATGTAAATTATTGTTATCATTAATAAAAAATCAGATATCCAAAGCTCTCCATAGCTTCAGCAAAATGTCTCTTTGAAGCTCAGGCATCTGGAAAGAAGGAGGAAGTTGAGTCATGGGAAAAGCAGTATACAAAATTAAGAAACAGGCAAGAGAAGAGCTGGTATGCTTTTCTCTACAGGGTTTAAAAAGTAACAGACTTTGCACATGAGCAAAAATTTTCAAATGGAGAGTGCCATTCTATTGACTAACAAAATGGTAAACATTGGCCTTAGACTCATCAGAAGAACACACCAGAAATGTTGATCTGATTGACATGACTCCAGCTAGATACTTGGAGATGATGGAATAAGATAATTTTAAAATATAGGTCCTTTTATATCCTCCTAGAACAATAATATAATCATATTATTCTATAATAAGTCCCCTTGGTTTCGTTTCACTTACAGAAAATGAAATCATCTAGCCTTCTCTAGAAGTTCAGATGAACTTTATATTCAGGAAAACAAATTCCTCCCCTAAAGCTGTCACCTTTCCTAGGAAGGCATTTAATTGCCTCTTGGAGAAACCTGCCGGGAGAAGCTGCAAAGTCCTTAAGGGAAATACATAAATAACTGTTTTTCAGTTAACTCATCAAGGCAACTCTTACTAGCAATCTGCTAACTCATGAAACCACACCCTCCAGAATTCCCAATCATTAGGGAAGAAATCCAGAATAAATCCAAGATATTCATCGAAATTAATATGCATTACTGCTTCCTTTTTTGGATAGATTGGAAGAGAAAATGAAAACACAAATACATGTTTTCCTCTAACCTGGAGATTTTTGAAGGCTTCTTAGTTCAAGACCCTGAATGTAGTCAGTATGTGAAAAACAGTATCATTTAATTATGAGCTCTTTTGCAAAGGATCAGAAATGGAAAAGATATACAAAACTGATTTTACCTTTATGTCAAATGTACTTCATATAGCTTTATTTAAAGGTTTGAAAGTGCTAATAATAACTATATGCTACTGTTATTAACAAAGCTATTAGAAATATTTTTAATGATTTTAAAGTAGGATATTTGGCTTTAGTAGAGTTTGGCAACTGTATTCAAGCATTCCTTCCTCTGGAATTTTTATACACGTATTCTATACTACTTATTTGACATTTAATCATACATGCTATTATTTGTTGCTTTATAGCTTTTAACTTTCCATAATTAGAGCTCTTTTCTTTTCAGATAGCTTGAATGTGACTTTTTTCCTGGATGTTAAACCCATAATGTACTATAGGGAAGATATCTGTAGTCAGTCCCATCAATATCAACTTCTCCTTAGGGGTTTAAAATCAAACCTCTAAAATTTTATCTAACACTATGCATGAAGACCTCAAAAGAGCCTACAACCAAGAATTCTACTATTTTGGTAAACACTATTCTGAGAAGGATAGTTTCTGCAGAAAATAACAATGATTCATTCAACAACAAACTGATAGAAAACCCAATCTCTTAACACTGCAACTACACATGGTACTTAAACATTCAGTTCTTGTTTCTTTGTAGGGAAAAAAGCCCCTTATTTCTTTGAATGTGGAATATAAAGGGCTGATATAGACCCCAAAGTATATTCATTATATCTGTTGCTTGTTTTAATCATCCATAGCTGCTAACTGCAAGCGCTCTGCTGCTTCCTTCCCACCTCAATCCTGAGCATAATCGCTTATTTCTTTTCTTGTTTAGTTTTAAACAATCCAGCCTGTCTCTGTGTGACAACCTCAGCCCCTAGGTCCAGTTTATTTTACCTCATCAAATCCTTTCTTCACTGAATGAGACAAGGTAGGAGAAATATGTATAGCTAATAGGTTTTAAATTCGTTTAACATCAAATTTATTTTCTACTCCATATATCACATTAGTATTTAAGGCAAAATTATGTACTTAGTTGTAACTCAATAAGTATTTTTCCATTGCACCTGCACTCAACATTCAAATTAATGTTAACTATTCAATATATTAAATACACAACTTCCACAAGAGGCCTATTTCATAAATCTAGATGCTAAGATCAATCTAAACATATTAATACAAAAGGAATAAGGGATCTCATCTATGTGGGTAACCTCTGGTGTAGGAACTGCCTTCCACTAAAAATGCCAGCTCTGGGTTAGAAGTGAAGGTAGGATTTTCTTAGTTCAAATCCAATTCTGATTCGTGTGCATTGTGTGACTCTGGGCAAGTCAGATCTAACCTAAGTTTTAGGTTCCTCAAACTTCTGCTAGGGATCATTTAAACTTTGAACATATGGTCTTATTAACTCTCAATGGAATCTGGGAAAAAAAGTCATTTATAACCTAAGTCTTAAGGAGTTTTCTGAAATAAATAGATGTTGTGACTAACCTCAGGTCAAATAGGCAGGAAGAATGAGAGGCCAGATGTCATCCTAGACCTTTCTGACTCCAAGATCAGTATGGTATCACTTACAACAAACTGCCTCTAAAACCAAATATATATTTTCAAATGAGAATAACCATTCATGCCTTATAGAATAATGAATTGCCTGTTTGTTCAAACAATGGCTGTATGATTGATAAATAGATGGAGGAATAGATAGATATAGAGAGATTAAACAGAAAGAGAGAAAAAGAGAGAAAGAGAAAGAACAAAAGAATGAGAGAGGGGGGGGGAGAAAGAGAAAGTTGGACTAGATACTTCTAAGGTCACTCCTATCTCTAGAGTCTAAAGGCAAACAAACACATTGCTCTATATCTACTGAATGCCATTCTCCTGCAGTAAACATCAGTGTTACTTTAATATAAGTAAAGTAGTTGTTTGGGCTTTGTGGTTGCCCACATACTCATTAAATGGCTAAAATATATATATGTAAATGTATGTGTAGTCTATTGCCTATGTCGATTGTATATGTTTACATCAGTCTGTCTAGATGAAAGGAAGCATGTAATACTATGTCTATTAAATCCTATACCCTAAGGAATATTAATATTAAGATAGTGGGACATTGGACTATATAGCTCTAAAGTCCTTCTCAATCCTGAGTCTGACTATATGTGTAAGTTAAGTATGGGTGCTGTGCTACTCTATGTGTATCCCTATCAATCTTCCTCAGATGCATGCAAACACACTAACAACATTTCTATTGAATTTATTTCCCTAGGGTAAACATCAGTATCATTTTAATATAAGAAAGCAAGTCTGAAGTCAGCAGCTCTGAGTTCAACACTCATACCCCTAGTTGGATATCAGTCCAGGTCTCTAATATATTTCCATTTTTCTTTGATGTTAGAGTCCATTTGTAAAAGAATTAAGAAATATTTAGGTAGTTTTGCTTTTTTCATTGTTTCCAAAATTATCCTTGAACAGAAGATTTGAAATTTCCCAAAAGTACATGAGTTCGAGTCATTCTACTAGTGACAAGAAAAGTGGTCTACTTTCACAGAAGCTCAGCATGTAATAACCATAGGTCATTATTATTTTCCTCTTCTAATTAAAATTAGAAAAACAGCACACCATGATATAAAGTGAGTCATTTATTGTGCTATATTTACCCTGACCAAAAATGAAAGAAGCTATAATTTCTTCTAGATATTATATTTAAGCTAGTGGCACAAATCACTGCCAAACTTAAATGTTATATTCCTTTGTTTAACTTTAGTCAATAAATCTACAAGTATTTTTAAAATATCCCCAATGTACCAAGCATTATGTTAGATATCTAGAGGAAAAAAGGCAAAATTCCATATTTGACTTCAAAGAGATAACAAAATATATAAGATAATTTTGTATAACAAGTGAGAGAATAATAGAAGGTTTTGTGTAGAAAGTGGCACTTTTGGCTGGACTCCTAAAAAATTAATTTTAACAGTCAGAGATGAAGGATCACGTATAGTAAAGGCATGTGGATAGCAAATGTATTGTAAAATAATAAAAAAAAAAATAGTTTGGTTAGAAAGGTAGCTTGTAACACATACCAGATTATGAAGGTCTTCAAATGTCAAATAGGAGCTTGTTTTTGATCTTAGATGAAATCAGAGGCCATTGAGGTTTACTTAACATAATCAGACCTATTTATTTGGTTATGGTCTGAAAGACAGAATAGAGAGGGGAGAGACTTGAAATACAAAGACCAATTATAGAAAGACAATGCCTAGGACAAAGATAAAGGCCTGATCTAGAAAAGAAATTATGTGAGTTGGGCAAAGATGGATGCAAAAAATGCTATGGAAGTTGGATAATGAAACTTATCAAATGAATAGATATGGGAGATGAGGGAGAATAAGCAGTCAAAGATGAGTCTGAGGTTATGAACAGAGATTACTGGGAAAATGTTGATGACTTTGATAGAAATAGTAAAGTTCAGAAAAAAGAATATGTTTAGGGATGATGATTAATGAATTTTGGTTTGAGATACTTTTGAGTTCATTATGCCTACAGAGCACCCAGTTTGAAATATAAAATGAGTAACTAGTGGTATGGCATAGGAACTTAATGAATATAAATAGTGTCCTAAAAAGCAAATTGAAATTTAAGCTTAATAAGAGCTAATCGGCTTCAAATGCACTAAGGCTTTTCAGACACATTTGGTTTGTCATAATATTTGTTTTAAATTAGAATACAATTTAAAATTATAAAAAACAAAAAAATCATATTATGAATTTATTGCAATGCTGCAAAATTGTAATCTAAATGAGAGTAAGATTCAAAAAATACATAGCAGCATTATTTGTTGGGTTTAAAAAAACATTGAAACATGAAAATTTTCAAAGTATAAATGTAAAGGAAGAAATCAAAATCTTCATGCTTTTATTCAATTGCAAAAAAAAAATATTTTACCCATCTTGCAAAGCTCTACAGCATATTCGGTATAAAAGAACAATACCATGCTGGCAACTTGTCCTAGGTGAATTCCATCTAAAATGGTTCAGTGGATAGAGTACTGGCCTTAAAGTCAGGAGGACCTGAGTTCAAATTTGGCTTGAGAAAGGTAATACCTAGGATTTATATAGAGCTTTAAGGTTTACAAAGCACACTTCATATGTCATTCTTGATCATCATAGCAATTTTGTTAAGTAGGGGTATTATTATACTTATTCTGTAGATAAGAAAATTGGGATTGAAAGGAGTTAAGTGATTTACCTAGAGTCATAGAGCTAGTAATCTTAATTCTCTATTCATTACATCACCTCTGCTAGGGACACAGTATATAAACCTTTAGACTTGGAGCCCAGAAATTCTGAGTTCAAATAGGGCCTTAGACATTGACTGTGAGCAAGCCAATTAAAGTCATAACCTCTATTTGACTTAATTTTCTCACCTATAAAATGGGGATGATAATGGCATTTATATCCCTGAGTTGTGAGGACCAAATAAGTGAAAGCATGTAAAGTGATGATAATATAATAAAAATAATAATAATAACTCCCTTAAAGCCTAACTCAACATCTATGTTCTATGTGTGGAGGAAAAGTGTAGTAGGTAAAAGAAAGGGGCTAATGGAATAACAAAGTAAGAAAATTCCAGTCAAAGTGATATACGACAGTGTCTCTGTGTACCCCAAAATTGATATGATAGCTATGAGAACCTATTAAGGACCCTGAAATTCTTTCCAATTGAGGTCTCATAATAAAACAGATTGGGATAGCAGCCTAGTTAGTGTGATAAAACTGTTCATATCAATCTTAGAAATATGCAAAGTATATAATATTGCAGATTGAACCTTCTCAAAACTATCATAATAACCAGTTTAATATGGTAGACAGTGGAACAAGTAATATTACCTTATTTTGGCACTGAGAAAAGACAAAATAAACTGGAACAAAAAGAAGAAATTTTAACAAATGAGTACTTCCAATATACTACCTGTTGGAAATGCATTGGTACTGGTGGTGTTAACCACCAAAAGGGGAAAATGTAAAGCAGATCAAAAAAATAAATTTCATTATTATGCACCAAAATACCCTAACAAAACCACAAATAGAACTCACTAGCTATAGACAAGGATTTGATATGTCATAGTTTTTTCTCAATGATATTATCAATTCTGTTACACAGTAAATGAGATTTTGAAGGCCTTGCATATGCCAAACACTGAGCTAGGCACAAGTTAAGCAAATAAAATGAAAGAAACCATGATGTATTTATGACCATTCCTGGGCAATTATAAGAAATCACTTCATTCCAAACCCTAAATTAGATGAAATAAGAACAGAAATTGATAAATTGTTAACTTAAATCTGATGCACAAAAAGCTACAATTAACACAAATGTCAGAAATGCTATTTAACAATGAAATGGAGAGAAAAAAAAAGTGTACTAACGACTTGAATGGTTTTGTACAAGAAATCATTCTTTAGAATTTTAAAGAGTTCTTTTTTAATTAAATGAAGCATATCTAACTAGTAGAGAGATCAAAAATAGAGTAATTGAGAGAAACTGGTATCCCTTAGAATCAAAATAAATAAATGCATTTTATGACATTTGTCAGAAAGTAGAAAAACAGTTCAGAACCTATGATAACATATGTTGCAACCATTTTTACAGTGCGAGCTATAGTAGGAAAGATAGAGCTAGGTCAGAATTTTGTCAGTGACAAGTATCAAGGTCTATCACAGCAGGAAAGACTTAAGAGAGCTCTTTAAAGAACTATATAGACACAATGAAAGATATCTGGGCAGTAAAAACAGGAGAAATCTTGAGCATTGTGCCACTCAGGTAAGGATCAAGGAACTTTTTTTTTTTTTTTCTCCAGTTAATGTAATGTAATTTTAAAAATAAAGATATATCCAATTAAAATCCAACAAAATTATATTCCAATTAAAGAACTGAAATAATTGAAACAAAAATTCAAAACCAAAAGCAATTCAGGAATTCTATGAAGCAACGAAGGAAAAAAAACAACAACCATGAATCAAAACCTTACAAAAGTAACCTAAGAAGCAAAGCAATTAGTGGAGAGAAATTCCTAAGAAAAAGAACAAGAAAACAAGGACAATTTCTAGTTAGCCATATGATTGTTATATGTATTCAACACAATGAAAAGCAAGATGGATCAAACCAGACACCTTAAAACCAGTAATACAGCAAATGACAAAGCATTTCTTATATCAAAGGAACTTACCGAAACTCTTAACTTCTTTGTAAAACTGTAGCAAAACAATAAGATCTTCAATTATTTACTCAAATGTTTATAATAGTGCATGACTGGCAAAGCACTTAGCTTCTTCTCAGATACAAGCCTAATCCCATTTTAACAGAAGTCATCATATATTTATTACCAAAAGATGAGAGCTCCAGTGACTTCTGACAAGAATGTGTTTATGTATTTTATTGAAAGCATTCACTGCTATATCACCTAAAAAAGAAAATTACACATATAAACATAATATTTTTGCTAAGAAACAAACAAACAAAAAAGACTGAGCCCCAAACCCCCGTAGTATAAAGAATAGCTTATTTACAATTTCATTGGTAGGAATGCTAAGTGGCACAATGGATAGAGCATTGGGCTTGGAGTCAAAAAGAACTGAGTTCAAACTGCCTTCAGACATTTATTAGCTATGTGACCCTTAACAAGTCAATTCAGTTCTTTTTGCCTTAGTTTCTTCATATGTAAAATGGGTATAATAATAACACCTTGTTACTAGGGTTCTTTCAAGATCAAACAAGATAATTGTAAAGCACTTAATCTGCCTTCCTGAAGTCTTTCCCCATTTCAATCCATTCTCTCTATTCATTCTCTAAAATGACTGGCATTCTGAAATCTAGGCTTAAGAACCAGAAAGATCTTGAGCAATTCACACCTATGTAATAACCATCACCATATACTTTTGGCACAATAAAATGGATGACAATGAGTCTAAAAAGGTTCTTCCCCTCAAAAAAAAAACCCATACAAAGATAACAATGTTTTATCATCCAAGGAAGTTGTAGAAATAAGAATATTATGCTCCATCATGAAAATGGAAGAAAAGGATCAGAAAACATAATGGACAGGTAAAATTTTTTCAGAAATATTTTCAGAATATAAGTTACATCACAAAGCAACGCTAAAAACTAGTGACATTCTTATATCACTGGATTTACCAAATGTAACTAAATGTGATTTATCACACTATGGCTAAGATCCAAGAACAAAATAGTAAAGACAGTTCATAGGCAGCATCTAGATGAATTCAACCAATAATATGGCTGATGAAACAAATGAAGAAACATCCAGAAATGGATATCATTCTAATCTGATTCTAGAAATGGAGGATATTATGATAGAAATTCAGGATCAAAACTATACCACAAGAATTTACAGAAAGGCATCATTAAAGAGTTTAAGTGTGTTGATCAATGAATATTATACAATGTAGTGATAAAAACTGCAACAGAATAGCTTCAAACAACAATTAGTAGAAGGCTAGAAATATTAAATCAGAATTGTACATGAGAAGCTTGATATATACTTCATAAACTAAAAAGAAACCCATACCCTACAGGTTTAAACCCTAAAATGTCTTTGAGAATTCCATAAATAAATCATAGTGAAAATGGGGCATTATAGACAAATTGTACCATATATAGCCATATAAGCAAACATAACACTGATTCATAAAAATTAAGACCATAAGAAAAAAAATTAAGACTATTCATAAATATATATCTACAGTACTGTATCAAATATTCATAATTTCTAAATCATTTGGGACAAAAGGCTTTCAAAATTTAGAGTCCTAGCAAAAGAAACCATATGGCAACTGAAGGTGAGATACAGGTCATTCCAGCTACTCTGTTTGTTTTCCAGAAATCCTACAAACATGCTTAGTGAACTTATGGAAAGTAAGCTTACATTTCAATGTACCTTATCAATTATAAAAGCAGTCATTTTGTCTACCTGAATAATGGTACACAGAACATTAAATGTAAAAGAATAATGCTAAGAAAAGAAAGCCAAAAAACCCTCTATTTTTATGGGAACTCCATATGAAGATGATAATAATTGTAATGTATGACCAGAATATGCAGAAACATTATTGCCTGGCTCAGTTGATGTAATTTTCCTTAATGTAAAACTTGGAAAGCTTGTTTCCCAAAGAATCATTATATATAAAGGAAGTGCCTTGAAGAAACTATGGATATGCATGGATATTCTGTAACTAATAGTAATTGGCTAACCACGGTTGAGAAGAGGGTTTTTGTCTGTTTAATTGTCTTGTATCTTGAGCCATGGGGTGAAAAACTACATTCAGTTACTGTGGATATGCAAACAGCTGCATATCTAGAGCTATCTGTATCATAAAAAAGGGCTGAGACAGTTTCAGCAGCCTGTTTTCTTCCTTTACATGTGGAGGTACTTGATGACTTCTCAGGTTATTGTATCTAATGAAACACTATGCTAGAAGAAAGGCTTCAGGACCTTGTCTCCTCAGAGCTCATATAAAACTAAGAACTGAACCTGTGTTTGCAGTGACCACAGATCCTAGGAACAAGGAAAAACCTTTGGAAGTAATCTTCAGACCTACTTGAAACAATTAACAGCTTTAGCAAAGTTATAGGATATGCTGATGATTTCTGTGGGTTTATTTTCTATCTAAAGGCAGCAAGAAATAGAAAAAGAAATTTCATTTAAAATAACAATAAACAAAGTAAAATATTTAGGTATCTGCCAGCCAAGAGAAACCCAGGAATTTTATGCACACGATTACAAAACACTGCTCATATAAATAAAGTCAGATCTAAACAATTGGAAAAATATCAATTGCTCATGAATAAGCCTAGCTAATATAATAAAAAATGACAATTTTACCTAAATTAGTCTACTTGATCAGTGCCATACTAATCAAAGTGCCAAACCAAATTATAGAATTACAAAAAAAATAATAACAAAATTTATCTGGAAGAACAAAAGGTCAAGAATATCAAGGGAATTACTGAAAAAAGACACAAAGGATGCCAGCTTAGCAGTACCAGACTTAAAACTATACTATAAAGCAGCAGTCATCAAAACTCTTTAGTACTGTCTAAGAAATAGAGTGGTGGATCAATGGAACAGATTAGATACACAAGACACAATAATCAATGCCTATAGTAATCTAGTATTTGACAAATACCCAAACTCCAGTTTCTGGAATAAGAATTCATTATTTGACAAAAATTGCTGGGAAAACTGGAAAACAATATGTCAGAAATGTGGCATAAATCTATATCTCACAACTCATATCAAAATAAGGTCAAAATGAGTACATGATTTGGACATAAAGGGTGATACTATAAGCAAATTAGGAGATCAAGGGATAGTTTGTCTATCTGATCTTTGGAGAAGAGAAGAATTTATGACAAAAAATGACTAGGGAACATTATAAAAGGCAAAATGGACAACTTTGATTACATTAAATTAAAAGGGGGTTTCATAATCAAAACCAACAGAAACAAGATTGAAAGGGAAATGCAAAATTGGGGGGGAAAGTTACAGCCAGTGTTTCTGATAAAGGTCTCATATTCTTGTCAAATTTATAGGAATACAAGTCATTTCCCAATGATGAATGGTCAAAGGATATGAACAGACAATTTTCAGATGATAAAATTAAAGCCATCTATAGTCATGTGAAAAAATGTTCTAAATCACTATTAATTAGAGAGCTTCAAATTAAAATAATTCTGAGGTACCCCCACACACACCTCAGATTGGCTGACAGAAAAAAATGATAAATGTTAGTAGGGATGTGGAAAAACTGGGGACACTAATGCATTGTTGATAGATTTGTGAACTGATCTAACCATACTGCAGAGCAATTTGGAATTATGCCCAAAGGGCTATAAAACTGTGCATATCCTTTGACCCATCAGTGCTGCTACTGGGTCTGTATCCCAAGGAAATCATAAGGGAGGGGAAAGGACCTATATGTGCAAAAATGTTTACAGCAGCTCTTCTTGTGATAGGAAAGAATTGGAAAATGAATATATGCCCATCAATTGGGGAATGGCTGAACAAGTTGTGGCATATGAAAGTAATGGAATATTATTGTTTTATAAAAAATGATGAATAAATTGATTTTGAAAGGACCTGGAAAGATTTACATGAATTGATACTGAGCAAAACAAGTACAACTAGGTACATATTGTACAAAAAGAATGTGCAATGATCAAGAATGAAAAACTTGGTTCTCCTCAGTGGTTCATTGATATAAGGTAATCCCAATAGACTTTGGATACAAAATGCAATCTGCATCCAGGAAAAGAACTAGAGAGATTGAATGCAAATCAACACATGCTATGTTCACTTTTTTTTTTTTTCTCTCTTACATGGTTTTTTTCTTATGGGCCAGAAGTTTGAACTTGAAACAAAGGATTCTTACAAGGTATTAAGTCAGTGGAATTGATAGAGATAATAGTTATCTAATTTAGAATGGTTCAATATGATTGATTTAATCCTACAAGGAGATGTTATGGGCCAGAACTTGAAACAAAGTACTAAATGGAATTGAGGAGACTATGGTTAAATCTAATTTAGCATTGATTTAATCCTACAACAAATAATGGTTTCCTAGTGATATAATGATTGTTGTATACTCAGTGTGGGGCATATAAGCAAGAAGCTCTCAGGCCTAGAAAGACAAGCGTACTAGAAGTTCTCTGAGCCTTAGCCAGGATTCAGTCGGGAGATTCAGAAGCCAAGACAGACTGAAAGGCTCTCCAGAAAGCTGCCCAGCCCCAGGAAGGAGATAATATAGGTTCTGGATTATAAGAAAGCTAACCGGTCACAGAAAAAGAGACAAGACTTTGGAAAGAGACAATAAAGGATTTGGACCTTAACCCCTAGCTGAATTTGGGGTGATTACTGAACTGAAACGAAGGCTGCCTCCAGAGATCCCAAGAAAACCCCACAAGAGAACATTACATTTTAGAGAGAATATTACAGTTTTTCCCTTTTGTTCTGATTTTTCTCTCACAACATAGTTTATAAAGCAATGTGTATCAAAACTAAATAAATAAAAAGGGAAAAAAGGAAGTAACCTTCAGGATCTTAATCCAGAAGAAGAATTTATTGTTGTGGTGATGGTGGTTATTATTGTTAAATTGTTCAGGTTGTATCCAACTTTGTCATGGACCATAACACACACTAAAGCTGCCCGTGGGATTTCTTTGCAGAGATAATGGAGTAGTTTGTCATTTCCTTTCCAGTGGATTAAGGCAAACAGAATTAAATGACTTGCCCAGGAATATATAGAAACAAATGTCTAAGGACAGTTTTGAACTTGGGTCTCCCTGACTCTAGATCCAGTAATCTATTCACTAAGCCATCTAGCTGCTCCTAAAACAGAAGGTTTAGCAAGCTGCAATCTCAACTTTGAATGTTATCTTACAAACAAAAATGCTATGCAGGAACTGAGCTAAATTTTGAACCTATTACTTCAGAGGTCATATAAAGGAAAGTAAAGCTTAGAAGTATTGGGGAAAATATTTGTACATCTATTCTTGCTATGTCTTTGAAAGAAATATCCCTTTATAAAATTTACTTAATGTTAACTTATTAAATGGAACTGAGGAACTAGTCCTTGACATTCTAATAAATGGAGAAACATAGCCAATAGGTATTCAAGCTAATGGATTGTAGAGGATAGTAGAGGAAAAGAGTGACCTTCTCAAATCCCTCACAATATTCTTCAGCTCTAAGGGAAAATGAAACATACATGACTCTAAGAGAGGAGATGAAAGCACATATATCATATGATAATAATAATAAATATCCCTGTCACCCTTTCTATTTCTGCAACTTTCTCAAAGACATGTTCAATGAGCCTACATTTCAGTTCTTTTATTTAATTATAGAAGTATTCAGAATATTCACATCATATATCTATTTGTTGCTTTTCAGTCATTTCAGACTATTAGTGATCTCACTTGGGATTTTCTTGGCAAAGATACTGGAATAGTTTGTCATTTCCTTCTCTAGCTCATTTTACAGATGAAGAAACTGAGCCAAACAGGTTTGAATGACTTGTCCAGAGTAACACAGCTAATCACATTTGAACTCATGTTTTCTTGACTTCAGGTCTGGCTCTCTATCCACAGAACAGCCTAGTTGCCCATCTATATATGCCTACACATCTAAATACATTGACATTACAGTCTTCAGAATATTAAAGAAAAAAGAATAGGATAGTGATTTGTCTCAGAATCATTTCAATTTGAACTCCATCTTTCAAAAATGAGAATGAGAAAAATGATAATAACAACAACAAAACAGTTTAAAATAGACAAAAAAGAATTCAGAAGGAGAAACAAAAGCCAACAGAACATTTTTGTTAACATCTTGTCAATGTTAATAGCAAAGGTTTTTTTTAACTATAAATAACAGAAATTTGTAATTTTATGTATTATCTTGAAAATTTTTGTTTGTGTATTTGAATAATTTGTTGGTGGTTACTAGATTTAAGATAAATTATAAAAGATAAATGCATGATTCAATTTTAGATTCAATAGACAGTACTTCTGGAAACATTAATTTTCAAACCATGTCTGTGTTAGAGCAACAAAGAAAATATTTGATGAACTTACTGAGATAATTCAAGCTTTCTTCAGACTACATTTTTTCTGAAACATACAGCTAAATGAATACTTTATCTTGCCCTTTTTTATCTCTTGCTTTTTTTCTCTTCTTAAAAAATATAAATAATAAGTTGAAAATAAATCTATATATAAATAATAAGTTGAAAATAAATCTATTATCAAATAACTGGCCCCAGAGAGAATTCCTTGCTTAAAGAAAACAATCCCAAACTGAAAATATCATCAAAATATAAAGTCTTCCTGTTTAATCTACCGTATTCAGATGGAATCACAAGCGCACATTTTCAGTAACATAATTTGGGATTTATAAGACAACTTTAAAGTACTGTAAATTAGTACAACACAGCACTCTATAGTTGTAAATCTTGACCATTACTCCTCCCTCTAACTGACGCACACAATACTCCTATGAGATGAGTTACCTTGGCTTTTTTAAATGGTTTACCCAATTCCCAGTTGAATATAAATATAAATAAAAATATTTATAATGGAAGGTGACTATTCCAAGAATTCAAAAAATAAGCCAGAGATTTCGTGTAAAACCTTACTCAAATTACCCAAATGTACTAAAGTGATTTAATTAACAGAACCAATAAAAGTAAGTGATTTGTTTTCATATATGCCATTAATACTAATTTGTTTTTTGTTTTTTTAATACTTACATGTTATATCTCCAGGACATTTATAAGAAATATATCTCTAAGCTTGAATATGTTTTTCAATTATTTGTATTTGGTAAATTTAAAATTCAAGACCCATTATATATACATATACATATGTGTGTGTATATATATATATATATATATATATATATATATATATATATATATATATATATATATATCATCTTCTGTTTTATGCAAAGATCTGCATAAGTATGTATTTATGCATTTATACATGTACATGTGTGTTATATGTAACATACGTGTAAACACCCACAAGTGTTTGTAAGTATAGGAAGTCTGTTAAGTCTGAGTATCTCTACTTTGCCCACATTGGAAAAGCAACAGTTATTCAAGATCTGCACAGAATTTTTGACTGACTTTGTTTACATCCTAGGTCAGTCTTCCCCTCTTCAAGCACCCACTCCCAGAGTCTCCCCATATTAGTATCATACAATGTGGACACTACCTCTGACTGTGGTTCAAAACTCTGAAACTAAAGTAATCCATTGGTGTCAGACTCTCAAATAGTAAGAATTATAGGTGTATGTTGCTACCACCTAGCTTAATATACTTTCTTTGACTTTTGCTCAGTTCTGGAAGTCATCAGTTCAAAGGAGCCAGCATGACCTATTTGTCATGAAAATATCTTGACCTAAGAAGCCAAAAAACCCAGAGTGAAAGTTAAAAAAGTGTTCATAAATTCCCAGACAGTTTAAATCCTCTCTACCACCAACACCACTCAGTCCTTTATAGTTTGTACTATAAAAATCTTCAGGTGCTTGAAGAGATTAAGATACCTTCCATGTGTACAGGAAAGAGTGTTACTTGATCCCCAGAGTGGGTGTGGCCCAAGGCTTGCCAGGGCAAAGCTAGTTTAATTTTCCTTAACTCAGATTAATAAAAAACAAAAACAAAAAAAAAAAACAACTAAAATAAAACATAATCTTAACATTTTTCCCCACTACTATGAAATTTTATGGCAAATACCATCTTATAGATGCCTTAAAATGTGCATTGTAAATGCATTTTAAAATAGGTATTCAAAGCCATTGTTTTCTCTGAGTAGTTCTTGACTAGTCAATTAATGTATAAATTTAAAAAGTTTTGCTTCAAGTCCTTGGGGTGCCAAAGTGCTCTGATCCCAAGCACAGCACAGTTTCCCAAAATAAGTCTGCTGACGTCAGCAACTTGTGTTGCTAAGAGGAGGGAATAAAGCTAGGTAAAGGTGAGCTGTTTGAACAAATCCACTGGAACCCACAAGGCTGATGAAGACAATAGAAATAGGTCAAAGTATACAACTGGTAATACATACCACATTCTTACATCAGCCATATTCAATGAACTAAAGCTAAATTAAAAATCACTGAATATACTAGCAGCAAAAATGCTCACTTTCTGGTTTTTGCTTCAAAGGTTTCACGATTAAAATGTGGTCCATCAGTCCCAGAATCACTGGAGAAATGAATGACCTACACAAAGCTAATTATGTTGATAGATATTCTCTGGAGAAACTGTTGGTGAAGTTTTCTTTATTTTTATCTCCCTTGTTAAATTTATTTACATGTTACTACAGCAAAAATGTCAGATTTCACTAACATTATAGATGGCATTTTTAGCTTGAGGTCATTGAGCCCTATTTTCTCCTTCTCACTAGATGGTATAAATAATACCATCTTACTCCAAACAGAGGTTTACAAGATAGGCTCTAACCCTTAGGCAGTGTTACCAGATCCTCTCTAACATAAGGTGTATTGAAGATAGACAAAACTAACTCTCCAAACTTCTAATTATCTTTTGTCATTTGGAATCAGTGGTCCATTTGAGGCCACTCTAGACCCCAGCTGAAAGTTTCTTTTCCACAGAGAAGGATATTATATTCACCATAACAGCGCCCTTACTTCCAGGTCTCTGACTACAGAGCTATTGAATGACAACAGGTCAGTTAGTGCCTATAGAAACAAAAGTTAACCATTAACAACCATCTTTTAAACAATAAGATAATTCATATCAGTACTTTATTATGAATTACATAACTAATTCAGAATTAAATTCTGGAATTAAAATTCTAGACTTTTAATCAGGAAGGGTCTGTCTAATGTAACAAACCTTTTATAGAGGGAAAACTGAAGCAGAGAGGTGAAAAAACTTGTGAAAAGTCACATATAAGCAGCAAAGGTCGTACCTGAATCCAAGTACTTTTAGTCCAAATTCATTGTTCTTTCTATTATAGACACTACTTCTATATACATAACTGTAAACATAACACATCTTGACAACAATGCAAATTAAGAAACCGTTTACAGAATAGCATTAAGTTCTCTCTCATGTATTCGTATTAACAATCTGACACCACTAGCAGAATTATGATATATCAATTGGAATGAAATTTGTGTGCCATAAGGGAGCACTACTATTTAACTACTCTGTAATAATATGGTCATTCAAATAGTGCCTTACTCATCTGTTGTGGACTATTCTGTCATCAATAAAGCAAAATGAGACTATGTGATAGAATCAGTATTATTCAATAGTTAAGCTTTCTATGCAAATAGGGAACTATAATTTGATAAGTGGCATTTCTGACATCCTACAGATAATTAAGTTCTCAGAAGAGATCTATTATCTCCTGGTCACTGGTCCTATACTTCACAATAGTGTTTTGATTTATTATGGCAGCACTGGACAACCTACAAAATTTTCCCTAGATATGGTAAAAAATGGAACAGCCTAAGTAATAGAATGCAAACTCATTAATTCAGCATTTTCAATAAGCAATGTGATTTCTTATTTAAATAATAAAGCATTAGATCACCTATGGTTTCAAAGTTATAGAATCAAAGAACTTTGAAGGTCATTAGATGTTTCAAATCATTTTATCTTTCAAGATTTATCTTACTGGTCAAACTTGATTACTAAAAAAGAAACATACATGCATGTATATACTCCTATGTTAATATATCAACATATCATAAAATCATATGTGCATATTTTCTCTGATTTTGGAAAGCTATTAAATATTAATAACTACACTAAAATATCCACAATAGACATAATAATTTAGTGAAAAATAACTTTGAAATAATTCAGAACTCTGTGAAACTCAATAATCAATCATGACTTCAGAAGCAAATAACACTTCCCATGTTAGTCTTGAAATCAGGAAAATCTGGGTTCACATTGCAGTTCAGACACTTAAGTCACTTAACTTTTGTGCCTCAGTTTCCTCATATGCAATGTGATAGGAGTGGGCCTATTTTTTTCTAAGTTCCCTCTTACCACTTGCACTATGATCCTATTTCCCCTATGAAGTGGCAGAAAGGCAGAAAGAATGAGAACTATCTTTCAGAAATGGCCAATTTATTGATTTCTTTCCCTTGCCAATACTTAACTTAAAAGAGATTTTTCTTGTAGGGGAAGAGGATATAGATATAATAGGAGTAATATTACAGAAGCAAAAGAAGAATGAAACATCATTAATAAAACATTTTAAAATGTAAAGAAGAAAACAAAGTTTATGAGAGGATACAAACATGGAAATGTTATAACATTGCTAAATTTAATGCAAACTTTTTAAAACTAAGCTGTATACACAGAGGCTTTGTTTCACATGCCATCTTTTTATTTAAATTTTAACAGATCTTTTATATGACATCAAAAAGCACATATGGTGTTGAGAGAATACTGACCCTGGTCACAATGACTGGCTAGATTCCCCTTGGGATTTATACTGCCCTTGCAATTCTGATCCTCTGATGTAAGAGCATGCAGTTCCCTTTTCAGCACATAGAAAAATAATTGGCATGGCTCTAGTCCTCATTCTCATGTCAGGGAGGTAATCAAATTACCCCTGGTGTGTTAGAACTACATTACTAAAGAGATAAGAACATTGGAATATATAGTGAAGCCTTTTCACCTTCCTGTCACTTGCTGACCTATATGGAAACAACCCCCATGTATTTCATATACCTATCTTTCTCAAAGAATGAGGATAACATCTCTGTGATTTCTTTTTGGAAGCCTGATGTGAACTGAACCTCAGGCAGCTGCTGGATAGACATGTTCAGTGAACATGTAGGGGAAAAATAAGAAATCCAAGGCTGACAAGAATATGAGCTACCTACATAAATTTAAACATAATTACCTTTATGAGAAGAAGTTTATAAGAACTGCAGTTTGGGAATGTTCAGCAAGATGATCTGTGAGGAGTGCAGACCAAATAGTCTCTGGGTAGCAATAAAACTGGAGAATATTTTGTTTGCTGATATTCTTTCCCTGAGAAGAGGTAAAAGGTGGGGTTCCCTAATAGCACTTTAGTTTTCCATCCATCAGTAGGAATTACACATCATTCATCTGCCCTACCTGACTAAAAACACAAACTGAATAAGTAACAAGGTGACTTTTCAACTAATTATGGCATATCAGAAGAGAATGGTATGGGAGGATAGTAGTTTCTATAAGACCAGCATAAGCAAGTCCAAACCCCAGAGGAAGACCAGAACCCAGAATTGGTCTTAATCAGAATTATACCCTCTGTGGTTTGCTCGGAGGTCCCTGGGGTGATTGTTAGAGATTCTATTCTCCTACTTGTCTTTCTCCTTCTCATCCCTCCTCCCCTGCTTTCCTTCCTTTGCAGTCATGTAGTCAGAAGGAAGAAGAGTTCTTTAGGTATAAATGCAACACCCCTCATATCTGGCAAGTTAGAGAAACAAGGCAGGAAAAATAAGATAACTATTTTCTGAGGTCAGATCCAAATACAGTGGATTTTTTTATATATTCATGATGAATTCCATGTAATAATAATAATAACTAGCAGGGGTTTCCAAAGCCATTTCCATATATTTTTGTATTTGATCCTCACAAATCTGTTAGGTAGATGTTATTATTTCCATTTTACAAATGAAGAAACTGAGGTTGAGATAGCTTAACTGGCTTAATCATGGTTATACAGCTAGTAATTGCGTAAAGCAGGATTCAAATTCAGGTCTTCCTAATAGCAAATTCATTAAACTACATATGGGGCAAAGTTTTTCCTGTTAGCCTAAATAAGTTTCTTTATCCATTCTCAGAACCATGTTACTATTCTTCTCTGAAATCTCCCATTGTTCTCTTTGTTTCGCCTGTGACTCCAAGAAGTTATATCATGCACAGCTGTCATACCCCAATAAACAGTAGGCAAGCTAAAACAGGCTGAGGTTAGCAGATGGGTTTACAAAACTCAAATCCATCAGTGAATTAGAGGGATGTCTACCTCAAGCATATGAAGACTTCCTCCAGTACAATGGGTTGATGAGAACAATTTGTTCTAGCAGGCATGAAGGCAGCTGCTGCAGGCACTGTGAAATGCTTATGGCTTTGCAGATATCAGAGATGCTAAAGTGATCTCCGGTTATCTTGACTTTGATGAACCCGAAGAGAAAGAAAGGCTGATGACTTTGTGCAACTCTGACTTACTTTTCTTCAATCAAATCTGAATCACCACATAATGTCATTGGTCCTCTGAAAATGAAAGATGAACAATAGGATTAAACACAAACTCTTCTGCCTGACATATAAGAACCCCAATGATCTAGCCCCAAACTAACCTTTTCATCTTATTTTAAATTTCTTTTTATATATTCTACATTCCAGTTAAACAAGACTATTAGTTGTTACTGTCTTATTCTATCATCTCTCAACTTCATGCATTTGTCCAGACAGTGCCTCTTGCTGGAAACATACTTCCTCCTCATTCACTGCCACTGAAATCATTCTTGTCCTCTAAATCTCTGCTCAAGTTGCACATTCTTTAAGATTCTTTCTTTGAACCCTCAAATGAAAGTGAACTTCTCATCTTATAATTATCCTAGAATACTTTGCCTCTACCTTTTCTTCACACATCTCTTCCCCCCTCACATTCTACTTTGTATGACCCTTATTAATGTACATGTACATTATATATATATATATATATATATATATATATATATATATATATATATTTATATATTTATATAATTATTCTCAATCTTTTTGACTATGAAGACTTTTTTAACATTTCAAAAGAATCACACATACCTATAAAATAGGACTCATTCAACTGATATTTACTGACTGAAAAAATTTACTATGACAAAAGCATAAATTCAATAATACTTTTGTAAGACTTTTTTAAATTTTATTAATCATAACATCTATATAAATTTGAAATATATTAATAATACTAATGTTAATATGAAGAATATACATTATAGAACATAATATAAAATCAAAATAAAATCTATCCAGAGAAGATATTTTACCTGTTTATAATGTCTATTTCAACATTTAATTTAATGAAATTAAATATAAAACAAAATTATAATGCTTGAAGAAAATATAAATTCATGAACTCCTTGTAATAACTTACTACTTCTACCTGCCCAACCTCATAGTCCACATGCTATCAAGTACTGTCTTAAAAGATTACAAACTCTTTGAGGGAAGCAATTAGGCTACTTATCCAGTTGCAGAGAAGAGAAATAATCCTAAATTTGAAGTCATAAAAATTTATATCCCGACTCTTCTATTTTACACCTGTGTGACTATTGACATGATAAATTTTTATTTTCATATAGAGAAGAAATTTCACAAATCAGTCAAAACAAGTTTATGCAATAATTTATTTAGCTCCATATATTTATGCATTTTTATCTTTTTGTACATATCCAGATCTCACATAGGAATATTAAAATATATTATTATTATTATTATTGTGTAACTTCCAAAGTCTTTCTTGACTTACCTAATTTTTCATTTAACAACCTATTTTCTATGGCATCTATTGCCATTTAACTTTAACACTTAATATTAGGGGCAGCTAGGTGGCGCAATGGATAGAGCACCAGCCCTGAATTCAGGAGGACCCCAGTTCAAATTTCATCTCAGACACTTAACACTTCCTAGCTGTGTGACCCTGGGCAAGTCACTTAACCCCAGCTTCAGGAAAAAAAAAAAAAAAAAAAACCACTTAATATTATTATTCCTAGGTAAATCTAATCTCCTAAATGAAGAAGCCTTTGGAACTTTAACAAAAGTTTCACTTTTAGGAGAGTTTGAACATAAACTAGTTGCCAATTTCTTCCCAACATGAGTCAGTATCTGATCTAAATCTTGATTTGTATTAGAGTTTTGAGGTCCCCCAGCACTTGATTCTTGCCCCTTCCCCTCTGCCCCCAATGCTTCATTCTGCTTGACCTAGATAAAAACTTAAAAATTCATGTCCATTCTCTCTCACTGGGCATTTAATCACATTCAGTATTCCCAACAAACTGACCTGTATGTATGCTCTCTGAGCCTTTAGTTTATACCATTTGATTACTTTCAACAAACCTTACTTGATGAACTTTCTTTCTATTTGGTCACATCTCATCCTGCATTTTGGTTTTATCCAATAATGTTGTCCCTTCTAGCCCCAACCTCTGACACTAGCAATTCAATTGTTGGGGGTTTTTTATTGTTTGTTTTTTTCTTGCTTTTTACTTAAGTAATATAGAAAGCAAGAGCTGAATAGGAAACCATGTACATGGAAGAAAAGAACCTCCTTATTCTTCCTAACACCAAGATTATTACTAAAGGCTTGGCCTCTGAATGCTCCCTCCAACTTTTTCCTTGACATCATAAAAGAGATTGTATTCTTTTCCTCTATAGACCTTTAGTATCCTGAAATCTCTCCAATTCTGTACTATATTATTTTTTTATTCCAGATGCAATAAGGAAAAAATAAGCTGCAGGAGAGGGCTTCATGGGACTCTTGTCTCAAAACATTCAGAATGGAATAACTAATTCAAGAGACTTTTATAGCTAGGGAAAACAAAGGCAGATGTTGGGGGGAGACCAGGATACTGGACAAGCCATAGTCCCAGGAAAGGATCATAACTCAATCCTGACAGGATAAGGGTAAGTGGGGCAAGGACACCAAGTGAGTGTACAAGATAAGATGGTTAAGGGCAGGAGACAGTGAGATGAGGGGCAATACTCAAAAGGAAGGGGAATTATCCCAGCAGGCATTTGAAATAAAGTACCTGGAGTTTTATAATGCAATGGTATTTCAGGGCCTCTTTTCTAACTTAATTTCTCCATTCCTAAGGAACAAAAGAGTAGGGCTATAATAATTTTATTCAGGGCAAAATAATTCAGTGAAAATGAGGCATTATAATTGTTGGTTTTGTTGTTGTTAACCTTTTCTTCATTCTCCTTTAAGTAGAAAATATAATAATTCACTTCTGAGGATTATAATAGTTAATTTTAGTTAAATTGAATATGAAATATACATATATATACTTTTTTGTGTTAATAATAAATAAGACTTTTTACATAATACTTTGATGTAACAGAATAGAATAATAGATTCAAAATCAGGCTGACGAGTTCCCATCTTGCTTTAGACATTGAGATGCTTATTACATCTATGATCTTGGCAATGAGCCCAAAAATGGTAGTGATAAGGCATCAAACACTTTTTGAAAGTAGAGTAGATATTCAACTTGTCAGGGTTTATTTTTTGTTTGTTTTCCATTTTGCTGATAATTTCACTTTTCTAAAGGAAGAGAAGGTTGTGACAGCAGGTTTGGGAGTATTCCAGACTTAGTTTAAACCCTATTTTGATCTAGTTAGTTCTGAGTAGAAAAGAGAAACTAATTGAGGAACTGATGATGAAACTAAATCATGAGAACCACAGAATGTGATAATCATGGCACCTTAGTTTTCCTGATAAGAAGGTGAATGAAGGTTAAGGATAATGTCACTTCTATAACTTTGGAAGAAAAAACAATAAAGAGATTCCATGCTCTGATATTAAAAGAACAGGAAGCTTAAAAAGAAGGAGGGAAGAGGAATCCCAAAAATTTTTTTTAATTTACATGCTAAAGATACTATATAATTTGTTTCCAAAATAATGGTGAAAAATATAAAGAAAAATGTGGCTGCACAAAGAACATATTGAAGTTCAAATATTAAAAAACCTGTACAAGGATAGTTAGATGGTGCAGTGAATAGAGCACTTCCTTAAAGTCAGGAAGACCTGAGTACAAATCTAGTCTCAGATAATTAATAGTTACTTTACAAAAAAAAAAAAAAAAAAAAAAAACAAAAAAAAAAAAACTTACTTTACACACTTATTTAACAGCTCTGTGACCCTGGGCAAGTCACTTAATCCAAATTGTCTCACCATAAAAATTAAAAAGTAAAATAAAATAAAGTTTGGTTACTGACTTAAAAAATTTTTTTTGGAAAAAAAGAAAAAAAAACAACATATACAAAATATGGTAACCAGGATAGATGTTTGAAGATAAATGAAGAAAAGGTTATATATATATATATATATATATATATATATATATATATATATATATATATATATATATATATATATATATATATATATATATACATATATATATATATATATATATATATATATACATATATATATATGTATATATATATGTATATATTTATGTGTATATATATATATATATATTTAATGTTGAAAAAGCTAATATCAAGTATTAGTTGAAGTTTGCAATACTAAGGGCCAAAAATAACTTAGCTATATTGGGGGCAAGAGAAGGAATAAATAAATATTGCCACTGATTTTTGCAAAATTTAAGAAAATTATCAAAACATAATACTAAAGCTATACCAATCAGACTCCCAAGAAACTATTTTAATGACCTAGAAAAAATAACAACAAAATTCATATGGAAGAATAAAAGGTCAAGAATTGCAAGGGAACTAATGAAAAAAAACTCAGAGGAAGGTGGTCTAAGTGTACCTGATCTAAAGCTATATTATATAGCAGCAGTCACCAAAACCATTTGGTATTGGCTAAGAAATAGACCGGTAGATCAGTGGAACAGATTAGATACAAAGGACAAAAAAGGGTACATCTATAGCAATCTAATCTTTGACAAACCCAAAGATTCCAACATTAGGGATAAAAATTCATTATTCGGAAAAAACTGTTGGGAAAACTGGAAATTAGTATGGCAGAAATTAGATATGGATCCACACTTAACACCATATACCAAGATAAGATCAAAATGGGTCCATGATTTAGGCATAAAGAGGGAGATAATAAATAGATTAGAGGAACAGAGGATAATCTACCTCTCAGACTTGTGGAGGAGGAAGGAATTTATGACCAGAGGAGAACTAGAGATCATTATTGATCACAAAATAGAAGATTTTGATTACATCAAACTAAAAAGTTTCTGTACAAATAATACTAATGCAAACAAGATTAGAAGGGAAGTAACAAATTGGGAAAATATTTTTAAAAACAAAGGTTCTGACAAAGGTCTCATTTCCAAAATATATAGAGAACTGACCATAATTTATAAGAAACCGAACCATTCTCCAATTGATAAATGGTCAAAGGATATGAACAGACAATTCTCAGAGGAAGAAATTGAAACTATATCCACTCACATGAAAGAGTGTTCCAAATCACTACTGATCAGAGAAATGCAAATTAAGACCACTCTGAGATACCACTACACACCTGTCAGATTGGCTAAGATGACAGGAACAAATAATGACAAATGTTGGAGGGGATGTGGGGAAATTGGGACACTGATACATTGCTGGTGGAGTTGTGAAAGAATCCAGCCATTCTGGAGAGCAATCTGGAATTATGCCCAAAAAGTTATCAAACTGTGCATACCCTTTGACCCAGCAGCGCTACTACTGGGATTATATCCCAAAGAAATACTAAAGAGTGGAAAGAGACATATATGTGCCAAAATGTTTGTGGCAGCTCTTTTTGTTGTAGCTAGAAACTGGAAGATGAATGGATGTCCATCAGTTGGAGAATGGTTGGGTAAATTGTGGTATATGAAGATTATGGAATATTATTGCTCTGTAAGAAATGACCACCAGGAGGAATACAGAGAGGCCTGGAGAGACTTAGGTCAACTGATGCTGAGTGAAATGAGCAGAACCAGAAGATCACTGTATACTTCAACAACAATACTGTATGAGGATGTATTCTGATGGAAGTGGAAATCTTCAACATAAAGAAGATCCAACTCACTTCCAGTTGATCAATGATGGACAGAAATAACTATACCCAGAGAAGGAACACTGGGAAGCGAATGTAAATTGTTAGCACTAATATCTGTCTGCCCAGGTTTCATGTACCTTCGGATTCTAATGTTTATTGTGCAACAAGAAAATGATATTCACACACATGTATTGTACTTAGACTATATTGTAACACATGTAAAATGTTTGGTATTGCCTGTCGTCGGGGGGAGGGAATAAAGGGAGGGGGGGCAATTTGGAAAAATGAATACAAGGGATAATATTATAAAATATATATATAATAAAAAAAAAAGTGAACTGTGGCTAAAGTAAAAAAAAAAACAAAAAAAACCATAATACTAAAAATTGGAAAATGTTGTTTTGATTTTTTTAAAGAAAATAATTTCTCCAATTTTATACTGTTTGATTAGACATCAACACCTAGTAAAATCCTAGAATTAAACATAAAAGAGCACTGAAGAAAGCAAGCTAGGATCATCATGAATCAGCATGAACTCATTAAGAATAATCCATGCACACACTGGGCACATTTTAGAGGGGCTAAAGGATTAAGTTCAATCACATATTCAGATATGCTAAAAATCACATTTTTTCTCTCATCCTTTCTTTGATGTATCCTATGTCCCATCACTGAAGCACAAATTATCAACCTTAGAATTACATTCTAAGCATCCAAGGGGACAGAAACCTTCTACATGGGCTTCTAGCTGCCTCTGCCAAATAAACATAGACAGAAATGGGAAAGGGATTTGAACATCGCATGATATTAAATGAGTTAAAAGGAATGTTAGTGAGAATTTAGCCTAAGCTATACATGAACAGAAATATCTTCCACAACATTATTCAGAACAAAAAGAAAGATAAATGAATATGTTTTCCATTATAATCTTAATAAACTCCATGCAAGATAAGGAAAAGAAAAGATCGTGATCTAATAGTTTAGCCTTTCTTTGTGAATTTTGCAAGATCAATGAAAGCAGAAGATATGTTACAGGTCTAATTTGGGGCAAATATTGTCCTGATTTGAAAAAAGTGGGGGGAGGAGGGAGAGAGAAAAGAGTTTGAAAATCATAGGCCAGAGATCTTGATTACAATTCCTTGTGAAATACTACATTTGTTTGTGAACATTTAGCAGTGATCATAAAGAGTTAGTATGGCTTCCTCAAAGGTAAGTAATTAGATGCAGGCTCCAGAGGGCTTGGAATTGAAATATCTGGTATATAAATTCCAGGTATGATTATAACTATTATTGTCATTATTGATGAAGATAGTATTTTTATTATGATGAATTTACCTAAGTTTCAATAAAATATATAGCAAATTCTCTCATATATTCCTTATGGATAAGATGAAAATAAGATAAAGATGGAGATAGGTACAGGGACTTTACCTGATATTTCATTAATACAGAGTACTGCCAGGTAAGGAAATTCCTTCCTCCAATAGAAGTGAGCATCTTTTCTGTAACTTATAATTTTAGAGTATTGCCTAGATCAATGACAAGTTAAATAACTTGTCCAGGGTCAATAAGCCAGTATATCAGAAGCAGAACTCGAACCCAAATTTTCCAGGCTAACTTTCTATACTTTGTGCTTCAAAATGAAAATAATGCTTAAAGACATCAAAATGCATATTTATACACATTTAACTGATCCCAAATTACTGAATATAAAACATATTTCCCTCCTTTCTATGTGCATATTTTGTCAAATGAAATTCATGTCAGTTATTTTTATTTATTTATTTTTCTTTTTGGAGAGAGAGGCTATTGATAAGTTTCAGTGACATAAAAAAACAAAAAGCATTGGTAAAGATTTTTTGGAAAGCAGTGAAAAGGGAAAAGAATACTACTCATTGTGCCCAGATAAGAGGAAAAATGAATGAGATTGAAGAGATGAATAAAGAAATCTGATAGAGACTTAGGGATAACTGAAAATTTATTGTGAAACTTTATGTATTGAATTAACTTATTCAAATGTAAATAGTCACAAAGAAAGTGTATTTGGTTGTATTGATGTTTAAGATTAAGCCTCTAGTAGATCATTTTAATGCAACTACCTAGCACAATGGATAGAAAGCCTGTCCTGGAGTCAAGAAGATTCCTTTTCTTCAGTTTAAATCCCTATTCTAACACTTATTACCTATGTGACTCTGGGCAAGTCACTTAACCCTGCTTAACTCAGTTTCTTCATCTGTAAAATGAGCTGGAGAAGGAAATGGCAAACCACGTCAATATCTTTGCCAAGAAAACCCTAAATTCAATGACAGATGATATATAATGCCAGAGAAACTGAGGCAAGACAGAGATTAGAGGTTTTTAATACTTTAATAATGGAGAATTTGGACTAGCAGCTGAACAGAGCTCCCAGATGGCTAAATGGGATTCTTGTCTCAAAGCATACATCACAAGTAATTCCAGAGACTTTTATAGGGCTATAGGTATCAGGGAAACAAAGGCAAAGGGTAGGGCAGAGCACTGGGTGAGTGGAAATTTTAGGAAGAAGCATAACTTTTTAATTCTTACAAGTGGGGGGTCAAAAGCAGGAGACAGGAAGTCTGAGCTAAAAAGACAGAGAGTGCCATATAGGTATTTGAGATAAATCATCTGAAGTTTTATGACTCTTTGGAATGCCAGAGTGGCCAGAGCTTGCAGCCCTAATTATTTCAGTTCTAATGGCCAGGAAGGGGGGAGTTGCTACCAGGGAAACTGAGGCAGAACAATTCAGGGAAACTGAGGCAAGGAAACTGAGGCATAACAATACATGAGAATGAAATGACTTAACAACAACAGATAATTTAAAAAAAGAAACCTTTTTCAGAGACTATGGTGATAAATAATAATCTTAGTTGGACTATAAAAAAAGAAATGATAATTATAAAAACAGTTTATATTTGTGAGTATACATATATTATATATATGTGTGTATTTTATATATTATACACACACACACACATGTGTATATGTTTATGCATAATATATACAGAGAGGAAATGTGTTAGAGTGGTTGAAAGATTGGCCTTATAGTCAGGAAAACCTGACCTCAAATTCTATCTCTGATACACATGGAATCACCATGGACAAATGCCTCAATGCCCCTAGGCAGCTCTCTAAAACAATAAGATGAATGCTAATTGCCTATTTGCCTTAGTTGAGGGAATTTCCTCATCGGAATCTCATGCTGAATATATACATACACACATATACATGTATATACATAAATACATGTACATATGCATAATAATGGACATGTGTATGTATATGTGTGTTGTTAATACATATATTCATGCATGTGTTTACATATATCATGTATTTGCACATAAACATATATATCCTCATAAAATCCTTAAAGTATGAGTTTATGGATCTATTTATAATAATAAAGAGAAAATCCTACAGCTGAAAAAGTTTTTAATTCTTGGGGAGAGGGGCACATTTTAACTAGAAATATTATTAACTTCAGTTTTATGAAAGCTTTTCTAGATTTCCTTATCTGTTTTTTTCATGTTTTTTAGAATTTATTACCATCTACATAAGGCTCCATATCCTTAGGGGATATGATTAGAGGTTTCAGGTCATCAGGTAGTAATTTTGCTCCTGATAAATGTTAATATGTCCAATTTTAAATGTGCTCATTTATTTCAATGAATATGTGCAGACAAATAAAACATGTGATAAATATATCATGCTTGTCATGTATCATAGGAATGCATTTTGCAAGATCATAGGGATCATGGATTTAGAAAGATTAGATCACTGGGTCCATTCCTCTCACTTGAGATCCAGAAAAGTTAATCTATTTCCGTAAAATAAATCATTCAGGGACGAAGTAAAAGGCCAGAAGAAAATGAAAGCTGAGTGGATTCCCATCAATTGGAGAATGGCTGAATAAGTTATGGTATATGAATGTCATGGAATATTATTGTTCTGTAAGAAACAATCAGCAGGATGATTTCAGAGAGGTCTGGAGAGACTCACAGGAAATGAGCAAAGTGAGATGAGCAAAATCAGGAGATTATTATACACGGCAACAAGATTATACGATGATCAATTCTGATGGACTTGGCTCTTTCCAAAATGAGATGATTCAGACCATTTCCAATGATCTTGTGATAAAGAGAGCCACCAGAAAGAGGACTATAAGAACTGAATGTGGATTACAACATAACATTCTCGCTCTTTTTGTTGTTATTTGATTGCATTTTGTTTTTTCTCATTTTTTTCCTTTTTGATCTTATTTTTCTTGTGTAGCAAGATTATTGTATAAATGTGTACACATATATTAGATTTAACATATCTTTTAATATATTTAACATATATTGGATTACTTGCCAATTAGGGGAGGGGAGGTGGAGGGAAGGAGGGGAAATTTTGGAATGCAAGATTTTGTAAGGTTCAATGTTGAAAAATTATCCATGTATATATTTTGAAAATAAAATGAATTTTAAAAAAAGAAAGAAAAAAAAAAGTAAAAGGCCAGGATTTGAACTTTGGTCCTTTGGTTCCAAAACAGGGGCTTTCCCCTGCCTCTGTTTTGCCTGATCTACCCCGCCTTGGTACCACTTGATATTACTTATTTAAAAAACTGTTTTAAAAGTATTTTTCTTACTTTGTTATATGGATCATTTCTTCCTTAGAAACTCTTCAGCAACCAATAAACATCACTAATAAACTTATCTTTTAAAACAGCAAAATTAATATTGTCTCTACTGGAAGAAAATGTAACAAGAACATTAAGATGATGCATGACGTAACATGCTTTATAAAAACATTTCTGCATGTCATAACTACTTAGGATGGATTGTTTCATATTTTTATTTATTTTTTTAAAAAGCTTCATGATAACTAAAAGATGTTATTTGGAAAAAAGACTAGCCTACTAAAAGGCTGTGGCTTCATTCTCTACTGAGAAAGGAAACCCACAACTTAGCTCTTCTAACCATACTCTCATGATGACAAAATTATAATTGGGATCTTCTGGGGTTATATTACAAGGTATACTATCATAGTGATCATCTGATTTCTGTACTCATAGTTCTGTCTAAGCTTACCAAGAAATAGAATAAGAAAAACATTTTTAAACTGATGTTTCACTGATTTGATTCTATGGTGATATAATGCAAATAATAAATTCACTCAGGAACAAACCACTTATTTATAAGTAAATTACTTCTTTCTGAACAGGTCATTAAAACAATTACTTGCTAATATGAAATGTAAGAAAATATATTTTATTTTTCCTGAAAACAAAAGCATTAGATCTTAGGAAGAAGGACATTGTTTTATTTTGTTTTGATTCTTATACCTCTTTGTGAAACTAAAAAAAAAATCTATTTACTTAATTCTTACATCTTCCTTAACAACACTTAACATGTGTGTGTGTGTATATATATATATATATATATATATATATATATGTACATATATACATATATATGTGTGTATATATATGTATATATGAATATATTTGGGATATCTGTGTATACTTCCCTTATATAATATGAAGGGCAGCATGGCACAGTGGATATAAAGCTGAATTCAGAACTAGGAAAACATAAATTCAGATTCATCCTTCAGCATAGGCTATCTATTTGATTCTGGCAAAGTTGCTTAACTTCTCAATATTATAGGCAATTTTCTAAATCTAGTAAATTATAAAGAATATGGTGACCTACATTGGTAAAAAGAAGTTTCATCATCTGTGTATTCTCTTCATCAATGAAATCAGAATTACAGTCCATACATTGTGCATATGTGTGTGTATATGTATATGTATATGCTTTGGACCCACTTTGTTTCCATTTCAGATGAACAACATGAAAATGTATAAAGACAATCCTTCATTTAATCCAAAGAGATACAAAAACTTTACCAAACATTTTCCCCAGAATTAAAATTTAGTAAGTACTCTGGGCATACCAAATTGTATCTGGGGTTATTAGTTCTGAGTAACTTACTTTATAATTTAGAAAAGCAGCAAAATCTCCCAAAAGGAACTAAGATGATGAAGGGATATGAGGATCAGTTAATAGAATGCAGGTTTTCATAATGAAATGAAGACTTCATGGATAATAAGAGCTGTCTCCAAGTATTGGTAGGATTATTATGTGGAATGCTTGTCAGTTTGGCTCCAAAGAACACTAGTAGTAGCAATGGAATGAAGTTAAAAAGACATCAAAATAAAAACTTTCTAATAGTTGGGAGCAATAAAAAAGTAGAATTGGAGTTGCTTCTGAAGGTATTAGATTTCCCCCCAGTAATTATTTTCAAACAAAACCAAATAACTACTTCTTAGATACATTTAGAGATGGGATTCTTCTTATTCAAACTAGAATAGAATTTATATTAGAATCCTATAAGATGGCTTCCAAATCTGAGATTAAGTGACCATAATAGCAAAATCTCTTCATAAGTAACATAGGCAGCTGCTATTCTGTCTAATTATGACAGAATGCCTCATTTTTTAAAATGAATATTGCTAATTATCTAAACAGTTCTAGGAATTTGGTTTTATTTGTGCTACAGGAAATACTGAACAAAACAACATAGAATTTAGGTTTTTAGTTATACTATATCTTTGGCAAATACTTATGAGAATAGTTAGGAACATCTATAATCTCCCAGCTGTGTATCATTCCTGTACAAAAACTGACAATATTCTAAGACAAAAAGCTTCATAAACAAATGAAGAAAAACAGACATGTTATTCTTCAATGACCACAATACCATCAAGTTGTATTTCAGAATAAATGGCATCTGAAGAAAGGATTCAACCTTAAATGGAAATAAAGCGATTTAATCCTAAATTATTGATGGATCAAAGAACAAATCATAGAAAAAAATTTAATGTTAGCAAATAAAATGCCAACAATGAAACATGATACCAGTGTTTGGGGGATGTAATCATAAGAATCCTTAGAACAATTAAATCCTTAGATTTATATTTCTAATACTGCTAATAACAAAAGAAAGAAATAAAAGATCAGTCAACAAACTTTTGTGAAGGGCAGATTTCCAATATAAAAATGAAACAAGGAGAACTTACAATAAATGAAAATGAAGTAAAAGAAATTATTAGAATTTATTTATATCCAAAATATTGACAATAAAAAGGATGTGTACTTATAAAAATATAAAATAACTAGATTGATATAAAAAAATTGAAAATTGTAATACCCCTATATCAGAAAAGGGAATTGAACAAGCCATAAATGAAGTTAAAAGGGGAAGAAAAAAAATCTTCCAAAGATGGATTGATAAATAAATCCTATCAAAATATCAAAAAACTATGCACCCCAATATTATTTAAATTGTTTAAAAATATCAAAAGATGTTATCTTTCCAACATTCTTTCTATGAGACCAATATTGTCTTAATATCTAAATCAAGTAAAGCAATGCAGATAAGGAAACTAGGCAACATACTCTGAAAGATATGGATACATAAATATTAAATGTATCAATTTATCAAAAGTTATCAATGAGCAATATGTTTTATTGCCAGCTTTTCATTTATATTATTAAAATTATTTTAAGAACCAGATAATTAGCAAAAACATGAATATTTTCATATACAAAGAGGTTCAAAAAATAGAAATGGTGAATAAAACAATATGCTATTGTAGATAGCTTGTTCCTTTTATATATATTTAACTTAGAAACAACAGTGGTGAGTAACAACATTTCCTTGTCTTTTTTCATAACTATCTTCCCAATACTTATAATTATTACTATTTCCCCCCATAAGTCTCTATTTTATTTTTTATAAAGAGAATCTTTACATTTATAATTCATTGTAGTCTAGTATAGGTTTTAGTGAGATATTTATTCTATAGTCATTTTGACTGGAATTTCTTTTTCAATCTTTTTTTCTGGGTTTTAATTTTGGTAATGTATAGAAAGTTTTATTTTTGTGGGATTATTTTATATCCTACTAATTTATGAAGTTGTTTATTTCTGTTAATTTTAATTGAATAATATTCAAGTAGTATTCTTTAAGTAACCTTGTATCATCTATAAAAGAGATAATTTTATTTGTCTATGCTTGTCTGTTTCAACTAGGGTGTGTGTGTTTGTGTGTGTGTGTGTGTGTTGTGTGTGTGTGTGCAAAATAAAGTTGACGATAGAAATTCTTGTTTTATGCCTGATATCATTAGAAAGGCTTTTAAGTGAGGGGAAGGAAGATGGTGGAATAGGTCAGAAAATTTCAGGTTCTCCAGATTTCCCAAAAAATAGAATAAATTTGTACCCAAGGGCAAACATAGACTACTAAAAAACAAAGGAAATTTAAGGTAGAACTGGGGTCTTCCTGGAACAATCTCAAAAGACCCAAAGAAAGACCCCAGACTAGGGATTAATCAGTGTGAAGTGCAAACACCTCCAGGCTAGCTCCACTGAAGCAGCCAGTGGGAGCCCTGGGGGCCTTTACTGAAACCACAGGAACTTTCAACTCCCAAATAGTGTATTGAGTCAGGATCTGAGTCTAAGACTGAAAGAACTCTACTAATTAGTAATGCTGGGCACATCTGGATTAAAAGGAACCAGCATACTTGGTGAATGCAGAAGCAGTGAGGCAGGGATGCTGCTGGCTACAGACACTTGCAGGAAGGTGAAACACTTGGTTTGGGATTCCAGGTCAGAAAAGAGAGCTGAAGTGAAGCTAGAAGCACTATCCTCCCCACTTCAGGATTAGAGGACTTTAATAGTTCTTATGTAGAATAATAATAATAATAATAATAATAAACAGAAAAATAAGAAAGAACCTAACCACAGAAACTTATTATAGGAGTAGGGAAGACCTACCTGCATCTTCAGTGGAGAGCACTGAAGTAAAAAAAAAAAAAAAAAAAGCCTTTTCAACAACAATACTGTATGAAGATATATTCTGATGGAAGTGGATATCTTCAACATAAAGAAGATCAAGCTTACTTCCAGTTGATCAATGATGGACAGAAACAACTACACCCAGAGAAGGAACACTGGGAAGTGAATGTAAATTGTTAGCGCTACTGTCTATCTACCCAAGTTACTTATGCTTTGGAATCTAATACTTAATATGTAACAAGAAAATTGGATTTACACATGTAACTGTAACACATGTAAAATGTATGGGATTGCCTGTCATCTAGGGGAGGGAGTAGAGGGAGGAAGGGGAAAATTTGGAAAAATGAATACAAGAGATAATGTTATTTTTAAAAAATTACTCATGCATATATGCTGTCAAAAATTTTTATAATTATAAAATTTTTAAAAATATACAAATTTTTTAAAAAAATCTTCTTAAAAAGGTAAAAAAAAAGCCTTTTCTACCCCAAAAAGTAACATTAAATGGCTACCTGCTCAGAAAGAATTTATAGAAGAACTCAGGAAAAAAACTTCAAAAATCAAATGAGAAAGATTGAGGAAAAGCTAAAATAAATAAATAAAAGCCATCTAAGAAAAGCAAAAGGATTGTAAGAGAAAAAAGTTAACAAACTAGAAAAGGAAATACAAAGTCTCAAAGAAGAAAATAATTCTTTAAAAATTAAAATCAGCAAGAGGAAGCTAGTGAAGCTACAAGAGATCAAGAAATAACAATACAAAATATAAATAATGAAAAAATAGAAGAGAATACAAAACATCTTATAAGAAAAACTCCAAATTTGGAGAACATTTCAAGAAGAGAAAATGTAAGAATAATTGGACCACCTGAAAGCTGTGAGGGGAGGGGGAACTTTAACACAAAAATGCAAGAAATAATCCAAGAAAATTGTCCTGTAGTAATAGAACATGAGGGGAAAGTAGAAATACAAAAAAAAAAAAAAAATCTACCAACCACTACCTTAAAGAGATCCTTTTTGGAAAACACCTAAGAATATTATTGCCAAATTGTGGAAACCCCCAGATCAAAGAAAAAATTTTGCAAGAAACAAAACAAAACAAACAAACAAAAAACAATTCAATATGCTGAAGCTACAATTAGAATTGTATAGGATTTATCTTCAACCACAATAAAAGACCACAGGTCTTGGAATTATATATATCGGCAATCAAAAGAACTAGGCCTGTGACCAAAAAGATAGCATCCAACAAAATTGTCGATACTATTGAATGAAAAAAAAAAAAAAAAAAAAAAAAGGACATTCAATGAACTTACAGATTTTTAGGATTTTTGTTTTCACCAAACCCAAAAATAATAGAAAATTTAACATATAAGAGCTAATATTAAAGATTAATATCAAGAAACTCAACATGGACAAATCATGTATGTGTTGTGTGTGAAAATGTGTACCATATATTTAAGATTAACATCAGTAACTGAATAGCTCAAAAGAAAGATTAGGGCAGAGTTGAGTAGGATCTGATTCTAAAAAGCAATATTGTCTAGGAAAAGGTAAAAATGAAATTATGTTATACAATGGAGTGCAGAAGAATAACTGACATAGAGACATTAGAGAGGAAAGGAGAACTTGTAGTTTTGATAATCTATTCACATTGGGAATGGGTAAAACAGAGTATACTACATATGCATATGTGTATATGTGTGTGTATATGTATACCATGAAGGATTCAGCCCCCTCCAAAATCTTTAAAGAAATAAAGAAAAAGGGAATAGAATATGGTGGAGTATAGAAGAATGCATAAACATACAGCAGTGGAACAAGGTATGTAGATTAATGGACAAGGGATATGGGGGGAAAGGTTAGCGTAGGATAAGGTGGAGTCCAAAATTTGCTTTTAATTTTAAATAGAGACTTTTTACTATTTTGAACAAAGTCTTATTTGTTACTGGTTTCCTAATGTTTTAAATATAAAAGGGTCATATATTTTCTCAAAACATTTTGTGCTTTTATTGACATGTTTTTTCTAACGGGGCTAATATGTTTATAATTTTATAAAACTTGAATTCTTATTATAAATTTAACCATGCAAAGACATGTCATTTATTTTGTTTAAAAACAAATATTGCTCATTGACAATAATATATTAAATATTTATGCATCCATTTCCATTAGAGTATGTTGTCTAATTTCCTTCTGTGCCTTACTTCTCCTTAGATATTAGGATAAGATTTGTTTAATAGAAGGAGCTTGGAGAGTTATTCATCTTTTCATAATTTTAAAATTTAAGTAATATTGAGTTATTTGACATCTTGATAGAATTTACTTCTAAATCCATCCTTGGAAGATGTTTTTCTTCCCCATTAGACTTTATGAACATTCTTTTTTTCTGATATAAGATTAGTCCGATTTTAGATTTCTTTTTCTATTAATCTTTTTTTCTATTTTTCTATTTTTATGTTATATATAAATATATTTTATGTTTTTGTAAACAGACTTACCTTTTATTTGCTATTATTTTAGCACATAATTAGATAAAATTATTAGTAATTTGTTTCATTTTTATTTATAATTTAGCCTTTTTCATTTTTATATTATGGTAATCTATCTAAAATGCTTAATGCAATGTAATAAAATGTGGATGCTAAGGATTCAACACCATCTTTCTTAGACAAAACCAAAATTAAAACATTATCTTTACTACTTTTTAGAATTCAACATTTAATTCAATACCAATATCCTTCAAACAACTAGGTTGGCAACCTCTGGCTCATCCTCAAATTTTTTCTCCCTCACCTCACATTAACAATCTGTTATTAAGTCCTTTCAATTCCACAACTATAACATTTGTCCTGCCTATCCACTCACATGGACCCTAGTTCAAGCTCTCAACACCTCTCCTACAGACTATGCAAAATCCTCCTAAATGAATTTTCTCCTTTTAAACATTGTTTTCTCCAATCTATCTTCCAAAAACCTTCCAAAATTGAAGAGATGCATATCAATTGATGAACAACTAGACAAGCTATGATATATGACTGTAATGCAATATTATTGTGCTGTAGGAAATGAAAAGCAGAGTGATTTGAAAAAAACTGTAAAGATTTACATGAATTGATGCATGATAAAGTGAACAGAACCAGAATATTGTACACAATAACATACTTGTTATTAATTGATAAATAACTGTGAATGATTTAGCTATTCTCAGCAAGACAGTGATCCAAGACAATACCAAAGGACTAATGATGAAGGATACTATCTGTCTCTAGAGATAGAATTGATATTGCTTATATTCAGACTGAATCATGCTATTTTTCACTTTCTTTCTGTCATTTTTTTCTTTTATTTTAATCTTCCTATGTAAAATGACTAATATGGAAATGCTTTACTTTAGAAATTAAATTAAAAATACTTTCCAAGATAATTTTCATAATGTACAAGTCCACCTATAGAATTGATCAGTGCTTGAGAAAAATCAATGCCTCTAAGTTAAAATGTAAACTACTTAGGGTGGCATTTAAAGCCCTCATAATTTGACTCTATTTTATGTTTCTGGTCTTATAGTACAATACTACTCTTAATTACTCTGCTTCCCAGTCAAATTAACTTACTTTATGTTCTCCAATACCAGAATTCCGTCTCCTCCTCCTAATGACTTTTGTGTGGCTGAAATGTATTTGGTAATCACTACTTAGAATCTCTAGCTTTTTTCATTCATTTAATGTGCTATTTTCTACAAGAAATTTTTCCTGAATCCTTGAGCTGCTAGTACTCACTCCTTTGTCCTAAAATTATCTTATATATATTTAGCTATTTATATGGTATATTCCATCAGTAGAAATTAAGTTCCTTCTAGAAAGACACTTTTCAAAGTGGTTTTTGTTTGCTAATTCATAATCTTAAATTTCTTCCATATAGGAATCCCTTAAAACATGTTAAGTTGAATTGGAATACAGTCTCAAGGTAAGTTGAAATCACCAGCCAGCTCTGCCAAGTATTTTCTCTTTTATTTCAACATTGGCATCCAGAATTTAGCTGCAATAAATTAGCTTAAAGTTACACATGGAAAAATAGGTACACCAGTAATTTGGAAAAAGAAAAAAGTTAATTTGATTTTGAATTAATGTTACAACAGTAATTTTACTAAAATCATTGGTTCAAGTGCTAAAATTCAGTCACAATATATGATCCCTACAATGAGTGCCCATTAGCTAAATTAAATTCCATAATTTGAAACAGGCCGTAATTTGAAACTAAAAAAAACTAATTAGTGTTGTATTAGTATTATTGAGAATAATAATTAATGCTGTATTAGCTGATCAGTCTGTTAAAATTGTTTCTTGTGGACTGTTAACAATTTGAGCTATAATATGGATTTATTTTGGGTTTTCAAATGGGGAAAATGATTGTTACATAACATGTTGACCATAAGCAAACTAAGGAAAATTCCTCACAAAAATACTTATTGATTAATATGATATTTTATTGGTAATGTAGTAGAATACATACATGAGGATTTAATGTCACTCATAGCTCTGCTGATACATGTCTATCTACATAGATATAGAAATATATATATATGAATATAGATACATTATAATTTTAGAAAAGTCACTGGACCTATATAGATCTTAAGTTTACTAATCTGTTAAATGATGAAATTATTAATTAGATGACCCTGAAGTCTTTCCAAGGAAGCTAAGTGGCTCAGTAGAGAAAGTAATGGACCTTGAGTCAGGAAAACCTGGATTCAATTTCTGTTTCAGACACTCACTAGCTCTGTGATCCTGGTCAAGGCACTTAACTTCTAATTACTTTAATCCGCTGGAGAAGCAAATGATGAACCACTCAAGTACCTTTCCAAGAAAACCCCATATGGGGTCTGAAAGAGCCAGCTGAACAACTAAACAACAAAGTTCCTTCTGATTCTAACATTCTTACTTTTCTCTGAAAAACAGCATATATTAAATATCTCATTTCTCAAATATAGAGAGAACAGAGTCAAATTTATAAAAATACAAGTCATTTCCCAATTGATAAACAGCCAAAAGATTTGAATAGGCAGTTTTCAGACAAAGAAATTAAAGCTATCTATAGTCAAAAAGAAAAAATTGTTCAAACTCACTATTGATCAGAACAATGCAAATTAAAAACAATAATGAGATAATTCTTCATACTCTCAAAGTAGCTAACATGACCAAAAAAAAAAAAAGGAAAATATTGGATGTTGAAGAGGATGTGGAAAAACTGGAATACACTGTCAGTGGAGTTGTGAACTGCTCCAACCATTCTAGAAAGCAATTTGGAACTATGTCCAACAGTATAATATATAAAACTATGCATAATATATGATCCAGCAATACCACTGCTAGGTTGTGAGAATTGGAAAAGGGTTTAGTTTTCATAAAATCATGGAAAAATGTTAAGAAATGAAATCTATAGGCTAGACTTATGTGGAACAAAGGAAATAGAACTTATAGAAGGAAGCCATAAATTAAAATAAGAAACATGCTATTCAGAGTGCAGAAAGAGTTTATAAACACCCAAATAAGGGTAAAGGAAAATAAGGGCTAGGGTCTCCAAAATGTGGGGAATGGAAGTTGTAATCAGGAGAGAGACTGAATAAGGTGAATGCTGATGGGAGATGTAATCAAAGATGGGGACTCACATTCATGTCGGGGAATTAGGTACTTTAGAAAAGCTGTACCTCTATCCAGCCAATGGGGAATCAGGGGAGAATTTAGGGGATAGGATAGAAAAAATCATGCTTTGATGATTTTAAGGTGAGCCTATTCTTTTAAACACCCATTCTCACAAGATCATGAATAAAAATATTTTCCTGGCTTCATTAGTAAATCTGCCAGAGTTCTTGTTAAGACTTTGTCTATTACATATCTTAAAGAAATCCCCCCCCAAAAAAAAGTGTGGGGGCAGAGAAGGACCTATTTGTACAAAAATATTCATAGCAGCTCTGTTTGTAGTGGTGGTGGTTGCTGTTGTTTCTCCTTCCTTCTCAAAGAGGACCATCACCAGGGAGATGATGCTTTGGCATGCAAGTAAATTGGATTTAAGTGAGAGAACCTTGTGCAAGGTCACCTGCCTCACTTTCCCCTCCATCTGGGTCCAGTGGCAAGAGAAAGATCTGAATGACTGGAGATGGCCTTGGATGCAGTGAGAGACCTTGGTCTTTTTTAAGGCAAAAATTTTAAGTGGTCTCACTTTGATTGAGACCACACCCATTCAGAGATTAAGGCTGGGTAGCAATTCAGGCAAAGACTTTCACCTAGTCAAAATCAATCAATCATTCAATCCGGGAGGGGAAGATTTTCAGAGTTTCTGACCAAAATGAAAATGATTGCTATCTACATTCACTCATAAGTGGGTCTAATATTGAGGGCCTGAAAATTTTATGAACAGACCACAATAGGCTAAGACAAATGACTGTATTATTTTGGGGGCTTGGTCCACCACCATCATTTTATTATCTAATAAAAACAAAAATTTACCCTTCATAGCATGATTTTTTGAAAGATAAAAAGTTTAAAATAGGTTTCCTGCCTTGCTCCTTTTTGGTCAATTTATAATCAGTAAGTATGGTGGTCCAAAGTCCTTATATCTTAAACTCATATGGACTAGGTTCTATAATACAAAATTTTAATATTTTGGTGGTAGCTCCCACCAAAATATTAAAATTTTGTATTATACTCACCCAAACATGGAAATCTGAAAATTAAATCTATGTCTTAGTCTTCACAGATGTGACCAATAGAGTTTACACATTTTAAACAAGCACTGAAGATTATAATGCTTTGATCAAAAAATAGGATAGCCTTTATTTCACCTTATAGATAATGCCAAATGTACAAGTAACTCACTAGATAAAGAGAATCAGATTTTAGTGTAAAATGACTCAAGGGTTAGCAGAGTTGTCTTTATGGATGAAACAATGTAGATGTAAAGAATATTATATATTTGAGATTTAGGTTTCATTTGGTTTAGTAATGAGTAAATCTTATCCTATTCTCTCATAACCATAAAGTCAAGATTTTTTTAGTCATACTGAGAAAATAATGTATTTTTTCCTCATCTCAAACTCAGAGTCACTGAGCATCACATTCAATAAACCATCAGTTCTGGAGTTAGGAGGCTTGAGTTCAAAGCTGGCTTTAGACACTTACTAGTTATATAACACTGGGCAAGTTACTTAACCCCAATTGCCTACGCGCGCTCGCACACACACACACACACACACACACACACACACACACACACACACACACACACAAAATGTGTGTACATATATATATATACATATTGTTCATGTGTATGTGTATATACATATATATATATATATATATATATGAACTCAAAAAACTCAACCCTGATAAATAAGCTCAAATCTCATTCAAATTCCTCATTGTATTTTAGGTGATTAACAGTTTTGAATAAAAGAAATGCATTATTAATTGTAGAACATTTGCAATGGAAATATTGATTTTGCAAATTCAGTTTTGTAAATTGCTTTAATCAAGGAAAGTCTCTTAAGCAGAATAATTAAATATAACTAATGAACACACATATATATAGTGATTTTTGATTCAAATATCTACTATTCTTTATTCTATTATAAGGATCTATGTATATATGAATGCATATGAAATGAGATGAAGTATTTAAAAGAATTTTTATAGCTTAAAACCACTATATTAATATGAGCTGTTAGCAGTGGGGTTGCGATGGTAACAGTGATGGTAGTTATGCTGTTTGATTTGAATTTTCTATTGCCATCTAAGTGTATGAATCTTTTGAAAAGATCAGTGCAAAAGGAAAAAATACGTTCTATATATTCATCAATATGTTTTTCTGTTTCCATAAGCACTACTAAAGAGTCTATTTAAATTTTGTTGGAATTATGATTTGTTTAGAGTTGAAATGGACTTTAGAAACCATTTACTCTAGCATCATCCTTTCTTTTCAGACCCAAGTAATCTGAATCCAAATCCACTGTTCTTTCCATTATATACCAAATTATATGATCTATATCTTCATAATCAGATTGATGCCATCAGGGCAAGATTAAAAGGTAGTACTGGGGCTCTGCCAGATTTCCTGCCAGTTTTGTCTAGAGAAAAACAAAGTCTCAGTGTACTGGGAATACTACTCAGCAGGTCACTGAGAGCAGTGTATACTCCATTATGGAATAAAAGGGCTTACCAACCTAAGACTCACACTTGTATGTCATTTAATATTGTCTTTATTATGAGAAGCAGCTAGGCTGCAAGATTTCAGCCTCTGCTCTTTTCTGACTCCTCTTCTTTCTAGGGATATTGTTGAAACATTGACTGACATTGAGAATGTCCATTGACATCTTCTTTAAAAGCCAAGGGTTCATAGAAGCTCTTATAGGAGAAGTGGCTACCATCCTGGGCTCCTACGTCTTGGTGGCCTTCAAGTCTGACTTGCTTTGGACTCTGGTCCATATAAAGCTTTGGCCAGGGTCTAAAAGAGAGAATATTGTTGCCTTGATTTAAAAAAAAAATTTTTCATACCATAGAAACAAAGTTTTGTTATTTCAACAAATGGAACTTTAGTTATTGGCTTTTTATTTTTCAATAAATACATACACACACACACAGAGCATCTACTCAGTTTCTGATCCTTTCTTTACCTGCTGTTTTCCATCCAATTCCAAAATGTTTCATCAAAAGAATAAGAATCCTACTCAATTTAAAGGGTCTGTTTGTGTGAGGAATCCATGAAGATTTGTATATTTAAGGTGGGAACAAGAGATCAAATATGAAAGAGTTTGAGACAGACCTTGTAGAGAAAAATGAGTACTAAATACTTAAAATGACAAAGCAAAGAGCAAAATTACATTATGGACATTAAGATTGCTAAGTGATATGGTAAGAAAGAAAAGTGTTAATAGATGATAAAACAGAACACTGAAGAAGGGGAAAGGGATATAGCAGGTGACAAGAGATAGGTATAGAGGAAGCAATAAGGTGTCAATAAAAAAACAAAAGTCCTTTGGACTTGGAATCAAGGGATCTCTGGAACTTATTGGATTTGGTAGGCTCAGCCTGACACAGTTCCATTCCTTTCCTCAAACCTGCAACATAATTGGCTCTAACTTCCCTGGTGCATCTTCCTGGTGTAGGGGATTAAAAATCTCTTGTATGTTAAACTCCTTGATAAGTAAGGGAAGTGTTTATTCCAATCATGTAAAGACCCCCTCCAATGGAATGAGTTGATGAGAACAATTTCTTCCAATGGCCACGAAGACACTACGGAGAGTGTAGAGCTTGGTAAGACATGAAGGTAGCATGGTCATCCATTATTTCCTGAATTTGACACTGTTGCTTTAGATGCCTCTCTAAGATTATAAATTGCAGAGGATATACCAAGCTGCATTGATAGAAGAACTTCCTACATTTCTTCATATAGGAATTTCTTATACCAATGAAATCTCAGATCCAATTACTACCTATATCTACTATTATTATTAAGGTTATAAAAGAGTGGAGTGATGGGGATGATGACATTAAGGAAGCAGCAGCTAGAGAAGGATAAAATAAATGTCTTCCTTCCAACTTGGTTGAATTTTTCCTATAAGGATAGTTAGAAATGAGAAATTGTCTAGTACTTAAAAATCTAAAAAGGACTTTCTAATTATTAACTAATTTTAGCCTAATTCTGTGAGACATATGCTATTATTATCTCTATTTTACAATTGAAAAACCTGAGACAGAGGTTAAGTGAATTAGCCAGTATCACAAAGCTAGTAAGGTTCAATTTTATTCTACTGCACTACTTCCCTGGTCTCAAATAATCCTAAATGATTATGTACCATTTACCTGGTTCTGCAAAATTCCAAGATTTGCTCAATTTAATCTGCAAACAGGATCATTTGTAGGACTTTACCATCTATAAGTAATCCCTTTTCTAATTGAATTTTGTTATGTTTACGCTTTATGATGGTGGTAACAAGTATTTATACTATGTGCCAGGCATAGTGCTGGGTATACAAATATAAAGAAGGAAGGAATCCCTATTTACAAAGAGATTATATCCTAATGGAGGAGAGAGGTACATAAATATGCATATCATGAGGTGAATAAATAAAAATATACTCTATGTATACTATTACAGATACCAAGATTCTCCTAGTTCCCCAGGCTCCAAATGTAGGTGTTGTATTTGACTCCCCACTGTTTCTCATCCACAATATCCCAATCTTTTGCCATTTATTTCATCTTTGCAACATCATTTGAATTCTACCCCTTCTCTCTCTGATACAACCATCAATCTGGTACAGGTCCTCATTTCCTCAACCCAAAACTACTGAAAATGCTAATCAGTGAACCTTAGGTTGTAGATCCCAAATCACATTCCACTCTAATCCATCCATCACTCTTCTGCCAAAGCAATTTCCAAAAACATAGAGCCAAGCAGGTCACAGACATCCACATCCAATCAGTAAAGTCTAACACCCTATCACTTTTTAGGATCAAATATAATTATTCTCTGTTTGAAATTCAAAGCTCTTCAAAACCTGTTATCTCACCCACCTTTCTAGTCTACTTATATATTATATTGTGTTTTGTTCAGTTTAGTGACACTGGTCCCCCTGCAGTTCTTCAAATAAGAAACTTAATTACTTCTGGGTATTTTCACTGGCCTGTGCCATGCACAGAGTGCTCTCCCTCTTCATCTCTACATCCTACCTTTCCTAACTTGGTCTTCAAGTCCCAGATAAAGTTCCACCTTCTGAGGAAAGCCTTTCCCAATCTTTCAATTCCAGTCTTTCCTCTTGATTATTTCCTATTTATCCTGTACATGATTCATTTTTACACAGTTGTTTGCATGTTGTCTACTCACCCCTGCCTCCTAACCATCTCCTAGTCCCAAGCTTGGATTGTGAGCTCTTTGAGGACAAGAATTTTGTCTTTTTTTTGTATCTCTAGCACTTAGCACATTGCCTAACAAATAGGAGGTATTTAATAAACTCCTACTGACTGATTGATCATTACTAATCAACAGGTCATCAAACAAAATTATCTCTATTGTTATATCTGTCAAAGATGCTGATATAATTTTGACATATATAGAAGTTACCATATTTTTGTACAGGCTACTGTATATTGTTGGATGGACAAGCAACTATACTTTTATCTTGGAAAGACACTGAGATGCACAAAAGAAAATAGGAGAGCAGGAGAAAACAAGAAAAGAAGAGCAGTCTTGCCTTGGAGAAATTGCACAATCTTTTTAATGATCTATGGGTCTTCTTATAGCAAAGGTCCATCTTTTAAATGTTAATTTTTTTTCCAGAAATGTATCACTGCACGTCATAACGTAACACAGGATCCAAAGAGTTCAAGTTATGCATTATACAAAAGATAATAGACTATTCTATAGTATGCATAAGTAGGTTGCAACATATCTCCAACTAAATATAGACTAGGAGAAACAGCATAAAAGATACCAAAGAAATGCATGACTGGAAAAGGAGAAAGTATAGGAAAGTAACAAGGAGGAAAGAGAAATAATTAATTATCTTGATGTCCCATTGTTATGCACATAAAGACATTAAAAACAAAAGATCCAGTGGAAAGCTCCCATGTTGGATTTACTTGCTGTGCTGAATTTATGAGAGGAAAAAGACAAGTAAAACAAGACATAACTAGTATCATTAGATGGAGGACCCATACTGATGAATATAATGATATAATACATCTATCAATATATCAAAGAAGAAAGATCCCATTTACAGATTTAAGAGAAGCAATAATGTTCATAAAGAGGCAAGGATTATAGGAATAACCATTTGGCATCTGTTCAGACAAGATGTTGTCTTCCCAGGTAATACATTTAATTTGATTTGTGTAAATAATCATTTTTAAAACACATGTTTGGGTAAACTGTATGTGCTTTTCCCTGAAATAAAAAAGGGAACTAAAAAAATTTTAAAAAAAGTAAAGTGGCTAGTCTGAGGAACAGAACAAGACCTCCTGGTTCTCATACCACTGGACAAATAGGTTTCCACTCTGGAAAATAAGGGTGGGTAAACAGGTAACACATTTTAATGGTCAACTCAAACTATTCATACGATAAATGGGATTTAGAAACTATTTAAAAGGTCTTTCTACCTCCCAATCATAACCGGGGGGTTGGTAGGAAGAGTGTCAGTTCATTTGTATTTTTTTAAAAAATTGAATTGTGTGTCTTTGGGTTTGTTTGAACTTTTGCTCATCAAAAGGTTGTGTTGTAAGAGCTATTTGATGTCTAATAAGGCCTTCAGAGCCTTTTTTATGGGTGGTAAACTTTTTTCCTAGGGAAAAAAAATCATAATTGAAAGTAAAGGAACTAAAAAATCCCAAATGGCTTGGCTTGAGTGGAAGTTTAAAATCTATGAATTCTCAGTGGGTTCTAAATTTGGCAAAATGAGTAATCTTCACCACCATGGGTTTCTTATTATTTCAGGCAATTATTCCAGAATATTTTAGGCAATGAATGTCTGTGGCAAAACAAAACAAAACAAACATTTTAGGGGTATTTCCTAAACCAGTTAATCTTTTTTTGTTTGCAATAGGAATTATCCCATAACCAAGAAAAATGAAATATTAAACATGAAACTGTATTAAGGAGAACCCATAAAATCTGTGTGTGAAATTTTTGGCCAATTTTTCAAAGTCAGAAAAATATTAATTCATATGGAACAAACCAAAACTTCATTTAATGGAGGGGGAAAATTCAACTATTTGGAATGTGGGCTCTTTTATTTGCCAAATTAGCTTGTTGTGGTCCGATTCCCTTCAGGCATTTAAAACAATAGCTCTGAACTTAGAGGAAAATGAAATTATATTAGAGAAAAACAACTCAAAGTTTAAGGATGTTAAGAAAACCAATGAAAATCTCTCATTAGATGCCATCCAAGATTTTTGAGGCTCTGGCTTAAAGCAGTGATGAATTTCATAAAATGAAATGTGGAAATGACTACAAAGCAAAGTATTTAGGTCATTAATGTAGTAGATATAGATACTGTACTGATACCTTATTTGCTGCAGTCATAGACACATAAATTTGTAGCTGAAAGGGTTGTTGTTTTTATTTCTTTTAGATCATCTCTTTGTAAGATCATAAATTGAAGTTAGATTGTCCCACCATCTCATTTTACATGTGAGGAAAATGAAACAAAAACATTATTACATTGTTTCCCTCTATTTGTATACCTAACTAATAACAGAACCAGGCCTGGAAAGAAGTCCTCTTACTGCAGTGTTCTTACCTGAGACTTTTGGGGTTGTATTTGTCAGTGTAGTTATTTTCTGCCTCAGACTCCCTTTTGAATTTATCACAACTCTACCAGGAATCAGGTTAAATAATTGATGCAGCAAGTTCTGCAGACTTTTTTTTTTTTTTTTTTTTTTTTTGGTAATAGGTTTTCACTGATCCCTCTGGTTCCACATTACTAATTATGGTTTTTCCATAAGGTCTTCCAGGACAAGCTCTATTTCATTATCAGCAATTGCAAATACAGCTCTAAGTGTTTTATATTGAATTCTTAGAGGTTAGCAGGCTCAAAAGCAATGCCATACATAAAATCCATATGAAGTTTGAACTAAAAGTGCATAGTCATTCTAAACAGTAAAATCAGTCCAATGGGTTCATGGCATTTTCTAGAAACCCAAACTGTTCAAAAGTTTCAGTCTTATTTTGCATAAAGAATTATTAGACTACCTGAAAGCCATGATATATGGGGAGAGAGAGGGAAGGAGAGAGGGAGGGAGAAAGAGGGAGAGAAAAGAGGAAAGAGAGACACACACACACACACACACACACACACACACACACACAGAGAAGGGGAAAGAAAGGGGAGAAGAGAGACAGAGAAACAGAGAGACAGAAACACTAAATCTATTTCAAGAAATTATAAAGGAAAAGTGCCCCAATATTTTAGATCTCAATGAAATTTTAAAATCAATCATCTCATTAAGGAAGTGAAATTAAAACTTCCAGAGAACCCAGGTCAAGGAGAAAACATAGTAAGCAGCCAGAAAGAATCAATTGAAATATCATGGAGTCACAATCAGGAAAATAGGTATACTAATGAACTGTTGGTGGTCCAACAATTCTGTAGAACAATCTGGAACTATTCCCAAAAGGCTATAAAACTGTCCATATCCTTTGATCCAGTAATACCACTTCTAGGTCTATATCCCACAGAGATCAAAGAAAAAGGAACAGACCTAAACACAGATAACATTTATAACAGTTATACTGTGGTGACAAAGAATTAGAAACTGAGGAGACAGCCATCAATTGGGGAATCTTAAATAAGTTTTATGTGATTGTGACAGACTAATACTGTGCTATAAGAAATGATGAGCAGGATGGTTAAAGAAAATTTTTGGGAAATGTGATACAAAGTGAAATGAATACAATTAGAGAAAAAATGTATACAGTAAAAAGCAATATGGTAACAATGATCAACTGTGAAAGACTTAACTACATTGATCAAGATGTTGATCAAAGACAATTCCAAAAGATCCATAATAAAAAATTCTATCTACTTCCAAGAAGAGAACTGTTAAACTCTAAGTGAAAATGAAGCATGCTTTTCCCCCACTTTCTTTGTTTCTTGCTTCTTTGTTTTATTTGCAGCCTTGTTAATATGGAATGCAGATCCCCCAAATCTGCAAACATATGAAGAAACAAGGCTACAACTAGTAACAGACATAACTATATGTATAATTCTCCACTGTTTTTTCCTCCTCTTCTACCTTTGCCTTTGTGTTTCCTTTGTTATAGGATAAGATTCTTCTTTTTGGAAGAAAAAAAAAAAAAGGAAAGTATCCATCTCTCAATATTAGCCTCTACTCAAATCTTTATTATTAACCATTTAATTCTTATTACCTAATTACCTAATAGCTGTTATTAACTCTTGACAAAGACAAAATCAAAACCATCTTTTTAAATTGAATCATGACAAAAGTAATAATGAGTTTGAATTTGAGGTCCCACAATCTCAGACTGTGGGCATTTATGGCCTCAAATTAACGGCCGGCCACCTTTCATTTCACAAGTATCCCTACTTTTTGACAAAACAAGTTATTTCAGCCTTTTGGAAAGCTTTTCACAATGACTGCCAATGAGTAATATTCTTACCCAGTTTTATCTATAAACTTTTTTCTAGCTCTATAAAGGCATGCAAGATGGAAGAAATTCTACTAGAGGCCAAAAATAAATGTATTGGTTTCTTATATGTAAGCAAATTCTATCAACTGCCAGTGAGTGAATTTTTTAAAAATTTGTTTTTTTAGCACTAACAATATACTTTTCTCCTGATTTTTGCTTCCTGGTTTTCTGACTTGGATCTTGATGAAAAATTTTTATCAGCTAAAATCCCATCTTTTGAAAAAAAAAAACTCCTTAATTCAACTTCCTTCTTTATGAAATTATCCTCAATTTATCATTTGTTCAAACATAGCTATTTGCATATTGTCTTCCTCATTAAAATGTGAGCTCCTTGAAGATAGGACCTAATTTTTGTATTTCTTTGTATACCCACTTAGCACTTCAAGCATATAATAGGCACTTAATAAATGTTTATTGATTTATTATGTAACATCAATCAACAATTATTTATTAAGCTCCCAGATATTGTGCTAAATGTTATGGATACAAATATAATCAATTGAACAATCATTACTATCAAAGAATTTACCTTCAAAGAGGATAGAGTAGACAGAAGGCAGAGAAAACAGAGAGAATATATATAATGTTCATAATGAAGATAAAGAAAATACAAACATATATAAAATAATTAAATAAAAGGTAGTTTTGTGTTAGGTTCTTACTAAGTGCAAGAGAAGCATGCTAATAGTTGAAAGTATCAGGAATGGTTTCATTAGAAAATGATGCTTGAATAGAACCTTGAAGAAAAAACGAAGGATTCTTTGAGGCAGATGTAAAGAGTGAGCATCTCAGATAAAGAGAGGCAGAGCAATGGTCCCAGTGGGAAGCCCGTATGCCATTTTTAAGGAAGAGAGAGAAGGTTTATGTCACCCACCTCTAATAAACTACAACAGCTCCCCATTACTTCTAAAGATATCACAGGAAATCTAGAGAATATATGTCTCTGTACAATTTACACTGTTTGCTTAAATGAAACTATTTATCAAGGCAATTTTAAAAAATATCTTCAAACATTTCCTGTAGTACTCTTTTTTCTTCATCTACCCTTTTTTGGTTTCCCTGGCCATCACTGAAATAGTTGTACAGTCATATCTAATTTCCTTAAGTCAACTGTAGCATGTCTAATAAGATAAACCAAAAAACCCTGTTTTCTTTTTTACTCATTATCTTTGAAGATTTTCATGATTATGGTTGTCAAGTATCACAGCATGAAAAGTAGGACAGTAAAGGCAAAAAGAGAAAAAAAAAAAAAAAAAGAAAAAGAAAAACAGAATTATTCCTCTGAAGTCTCACACCATTTTCATTGTACTGCAGTCATTTAGGTTCTTAGACTTAATAATAATAATAGGTAACATTTATGTAACACTTATTATGCACCAGACACTGTGCCAAGAACTTTGCAATTTTTATCTCACTGAGTCCTCACAACAACCCTGGGAGACAAGTCCTATTATTGTCCCTATTTTACACATGAGAAAACTGAGGCAAATAGATGCTAAGTTACATATCCAAGATCATACAGTTAGTGAGTGTCTGAGTCTAGATTTGAACTTAGGTCTGGTAACTTAAAGATCTAGTTCAATCCCTTTATTTTATAGCTAATAAATTAAAGTCACATGTCCAAGGTCACATAGATAACAAGTGGCAGAATTTATAATACTATCTTTAATAGAAAATTTGTTCATGTTCATATCCACTTCTCCCACTAGGTCATATGCTCCATGAAGGCAAAGAACTTAAGATCACAGTCATAGATATAGAACTGGACTATGTTTTTATCTTTGAATTACCCTGGAACCTATCATAATGCCTTGCATATTGATGGTATTTAATATATATGTTTGTTGGATAGATTGGGTGAAATTTATTTCATTTGTAAACAAAAAAAAAAAAAAAACTTTTGAAACAAAATACCATGAATTTTTAAATAATGAAATATAATTTTTATAACTTGATTTTTTCAAATTTCTTAAATACAAACTTTTATTTTTTGATTATTGTAATGGCACATGAAGGGCATTATCTACAAAAGCCTTTTGATATTCACCTACTTCTAATCATGACCTAAACTTAAGGCCAGAGATAGTGACTAGAAAATTCCTAATTCTTCTTGGATAAATTCATAAAACTAAGAAGTTTTGATAACAAATACTGTAGGAGAAGGAGTTTGTACCCGAGGTGACAAATTTTTCCCTTTTCATATGGTTCTATCACCCAGTCCAGCCCATAATATCTAGTATTTTCATAGTATTTCAAGTATGCAAAGAGTCTTGTAAGTATTCTCCCCTTTGATACTCTTAATCCTTCAGACAAAGAAAGTGAAGATGTGAGAGAGATTAATGGACTAACCCAGGACCACACATCTAGAGTAATTAAGGCAAGCTTTCACCTGACTCCAAATCTGATTCCAAATCCAGTGCTCTACCTATGGCAACAAATAGGTACCCTAAGGGAAAGATTGGGGATTTAGCATTGAATGAATTGGCTTAAAGAGAAAGTTCTGGCCTTAAGGGAAAAGCTCAGGACAAAGGAAGTGACAAGGTCTCCTGCTCACTAACTCTTAGCTTCTACCTTATAGTTAGATATATACTATCACCATAAGTAGATAGACAAAAGATTTTAGAAGGAGTCTATACTCTCCAACAATTGCTGATATTTGCATAGTGTTCTAAACTGCATGGAACACATTGCATATATTTTCATCTGATAGCATTCACTTTTAAAACTCAGTCTAATTCTAAGTTATGGTAAACATCATAACTATACATTAAAATTAGTTTTAAAAAATGAAACAAAATCAAGTATCAGAATCTGTCTTCCAGAACCTGCTCCTCTCTATCTACATTACAGACAAGGGTTCTCAACTAGCCTCAATTATCAGACTCAAGTCTACCCATAATTAAAATTGTTTCATCCTTAACCAAAATAATAATAATAATAATAATAAAAGCTCCTAGGCTGAAGCAAAAGGTTGCTATTGGGATTGAAATCTTTCTTGGTGTTTTCTATCTCCTGCTTCCTTTATCTTGCCCTTTCTCTTAGACCAATGCTCTAAATTTCGGTCCTCCTGAGACTTGTTTCTCTATTCTGATTCATGATTTTTTGTTTTTTCTGACTTCAGTGTTATAGACATAGTTCTGACTTGCCATCTTTACTTTGACTTTTAATTCTTTTATGTAACTTCCCTCTATACTTCTGACAATTTCAAAACATTGATCCTACTTTGAACATGATTTTCTAGGTGCTATAACTGAGTTTAATCTATTTCCACACTTCTTTCTACCCCTGTTTTTCCTCATTTATTCATCTTCCAGCATTCCTGGTCCTAGTTCAACCTACTATATTCCTTATTTTATGCTAGTAAGAAAAGAAAATAAAAGGCTTCCATATAGAGACCATCACACACATGCAAACGTTGAAACATTATTTAAATTTTAGCTATATTGAATTGTAGCAGCAGAAGCAGTAGGAGTAGTAGGAACAGGAGTAATGGAAGTAGTAAAGGCAGCAGCCATCTTCTGATCTCAAATAGGAATCCCTTAGAAACGAAACTATTCCTCCAAAATACTCCTCCATTTTTTCCCTCCAAAATAGTAGTCAGTGAAAACATTCTCCTGTTTTATAATCTTTAGAAATGAGTGAAAATGAAGTGATTCGGGCCAATTCCGATAGACTTGTGATGGGGAGAGCTATCTGCATCCAGAGAGAGGTCTAAAAGGACTGAATGTGAATCACAACATAGCATTTTCACCTTTTTGTTTGTTTGTTTGTTTTTTTACTTGTTTGTTTTTTCTTTCTCATTTTTCCCTCCTTTGATCTGATTTTTTTTTATATATCATGATAAATGTAGAAATAGGTTTAGAACAATTGTATGCTTAATATGTATTGGATTACTTGATGTCTAGAGGAGGGGGGTGGAGGAAAGGGAAGGAGAAAAACTTGGAACACAAGGTTTTGCCAGGATGAATGTTGAAAACTATCTTTGTGTGTAGTTTGAAAAATAAAAAGCTATTATAAAAAATGAGTTGAGTGTTAGATTGAGTTTTCTTTTTTTTTTTTCTTTTTTTTTTTTTTTTCTAGGTAACAAGTACATCTCTCCCAGATGTTACCGGAACATTGTGGAATAGTGAACAGTTGGTGCTAGAATCAGTTTCCAAGACATGATGGTAACAGCAATAAAAGTGCAAATGGTAACTAAATATTAGGTTCAATTTATCTTCACACCTGAGATGTAATTTGGATAGTGCATTAGGATTCTGCTGCAGATCTCTGAAATTTAGAGGGTTTAACTATACATCCTTAAATAATATAGGACAAGTCTTAGCATATAACTAAAAAGAATAATTAGTTAAAATAGGAAGTCCTCCCCATGGTAATTACATTCCAGGGGAATCTTACCCAAAATGTTCCCCAGAATTAATATCTTGATTTTCCTTTCTCTCTTTGCACTTTTCTTCCTATTTGTCCCCCACATAAAAGCTGCTACTTACATTTCTCCTTTGAATCCAAGGCACCAAAAATTATCAAGAACCAAAAAGCTGGGTTCAAGTTTAGAGGGCAGAAAAGTTTAAGAATCTTTGAAAGAAGAAATGCTAGAACAGTTTTGAGAAGGGACAAATACCTAAGAAGTTAATATGATCAGTAACCTCTATGGCAGGTAATAAGTAAGCACTGAGAATAAAAGAAAAATAATAGATAGATCTTGTTCTCAAGAAGTTCTAGTCTACTGAGATAAAAAATATAAAAACAGTTATGTGCAAACAAGATAGAGACAGAATAAATTGGAAAGAAAGAGAGAAGCCATTGGTATTAAAGGAGTTCAAGAAAATCTCCTCATAAAATATTTTAAAGTAGGCTTGAACATGACTTTAAAATTATAAATTATTCAGAGCTCTATATAACACTAATATTAATTAACGAATAGTTATTATTCTCTAAAATTAGATACTTTCATGGATTGGAGATATGTTGCCTAAATGCACATTTGGTATCCATATACCCAAGATTGCAAGTTAAAATTATGTTGTTCTTGAATATGTTTTATATTGGGTTTATAAAGAAAAAAGGCTCTGTCCCTTCTATTTGACCTTTACCATCACTAAGGGGTTTGTTTTGCTTATACTTTGATGATGACCCTTATTTTTACCTCTTGGTAGAACCAGAACCAAACTATGAGTCAATTGACCTAAGTTGAAGTTCAAGTTCTATTTGTGACCTTGGGTAAGTTATAAAATATTACTAACGTTTAGTATCATTTTTCATACAGTAAGCATATCAGAATCTGGAGAAACTTAGGTCCTTTCTGCTTTAACAATTTATAAATATCTTTTCTTTCAGTTCTAAAGCTATTGGAAGGATAGGCCTTATTGTTGGAGGAGATGAGGAAGGAGGATTGTTTCCTTATATTTCCTAATCCCTGAAATCTCATTATTAGTGATTTATGCAAATGCTTCCAGGGCTTTTAAAGTTCTTTCATACTATGATTCCAGATTCTCTCTAGAAAGAAGCAATGAGGGATAAGTAGCTTAGTAGCCCTGTCTTAGATTCCCCTAAGTCTTGGCCTCCAAGACTTGGACTCATACTGGTGATATGACCGTGGGCCAGTCACTTGATTGCCAGTACTTGACAACTCTCCAAGGCTCTGGATTTCAGAGAAGACTGTGGCCTGCTTTGGTAAAGAAAGTTTCCTTATCTAGGAATTGCCTATACCAATGAAGCCAAAAATCTAGCCTTTATCCCTTTCTTGAAATCTTTAATAGGAGAGGGAAAATGAGGCCAGAAATGTTCTAGTTATATTATTTGTGATGAAAGAAAAGTCAAAGAAACAAAATTTCTGGGTAATTAACACTCAATTTATTAATTATAGCTTACAAATAATTAACAAAATAAAGTCAGTAGCATTCCCAGAAACCAAAGACAAACTTTGAGGAATACTTGAAAGCTTAAAAAGCGTTTGGAAAATGGAGTCTACGTAACAGTGGAAATCAACTGATTGGTTAACAATCTTTGAGGGGGTAAATGAGGAGGTAGACTGAAAGTTCTCCGCTACCTCCTGCTATCTGGACAAAGACATCAATCTCTACTCAGTCACTGAAAAATGAAGAACTAACAATGGTAAGTAATGGTAATGGTAGTAAGAATGATACCTAAATAAAATTCTTTTTGAAAGGTCTTCTAGTTGAGTGAAGTCCCATCCAAGATTGAAAAGCATATATATACTCTGAGGATTTGGGCAATCTCATTTATCAACAATAACCTTCAGAGAATAACTAAATAACCTACGACAGACTGGTATGAAAAATGAGGAAATAGAAAGGGAAAACCTGAATTCTAATAGAATAATTTATTATTAATATGAGAAAGAGTTATTTCTTTCATATGGAAATGGAGGTTTTGAATAACCCACTTCAAATGTTAGCTACTAGGCTTGTTCTTTTCGTCTTTCTACTAGAAAGAAATTTTCCCCAATTCCCCAACCTATTCCAGCCTGGCCTTAGCCTGTTGTCATCAATTCAAGTTTTTGTGTGTTTCCTTCCTAATTAACTATTCCCTTGCAGAGAAGAATCTGTTTAGTAATGATGGGGAAAGTGTCAGAACTCCCCTGGCCTAAATCATTTGTTTTTTACTGCTTTAAGAAAATATTCTTATGAACTCAATATTGAATTGCTGAGATTTACTGAAGAACTGGTATTTTGTCAGCTTAAGGTTTATTTCCTTTTGATGATCTCTTGCCAGAGAAACAGTATGAACATTTTCTAACCGAAGAAGAAGAAATAAAGGCAACAGGGGGTAGGGCTTGTTTGTATCTATTTTTTATTATAAATTTTACACCCGCTTAGAAAACAGAGACTAGAAATAATAAAGGATTTCAGAACAAAAGTTTGCCAAGTCCAAGGTAAAATTTCTTGTGGAATATTAATTTTATGATTTATTTTTAAGGATGTATATATATATATAAACAGTCTTTTTATGTGCTATTACTTAATAGAACGATTAGGCATTAATAATAATACCTTGGATTTTAAAAGTTCCCTTTTCCTAAGAATGCAAAGCAAAATGCATTCCTATACTTAGTTAAGTACAGAGGCCTCATGCTTTTATATGTGGAAATGTTTCTCTTCTGATAACTAGAGCTAAAGTGACTACAGATACACTTGCTTTTAGTAAGTGTATTTCATTTCTCCATCTGTAAAAATGATGAAGAGGACTGAATGATGTAAAAGGTTCTTTCTAGTGCCAAACCTAAGATAGAATTTGCTTCATTTTGATAGTAAACTACTTTTGTGAATTTTGAAGAGAATGAAATGCATTAAAGATTGTATTTACATGTACTTTTTCAGTACAAGAGAAAAGGACACTGCTAAGAAATAGAGTACAACAAACAGTATGTCATAGGACTTCCTAAGTACTAATAAGAACAGAATGGAAAATATTTAAACAGATGAATTAATGTCTTCTTTGGTTAATATTGGTGACTCCTTTCTTTTAAACAAAATCCAGTTCTGTCAGTTATAAGCTGACAGGCAGATTCATGAAAATTAATACCCAAATAGCTCTCTATGAGCTTATAGGGATATGAGAAGATAGGTTGAAGATATCAAATATTTATGTAATATTAAGTTCCTCTATAAAATTATATATGGCTAGAATTCGGGGGGGGGGGGGAGAGATAGGTTTATAGCCTGATAATCATTAGCTCTATGAGCTATGAGTCATTTAACTTTTAAGTGCCTCCTACAATTCTCACCTCCACGAAGCCATGGATGTCTAGGAGCTGTGTTTGTGGAGAAAGTTGAACTCCTTGCCTTTCTCTGCCTACTTCAAGCCATTCTCTATAATTCTGACAAAGTGATCTTCCCAAGAGATTGGTGTGTGTCATCTTCAATGACCCTTATTATCACTATGGATAAAAATAAATTCATCTGTCATGTTGTCTTCCCAACTTGTCCCTTATCTATTCTTTCAGCTTTCTTATGCATTACCCACTTCCAAGAACACTATGACTGGTCACACTGGCATGGCATCTTCTACTTTGGCTGTCCCCCCATGCCTGAAATGCTGTTCCTTCTCCCCCATCCCCAAACCCTAGCATCTTTATTTCTCTTTCTTAGAATCCCTAACTTTTACCTTCAAGATTCAGTCTAGGGCCAACTTCTGGATAAAGCCTTTATGGTCCTCCATTTCTCCCACCAATCCCTAAAGCTAATCCCTTTCCATCTTGTATTGTATCTTTCAGGAATATATTTTCTCTGTAATATGTACAAAATTCTTTGTAAACCTCAAAGTGCTATATAAATGCTAGCTTTATTATTATTATTAACAGTTTAAAATTCATCCTTTGAGAACTACTTATTATATATTTTATCCATGTATTCATTTATCAATGAATGGCTCATATGTCAGCGGTAATTTCCTATACTGGGAGTTCCAAAAGCTTATAACTTAACTAAGACTTTTGGAACACCCTGTATATATTAGGGAAGTTCTAGATGAAGATTTTTAATAATGACCAACATTGCCTCAAAGAACACTTTGCCTCTAACATTCTTTTGGGTCTGATAAAAATGCCACATCAGTTGGATGACTGTTAATAAAATCAAAGAAAGGAAGAGGTTAATGACCCAAGGATGAGGAAATGGATATAGGGCCAAACAGTCAAGTTTCAAATCTGTGCAGCAGAAGAGGAGTGGAATGCAAATGGGAAGGGGTTGGTCCTCAGCAGGTGTACCAGGATTGGAAGCACAAAGAAAGTCAGAAGCTAAAATTTCAGTGTAGCAAAGCAGGTCATTTACCTACAAAGAGTGGCCAAATGGATGAACTTCTGTTGAGGAAGGGGAATTTGAAATGAAGCAGCACAGGAAGCAGCCCTTAAGTGTTAGACAGAAGTCTCATCCCAGAGGTTAGAGACTAAAGTCTTGTATTGTCCAGGATGAGGAGCAATAGAAAGCTGAGTCACATCCTGCTGGTCTGAAGAAAAGGAATCAACAAAGCCTGGGAGTGAGGAAAACAAATTGGGTACAAAGGACAGCAGTGAGAACACGAGGAAGAAGCGGTACAAAGTACTGGTCCAGAAAGCACTTAAAGAAAAGTCGTCTCCTCATACCCTGAGCCACCTAGCAGCCGCTAAGCAGCCTTACTCTGAGGTCAATGTGCCTCTCTCTATGAAAACAGAAGGGAAACTGGGACCTGAAAAGGGAACTAATTCCCTGCATTTAAAGCTTTACATAATCTGCCCTCATTCTATCTTTCCAGCCATGATAATCACCCCTCCCTAACCTCAACCCACCCACCCCCATCCTTGTACTCCAGTGTTGTTATACTCACTTACTTGCCCTCAAGTTCCTATCTCTGGGTCTTGATATTGGATGACCCCAAGCCTGGAAGGCTCTTCCCCCCTCCACCCTTGTGGGGATGTGGCTTGATGGGTGGGTTCCACAATCACATATATGGAAGACCCAGAAAAAAAAATTGCTTGTGACCAATCCTTGGCATAGTCACATGATTCAGAAAATATTATTGGTGGAAATTACATTAAAAAAGGAGGCATTAGATAATCTGCTTTGCTACTATACCTGAAGAACTATGGAAGCTTTCCATATGACTTACACCTAAAATCATCCAACATAGGTTACCTTCCTTCTTCCAGTAGGAGTTCCTTGAGGGAACAGAGTTGTGCTTTTTTTTTTTTTTTTTTTTTTTTAAACTTTTCTATTGGTATCCTTGGTACTTAATGGTGTGTGTGTGTGTGTGTGTGTGTGTGTGTGTGTGTGTGTGTGTGTATACCTTCATCTTCACCTGTTAGATTTCATATCTCCTTCCTAGATTTAGCTCAGGGACTACTTTCTGAGTGGGGCTTATTCCTCACCCTTTGCCTTGACTGCTTCATTCCACCATATTCCCCATGTCCCCACGCATTCCACTTGTTCCCAGTTACTATTGCCGGGCTTCACTCCAGGTTGCCTCGTATCTATTTTATATGTGCTTTGTATATATCTTTGTTAAGGAAGAGAAGATATAGTCCTGTTCTACCTATCTCATCTATATTAATCACTGAAGAGTCTCAAAGGAAAAAACCTGATCTCTACAGAGCTCCCAGAACAGCTGGGATTCATATTCTAATGATTAAAGACAAAGGGTCATGTGGAAGTCACCCCCTTAATCTTCAGGTGAGAAAACAAACCATTTTGGTTTGGTGGTTGTATATCAATACAGACCCCCTGGGGGTGATGGGAGTATTTGCTTTATCCTTCTCCACTAAAGACCCTTCTTCTCTAGCTTCAGTAAGCAACAAGCCTTGCAACAAATCGGCTCTAGAACCTGAGCAGTTGAGCTTTGTAGTTTCCATCCACATTGGGGGAGGAAGAAGGAAAAGGGAGTGGGTAATTTGATTTCCTCTCTCTCTTCTCTCTCTCTCTCTCTCTCTCTCTCTCTCTCTCTCTCTCTCTCTCTCTCTCTCTCTCTCTCTCTCTCTCTCTGTCTCTCTCTGTCTCTCTCTCTCTTTTCAAATTCTTCATTGTGGTCTTTATTAGTTTCTTTATAATCCTTACCTCCCCCCCCCCCCATACATCCCTTTTGCATATATATATATTATATATATACAGAGAGAGAGAGAGAGAGAGAGAGAGAGAGAGAGAGGAGAGAGAGAGAGAGAGAGAGAGGCAATTAGATAACAGCTGGTAGAATGTTGTACCAGAAATCTATGAAGATCTATGCTGAATTTGTGCTTCAAGCATAATCAAGCAGTCAGGTAAACTAGTAATGAAGCAGGTTGTGGTCCCTTTAAGAAACTGTTTTTTCCTATTAATCTGTGATCCCTTTCAGAGTCTCAACCATTCCTGGGGAAGGCATATCCTCCCAGATAAGTTATCTTTCCAGGATGCCAGGGCCTTTGATTCAATTAGAAATCCTAGTCAAAATGCACCCCTTTGAAGTGTTGTTAATTCCAATAGGAGATTGGGCAGTCCCAGCCCCCACTGGGTCTGACCTGCTTGGCTGTCCCAGCTCCTACTAAGACCCAATATAACAGCTTTCTACACTGAAGGTCTTTTGCAGATCAGCTTTCTACACTGAAGGTCTTTTGCAGATGGGCTTACATAGCTCATTCAGCTATCAGGATCCTTCTGTCCACTGAGAAATGAATTCTCAGTGCAAAACTCCATTTTCCATAGATCTGCCACTATAGAAGTCAGTCTCTTAGTAAACTGATTTCTATCCAACAATAAACTTTCATTTTGCAACTAATAATTTGGGAATGAGTGAATTCTTTCACTCCTAGAACTTGCGGCCGATTTAAAGAGGATTCTTAACAACTCTCTTATAGCCACTAACCTCTAGACTACCAGACCAGGCAAACGGCATCAGTATTAGTAAGTGCCTACTACTTGCCAACCACTGTTATTAAATAGAGATATTAAACAAAAGGCCCAAAAAGCAGTCCCTGGTCTGAAGACCCCAAAATCTAATGAGGTGAGGGTGATTCAAAGTATGAACAAATGAAGGGGAAAATGGAAGATTAAACTCAAAAGGAAAGCACAAAAATTAACTTTGGTATTTTGAGCAAATAATCTGATTTGATTCCAGTTTCTGTTTCTTTAAAAATAGGAATTTTAACCTACCTCCCAGGATTTCTTTAAGGAATAAATGAAATGTAATATTTTACAAATCTTAGAGTTCTATATAAATACTATTATTGTTGTTTTCTCATTAGAAATAAGCTCAAGACCAAAAACTGTTTCAATTTCATCTTTACTCCTCTATCACAGAACCTGAACAAATAGATATTTAAATATGTTTGTTGATTGCCCTGAAGACTTTGTACAGTCATAAATGAAAATGAAAAACTTAGGTGTGACAGAGAACATGCTTACTATTACTGATATGCCTCAGGAAATAGCCTAGAGTACATGTTAAATGTAAAGTAAAATGAGATTGCCTCAGGGTATTGAAAGAAGATGCTAGGCTTTGTGGTCACAGTGGCTGAATCAGTACATAGAAAGTATGTATGAACAGTCATTTTGTCAGTATATATTTAGAACAAATGATTGGGATAGTTAATGAGTAAGTCTGTTATGAGGGTAACTTCAATAAATGTTACTTCAAAAGTCTTGAACTGAGAGAGACACTGTGTACCTTAGGAATGATCTAGGTCCTGCTGCCATGCAATCACTATGCAGGTACATTCACCACTCTCTGTGTTAGAACAATACAATCTAAAAGAAAAGTGGTAAGACAAATGTAGAAATACATGCAGTGAAAATTATAATATGATCAAAAAGAAGAGATCTAAACTGGTAGATATAAGAAGTTCTGGAAGGGATGTCATTTATATGGAGATCTGAAAGGGAAGAGTTTCATGGAATTGAGCTTATAAATGGGAAAGATTTTAATTAGTGGAGATATAACACAAACTGTTCCAGACACAGATGTTGACAGTCATAAAAGTGTAGATACAAGAAGGAGCAGGACTACCGGAGCAGATTTTAAAAAACACAGGAAACATAGTGAATAGTTCAGTTGACTGTAGCTTAAGGAATAAAAATATGTAGCAGGGGCAGCTAGGTGGCACAGTGGATAGAGCACCAGCCCTGAATTCAGGAGGACCCGAGTTCAAATCTGGTCTCAGACACTTAACACATCTTAGCTGTGTGACCCTGGGCAAGTCACTCAACCCCAGCCTCAAAAAAAAAAAAAAAAATATGTAGCAAATCTCAAAAAAGAGGTTCCAGACAGATTATGGAGAAACTTTAACATATAATAGTAAGCTTCTAAATATTTATGAGCAACAGAATGAGATAGTTAGACTCATGCATTAGAGTAATACTTTTGTTGTTGTGCTTCATTTTTGAGAAGAATCATGACATAAGGGAGATGATTAATAGCTTTGTCAAGAATAATTGGAGAGGGAAATGGATGGAGGAAGAAAAAACAGTTGGGAATTTATTACAATAGTCCAGTTTAAAACTAACAAGGACCTGAAGTGAATTAATAAAATTAAAGATTCTTAGGTTAAAGGGACACAGACATAATTTAGTCTAATCCTTCTAGGGAAAAGAAGTGATAAGGAAACTTGCTACCCCCCTATAAGTTTTCTCCTCCTCCCTCCCTCTCCTCCTCTCCTTCCTTCCTCCTCCTTCTTCTTGTTTTTTGTTGTTCTTGTTCTTGTTGTTCTTGTTCTTGTTCTTGTTGTTGTTCTCCTCCTCCTCCTCCTCCTCCTCCTCCTCCTCCTCCTCCTCCCTCCTCCTCCTCCTCCTCCTCCTCCTCCTCCTCCTCCTCCTCCTCCTCCTCCTCCTCCTCCTCCTCCTCCTCCTCCTCCTCCTCCTCCTCCTCCTCCTCCTTCTTCTTCTTCTTCTTCTTCTTCTTCTTCTTCTTCTTCTTTCTTCTTCTTCTTCTTCTTCTTCTTCTTCTTCTTCTTCTCTTCTCTCTCTCTCTCTCTCTCTCTCTCTCTCTCTCTCTCTCTCTCTCTCTCTCTCTCTCTCTCTCTTTCTCTGTGTCTCTGTCTCTGTCTCCCTTATATTCAACCTAAATCTGAGTTCCCATAACTTTTATTCTTTGTCCAGATAGAACAAGATAATCTCTCTTCCTCATAGGAGGCATATTTTATTATAAGATTATTTTTCTCTTTCCCACCCCATCATCCCATGAGGAAAGCTTATAGAGTGTTGCCAACAAGGAGAAAATAAAGAAAATAGGGTCTTTGAACCATTACTCACAAAGAGATCAGAAGTCACATATGAATAAAAGTAAAATGTAGAATTTATTACGTACATATCTAACATATATATCTAGATAGATGGATATTAAAAAATAATAGTGATTAAAGGTTTCCAATTTTTTTCTGTTCTGTTTTCCCTTTTTTTGTTCTAATTTATAAACTGATATTTACAAAGTTCAGAATTTTTTAAAATAATTTTTTAAAAAAAGGTAATCTTTTTATAAGACAACTTTCAAAATACTGAAAAGATATCATGTATGCTATATATTTCTTCAGGCCACACACTTCATATTTCCTTTAATAGATTGTCAAATAATTTGATTTCAAATAAGATCACCATCTTGCTTAGCTTCTCTAATGTCTCTGGATATTCTTCTGGTCAATATAGATTCTAAAATTTAGGGTACCCTAAATTTTATGACTCTTTGTGACCCTATTTTGAGTTTTCTTGGCACAAACTCTGTAGTGGTTTGCTGGTTTCCTTCTCTAGCTTATTTTACAGATGAAGAAATTGAGGCAAAATAGGTTAAGCATGTTGTCCAAGTTACATAGCTAGAAAGCATCTAAGATCAGATTTGAATTCAGAAAGACCAGTCTTCCTGACTTGGTTCTATTCACTCTATCCACTTCCCCTATCACATCATCAAGTTGCTCTATGCTTTAAGCTAGTCCTTTATTCCATCTTTTGGGGAGGTGTGGCAACTGGTTCAGATTTTCTGAGCTTTGTTTTCTTTTGTTTTGTTTTAATATGGGCTCCAATTTTGTTTCCAGTGAAGGCTGTTTTAGCCATAAACTAAGCTTGTATATCAAAATAAAAAGAAATCCATACTATCAAAAATAAATAACATGAATTATGCCGCAAAAGTTATCAAACTGTGCATATCCTTTGACCCAGCAGTGCTACTACTAGGCTTATATCCCAAGGAAATACTAAAGAAGGGAAAGAGACATATATGTGCCAAAATGTTTGTGGCAGCCCTTTTTGTAGTGGCTAGAAACTGGAAAATGAATGGATGTCCATCAATTGGAGAATGGTTGGGTAAATTATGGTATATGAATGTTATGGAATATTATTGTTCTGCAAGAAATGACCAACAGGAGGAATACAGAGAGGCTTGGAGAGACTTACATCAACAGATGCTGAGTGAAATGAATAGAACCAGAAGATCACTATACACTTCAACAATGCTATATGAGGATGTATTCTGATGAAAGTGGATATCTTCAACATAGAGAAGAGCTAATCTAATTCCAATTGATCAATGATGGACAGAATCAGCTACACCCAGAAAAGGAACACTGGGAAATGAGTGTAAACTGTGAGCATTTTTTTGTTTTTCTTCCCAGATTATTTCTACCTTCTGAATACAATTCTTCCTTTGCAACAACAATAACAACAAAATTCGGTTCTGCACATATATATTGTACCTAGGATATACTATAAGATATTTAATATGTATGGGAATGCCTGCCATCTAGGGGAGGGGGTGGAGGGAAGGAGGGGAAAAATTCGGAACAGAAAGGAGTACAAGGGATAATGTTGTAAAAAAAAAATTACCTATGCATATGTACTGTCAAAAAAAAAAGTTATAATTATAAAATTAATTAAAAATAAATAAATATATAAATAACATGTAGCACCCCCAACTTGACATACTATTCCAGATATCTGACAAGGGTAGAGTTGTTCATTAGATGTTTTTAAATCCATGTAGGGTTATAAAGTTTCATTGGTTGTTATTGCAAATGTGAGTTAGTTATTGGTGATAGAAAGATGCAGTATGCTGTATTACATTATTAGCTTTGAAGTTAAAAAGGACTCGTTTTAAATCTTTCCTCTGACAAATATTGTCTGTGATGTCTGACCAAATCATTTAATCTCTCATTAGCCTAAGCAGCTCTCAAAAGCTATAAATTATAAAGAAGATGTTGATATCCATTAGTAGAGATGGTCTCCTACCTGATAGTCCCTGTGCAAATGAAATCATAGGTATAATCTCTGGGCCTAATTACTATTCTAAAGAATGCTCCCAATCACTAATAACAAGAGAAATGCATATTAAACAACTCAGAGATTTCATATCACTCCCAGAAAATTAACAAAGGTGATAAAAGTCAATGTGTGAGGGATTATGGAAAGGTAGACACATTAATAAACTCTCTTGAATTGGTTTAGCTCTAGAAAGCAACTTGAAATTATTCTAGGAAAGTCCTTCTGCTTTGATCCAGAAATTTCACTATTAGGCATGTGTCCCAAGGAGATCAGTAAATAAAAAAGGACTCTTCTATATTAAAATGTTTATAACAGTGCTTTCCAAAGGAATAAAGAGGTAGAAATAGTAGTTTTTGATTCAGGAATAACCAAACAAGTTGTGACATATAAATGTATTGCAATATTGCTATGCTATAAGAAATGGGGAATTCAGAAAAATCCAAAAACATGAATTGATGAAGAATGAAACATGGAGAGCTTTGTTGCAATAAAGGAAATGGAAAGAACAAAAAACCTGTAACTGTGTAATTACATTAATGAAATTGCGTCACCAAAGAGTTGAGAGAATGCACCTTTCCCTCCCTTCTTTGCAAAAGTAGCAGTCAATGTATGATTGTACAACAACAGATTCAATCTGTTGTTAATATGTTTGTTAGTTTTACTAAACTTTTTTCTCTCTTTTTTATTCATTATTACAAGGAGTAAAGGAGGGAAACGCAATTTAGAAATGAAAATTACATAGATAAATATGAATTAAAAATAAATAACTGAAAATAAATTTTAACTTATTAAGTACAACCCTTTTATTCTAGGCAAAAAAAATTTTTTTAATTCTAATTCTGTTATCCAAAATTTTCAGTAGCCTTTTTTTTTTTCCTGAGGCAATTGGGGTTAAGTGACTTGCCCACAATCACACAGCTAGTTAAGTGTCTGAGGTCATATTTGAATTCAGGTCCTCCTGACTTCAGGGCTAGTGCTCTATCCATTGTGCCACCTAGCTGCCCCCTTCAGTATCCTTTCAATGCATGCTACTAATAAATGTTTTCATATAAATACAATCACTTTTTTTTTAACAGAACACCAAGGATGGTTCACTGAAGCATTTCAGTAGAGATTCCCATATGGAAGACTACTTCTACTAATAAACAGTATTTTGATATAAAATCAGTCAACTACTTCTCAACCCAAGAAACTGTGTAAGAACTCCCAGAAAGAGTTAAATAAGAAGAGACCAGATTTTAACCCAGTTTTCCAAACTCCAAATTTAAAGCTCTTAACTTTTATACTACTAGGTGGTCCCATTGATATAGCAATGAGTCTCTAGTAAGGAAGACCTAAATTCAGATCCAGACTCAGACACTTCCTGGCTGAGTGACCCTGGACAAGCTAAATTACTCTGCATTATCTGCTAATTGGGGATAATAATAATAATATCTACCTTTCAGGGTTGTTGTGAGGATGAAATGAGATGATAATGGTAAAGCACTTACACACAGTGCCTGGAAAATAGTAATTTCTATATAAAGATTAGCTGATTAATTAATTGTTTCTGGTGGTATTATGAGAAATGGTTTAGAATGAGTAAAGAATAAATGTAGAAAAATTCAATGGGCCATGGCAATGCTCATGACAGATGGTAAAAAGAATTAATTCTAGTAACTATATAAGGATTAAAGAAAAAAGATTAGATGTGTGAGACATAATAGAAGTAAAATCAGTAGGGCTTGAGAAATGAATGAATATTACAGACAGAGAAGGGAAAGTATCAAAGATAACAAAGCAGTTCTTCAACATGAGAAATTGAATATATGTGGTGCCATTGACAGAAATGGTGGCTTTTAGGAAAGTTTCAAGGAGAAAGACAATTTCAGTTTAGGACACACTAAATTTAAGATGTCTATTCTTGTGAATATTTTCATTTGGAAATGTGGTTCTGGGTTTCAGAGAGAGGTAAGGAATGTGTGTATGTGTATGTGTGCGTGAGAGAGAGAGAGAGAGAGAGAGAGAGAGAGAGAGAGAGAGAGAGAGAGAGAGAGAGAGAGAGAGAGAGAGAAAGAGAGAGAGAGAGAGAGAGAGAGAGAGAGAGAGAGAGAGAGAGAGAGAATGATAAATAATTTACATATGAATATACAAATATATAATATAACATAATGCAATCTGCTTAAAGGTAAGAGAAAGAGAAAGAGATAGAGGGAGAATGAGAGAGGGGAGAGGGACAAAAAGGAGGGGGGAGAGAGAGAGACAGAGAGAGAGAGAGACAGAGAGAGAGACAGAGAGAGAGAGAGAGAGGGAGAGAGAGAGGGAGAGACAGAGAGAGAGACAGAGAGAGAGAGAGAGACAGAGAGAGACAGAGAGAGAGAGAGAGAGAGAGAGAGAGAGAGAATGATAAATAATTTACATATGAATATACAAATATATAATATAACATAATGCAATCTGCTTAAAGGTAAGAGAAAGAGAAAGAGATAGAGGGAGAATGAGAGAGGGGAGAGGGACAAAAAGGAGGGGGGAGAGAGAGAGACAGAGAGAGAGACAGAGAGAGAGAGAGAGAGGGAGAGAGAGAGGGAGAGACAGAGAGAGAGACAGAGAGAGAGAGAGACAGAGAGAGACAGAGAGAGAGAGAGAGAGAGAATGATAAATAATTTACATATGAATATACAAATATATAATATAACATAATGCAATCTGCTTAAAGGTAAGAGAAAGAGATAGAGGGAGAATGAGAGAGGGGAGAGGGACAAAAAGGAGGGGGAGAGAGAGAGAGAGAGAGAGAGAGAGAGAGAGAGAGAGAGAGAGAGAGAGAGAGAGAGAGAGAGAATTAATTAATTTATTTAAAGAATGAGTCTCCCTATCTTGCCTAGGCTGGAAGTGCTGTGGTAGCCTGATGTCACTACTAATCAGCCCAAAAACCTGAACTTTCTCTGTTTCTAGCCTACGGCAACTCACTTTTTCTTAGGCAACCTGGTGCCTTTCATCTCACTCAACTCATCCTACTCATGCCAAACTTAGTGAATATTCCAATCAGTACAGCCTACTGCAGCTCAGAACTCCCAAACTCAAGCATCCCCAGGAGCTCTGATTTTAGGAATGTGCAACAACACCCAGCTTTAACAGTTGATAATTGAAGCCATAGAAACAAATAAGTTGACAAGGAGAAAATACAAGGAGAGAAGAATGGTAAAGGCAGAACTATTAAGAAATAGGGAAGAGGGTGAAAAGCTGGCAGACAGGAGACTAATACTAGCCAATGTGAAATGTTTCAGATAGTTCAAGGAAGATGAGGATTTTTAACGTGATTAAATTTGACAGTTGACTCAAAAGTCATCAATGGTTAAAGGAACAATTTCAGGAGAGGGGTAGAGAAAGAAGCCAGAATGAAAACAGTTAAGGAGAATGCAGAGTAAGACAGTGGATGCATTTGTTATAGGTCCCAACATTTTGTACAGCACAATTTCAAAAGTGAAAATCACCAAGTAGATTTTTGGAGAAAAGGCCATTTTATTTTGGTCTTAAAATTAGGCAACAAAATTTCATCTCTGTATTATATTCCCCACTAAATGATCCTGAAAATCACTCCCCTAGTGCTAAAGACTATTATTGCATTGCCATATTCTGTGCTGGTAAATTTATTTTTATGTTCTTTTTTGTGAAATGCTGCCTTCTGTCACATACTTTGGGATTTTCTTATTACTGCCCATGTGAACAAATGTTCAGCATATATGTAATTAGAGAATTTTTCTTCTGAAAAGCTCGATCCATTTGGCTGTTTTGCCTTCAATTGGGAGAATATTGAATTAAATGCTTACATGTTTTCAACAGACTTTGGTTTCTAACTTTGGATTATTTTCCTCGTGAGTGAGCATGGCATTTGCAACTGCTAATAACAGATGCTTCTGTCTCTCACACAAGCACATACACATGCCAGCACACACACACACACACACACACACACACACACACACACACACAGCTTCATGCTAGAAAATTATACGAGAATAGAGACTATAGCAGTGAAAAAATGGGCATGTTTATGCTTGAGGTTCAAATAAACTAAGCTGAGAGAACAGATTCAATTGGGTAACTTCCAAGTTCATTCCTACATAGAAAGGATGAAAGTAAAAACTGATAAGAATCTTTGCAAAGAAAAGAATGGTAGTGACGTAAAGTTATTAAACTGTAGATTATAATAAGCTACACAAAATAAAGAGGAGAAAGGAACAGATGTGTGTATGATAACAGACTAGATCATTAACCCCAGGTAAAATAATTCTTTCAATTATAAACTCAGCAGGTGTTAATTTCTCAAGTTGTAAAGCCTAGGTCTTCAAGAAATGAAATAATTTAAAAGTTCTTTACTAGATAATAGCAAGTAATGGTTTCTTTGGTGTTTGTACTGCCATTAGCTGCCTGATGATGTCTTCTATGGAATAAGAAAAAAGTCATAATATTGTGAATCCTGGGCTAATCAAGAGAATTTTTATTTTTTGTATCTTTTTTTTGAGAGAGGGTTCCAGACTTATGATTTCCATGGTGTAAAAACTTCTCATATTAAAGGTAGACCAGTTACTCTTTTTTAACTTATATTCTTAGAAAATTATCAGAGGCACTAATTGATGATTTGCTCATGATCACACAGTAATATGTATAGCTAGAATATAGGTCTTCATGATTATAATGCTAGTTTTCTCTGGAATATTTCACTGCCTGTCTTTTCTTTTTAAATCTTACCTCTAAAATGTAGCAATATGACATTCTGTAGTATTTCAGAGGATCTTTGTGAATGTTTTTGTGCATATATGTAGACATATGGCTATGAACCCATATCGTAAATTCATACATTTACATTGGTATGTATACCTATACATTCACTTGTATGTGATTTGTGATTTCCCCTGTGTATATACGTATATACAATCACATAGCTAGTGAATCCATTGGGCAGCTAAAGTCTTAAAAAATTGTCTGAAGTACTGAGAGGTTAAGTGACTCCATAAGTGACAGAATAATCCCACAAATGTACAGTCACAGTCCCTGAGTAATTAAGAGGTTGTGGTTTACAAATATTCTTAATCTTTCAAAGAGAATGTGGGCCTGGAGTCAGGATAGCCTGAGTTCAAATCCCACTTCAGACACTTACTAGTTGTATGACGTTGGACAAGTCATTTAATTTCTGTTTGCTTTAGTTTCCTCATCTGCCAAATGGAGTGATATCACCTACCTCCCAGAGTTGATGCAAGGATGAAATGAGATAGTTATAAAGAACTTAGCACATGATAAGTGTCATATCAATGTTGGATATTATTATCATAATCATAATCATTATTATTGCTATTATCAATATTCTTTATTTAAGAGTATTTAATATAATTTTAGAGAACATTAAAAATACTTAATTATCTCTTGGATCTGCCAATCTCAACTTGTATTTAAAGGAAGCATTCATTTTAACAACCTCAAATAATTTTCCTTGATTTAAAACAAGAACAACTTGAGATTGCTATCAGACTTCCTTCATACATCATCCTTCATATATGATGATACATCAGTTATGCACCAATATGAATACAGAAACCACAAAAATGGCTGTGAATTGCTTTTCTAACAGTGCCATGCAAAGGCATTTATTTGCCCAGTGGATGGGCAAGCACATCTGTTCCCTACTGTAGTCTGAGCTGTTCCCAGGATAAGCTATTTAAAAATGAACCCTTCCCTGGAGCTTGTGGGTGCCAAGTTTTTCTATTACTATGGCATTCTGCTTTGCCCAGATGGAGGTCAGTCAGTGACTAATACGATTACATGACCAGGATTCTTCTAATAGGAAAATGGATTAAAAATCTACAATTAGATTTCAACTTATAATACTCCAAGAGGAAGGCAGATTTCCAAAGTCTTTAATTCCTCACTAATGGGTCAAGTAATATTTTATATATCTAAAACTGAAATGAAATATTTTTTAAAGTACTGAATAATAAGATTGATATAAGTGAATAGATAGAACTATGTCTAAGGTGATTATTTAATTGTATGTTGCAGTTCATTGGGCAAAATTCTTATTTACCTTAACTGAAGAAAATTATTTACCTTTAGTGGAATCAGGAGGATGCTTTAGGTATTGTAAACAGTGGTACAACGATTTTCTCTGATCCAATTTATTGCACAAAATATCCAAGAATTTAGGGAAAGAAAACAGCATGAACAATTCTATGGCTTTCTAGAATCATTTGGCCAAAGTCCAGTTGGGAGCACTTAGAGACAGATTGCCGGAATTCTTCTTACAGCAAGTATCCTGGCACAAAGAGGGACATTGAGCTCAAGAGGCTATTATTAGTTCTTTCACTTTCAAGAGCACAATTAACTGTCCTGAAAGAGCCAATAGAGTCTAATTAGAAAAAAAAGTGCCCATGAACTAGACTTTAAATATGCATTTCTAAAAAGTGTTGTCTTAATGAGTTTTGCTATTAACTACCTATGTGGTCTTAGACAAGTGACTCACCTTTTCTGGGCTACAGGTTACTCTTCTGTAAAATGGTTGGAGTTGACCACATGAGTTCTGAGAGTTTATTTCTAGTTCTATCATTCTGTGATACTTGGTTTAAAAAAAAAAAAAAAAAAAAAAAAAAAAGGCCTTCCCAATTGGATTAAAATTTTGAAAGATTTGAGATTATGCACTTTTTGGCTTACAAAAATTATATTGTTTTGGTTTGGGTTTTAGTTTTTTAAAGAAGAAAACCTCTTTTTTTGTTATCCCTTTCTTGGCTGTTGCAAATTAGTACTGGTTTTAGCACGCCTAATGCTACAGGCCTATCCCAGGCTTTTCTATATATTCTTCCGTTCTTCTCCTTGTTTCCAAATTCTTTGCACACTTAAAAAAAAAAATCTAACTTGGATAATAATTTCCCTCTCCATTTATAGTACTCTCTTTAGATAGCCCTTTCCCTATTTGATGGAATTATTTATTTTTGTATCTCTAGTATTTCTTTTCTGAGAATTTCCTATCCCTCACTCTTCATCTAAATTCCCTTGTAGAATTTTAGGCTATAATAACTACCTATTCTTGTACTTAATTCTTTAAAATCTGATCCTTCCAAATCCAGGGTACTTGTCTACATCCAACCTTTCTGTCCTTCTACGCTCAAGTTATAATATGATTTGGTCACATTCCAAAGAATATACCCCATTATTTTTATCTTTATTCCCTATATCTTTCAGTTTTAAGATAATGTGTTAGATGTGGGGAGGAAAGATTAGAGACGTCTGATTTTCAGATACAACTGTCACTGTGAAGAGATCTCATAGAAATTTCCTAAAATAGCCATCTCTGCTGCTAGGAGCAATATCCCTCTGGGCCATCCCCCTAGATAAATGGCAGCTTGGTGACAGCAGTTATTTTCCCCTTCTAAGGACAGAGAGTGTAGTGTTGTGCATTGTGATATAAAGAACTTGAGACTTGGAATCAGGATTGACTGAGTACAAATCCTCTTCCTAATAGTGCAAATAACTAATGATAATTATTTTAGTAATAATAACAAATAACATCTGAGTCTCAATTTCCCCATTAAAAAAAAAAAACAGGGATAATAATTATTACAGATCCTCCACGAAAGTCTGCATTTTATAATGAATGGAGTACTGGCCTCAGAGTTAGAACACTGATTTCATCTCACTTCTGATACCTACCAGCTCAGTGTAGATGGGGGGAAATCACTTTATCTCTCAGTGCACCTGGCAACACTCTGAGGTTATATCTTGCAGAAAAGGTACCAGTGATAAAGTCCCTCATCAGGCATTCCCAGCAGCAATGAACTTGCAAATCCAAGTCGAACAAAACCTACTTCATTAGAGTTGTTGTGAGAAAAGTGCTAAAAGGGCTATAAAAATGAGTTATTAATTTTAAGAGGTACATCCTTCTGGAAGGAATAAACCCCTTTGCCTGAGTGTTGCCATTTATACATTTTGACAAGAATTTAGTATTGTGGGTCAGGAACTATACTAGATACTGGTTGAGTTGGGGTATGGGGGAGGAGGGTGAGGGCAGATATAAAGACAAAATAAATTTTTTTTTTTTAAAAACCTGATCCTTGAACTTCAAGGAGTTCACAAACAAATATCCCCACTTAAGAATAGTTCAAAGCATTTAGCCTCTAGGGCACTCCCAAATTTATCTCCAAAAAAGGTCTTTTTCCCTAAGACTCATGGTCCTACTCTCAGCACTGACTCTTTCTTCCTTTTTGTTGCAACCAATACAGATTTGCTCTCCTTTCTGAGTAGTTACTGTAAGTGGGAACCTTGTAAAAAAAAAAAAAAAAATCCTGCCCCTCCCACTTCCTCACCCAAGCTTTCATTCCAAATGTCCACTTCAGCAATGTCTCCCATGGAGAAGGAAGATGTCTGCAGCTGTCTTGAATAATACTTATGCCACTCCTTAACAATCAACTCATCTGTGGTGACATTCTACACTGTGACTAGATATGAGCACACAATATACATAATTATATTTTACCTGTTAGTTATTAATAGGTACTCATAAAACTTGTCTGTCAAATGATTCAATTCAGTTAAACAAGTAGTTATTTAAATGCCTAAGCAATATGTGGTTTGCTTGAATAAACTTATTGTTTACAGAGAAATGGTTTCTTGGGGGGGGGGGGTTGAGAATTGAGAGAGAGAGGAAAGGTAGCAAAAATGATAAAAATAGAATTGATAAAAATATCAATGAAGCATTTTTTTAAAAGCACACAAAAGAAAACAGAAAGAGGTTCTAAGCAAAGTATAGATAAGAGGAATAGCTTTGTAATTAATTCACTGGGTGTATTATATACTTTAAAAACAAGCTATATAATGGAGATTCATGGTTTCATATACTCTTTCATATAATAGATGGAAAATCTTTTATGTAAAAATATAGTTATTTATTAATGTGCAACAAGAAAAAGGTATTTACACACATATATTGTATCTAGGTTATATTGTAACACATGTAAAATGTATGGGATTACCTGCCATCGGGGGGAGGGAGTGGAGGGAGGGAGGGGATAATTTGGAAAAATGAATAAAAAAAAATAAATATATATATATATATATATATATATATAGTTATTTGCAGATGTTTATTAAATTCAGAAAACAAAGTTTTGTTTTTGTTTTTTTTTTTTAATTTCTGAGTATATGTTAGACTTTGAATTAGTTCTAGAGGTACCAAGAACAACAACAAAAAAGGTAATAGTTTTACTTTGTCTTCAAAAAGCTTATAATTTAAAAGGTTAGGTATCTATGGATAAAAATATGTTTCTAGGTATAATGATTTTTGTTTTGTTTTGTTTTGTTTTATCTTAGATTGGGTTGGTATTACTGTCTCACCCAGGCTGGAAATACAGGAGTTATTCATGGACTCATTCCCATTCTGACCAATGCTTTAATATATTTCATTTCAAACCCAGGTCAGTTTGATCCTCCTTAGGCAATCTGGAGGGCCCTGCTCCCAGGGCCTCACTACCCCAATGCAGATCTTAGTGGGAACACTCAATCCACTGAAGTTCAGAACTTCTAAGCTCAAGAGATCCACCAGCTTCATCATAGCTGGGGTATTAGGGATGTGATACTATGGGCATAGCAGCCAGATGGTGCAGTGGCTCTGGAGGTAGGAAGATTGAAATCTGATCTCAAATACTTACTACCTGTAGAACTTTGGTAAGTCACTTAACCCCATTGCCTCAGGTTCTCATCTGCAAAATGAGAAGGAAATGGCAAACTTTTACTCCAGTAGCTTTGCCAAGAAAACCCTAAATGGGGTCACAATGAATTCAATAGGACAAACAACTCAACAACCATGAAGTAACCATGGTTAGCTTCAATGTATAACAGGGACTAAGGATTTAAACAAGAAACTTCAGCAAAAATTGAGTAAGATGAATTGCTTTCAGCTTGAAAATCAAAAAAGGCTTTATGGAGAAAGCAATATATGAATTAAGCTTTGAAAGAAGAAAAGGATTTTCACAGGTAGAGATGAAGAAGTGCATGAAATGTATACATTCAAAAGAATGCAAGATAAGATCAAGAAACTGCTCTTATTTTGACTGCAAAACAGAGTGCTTAAAAGGGAGTAGCCTGAAAATAAGATTGGAAAGATGAATTGAAACAAGTCTCTGAAGGGCTTTAAATGCCAAGTTGTCACAGCTGTAGTTTATCCTACAGGCAACAATAGCCATGGAAGTTTTGTAGTTAAACCACATTTTATTAAATTATGAAAGTTATTTTGTCAGATTTTTGAAGGATGAGTTAGCAAGAAGAATAATTGGCTTTTGGGAGGCCACATCTGAAGCTATTATAATAGAACAAGAAAGATATAATGAAAACCTGAAGTAGGATAATGGCATTGAGACTGAAGAGGAAGCAGCAGATATAAAAGATTATATATATATATATATATATATATATATATATATATATATAAATTCTGCTCATTTTAACTCTTTTGCCAATAATCTTTGGAATCTCTTTGATTTGCTCATTTCAGAGCTGAAGGTAATCCACATTTCCCTTTTATGCACAATGATACAACTTGAAGAATTTTTTTGCTTCCCTTATCACTTCTTTACACTATGCTGAACAAGGTTTTAAGTTCCTTCTTCTTACTAGTATTTCCCAGAGCTGTTCCTCTTTTCCTTTTTCCTCAGTGATCTCCCATCAATTGCTTGGGAGATAGTTTTTCTTGTTAGTCAGACACACTCAATCCTATAGCAGAATACAACTCTGTCATTTCGCAGTTACTGAGCATCTACTGTGCTGCATGCTGTGAGGAATAAAAAAGGATATTATAGACACATACCTTGCTCTCAAGAGGTCTAAAATTGAAAGTGTTGAGATAAGATATGCAAAAGAATGGACAAGTTAGAAAAGCATTCTTTTGACAACACAAATATCAGCTCATGTGTGTATAATACCTTTAAATATGACCAAATAGTTTCTTCATGACAACCCATGTGAGACAGAGTGTATAAGTATTTTCCTCATTTTACAGGTAGGAAACTGAGGTTCAGAGGAAGGAAATTACTTGCCATTTGTCATATAATAAGTGCCAAAGCCAAGAGTTGAACTAAAATTTCCTAACTTCATGTGTCATTCTCTTTTCCTTAAGTAATATTGATTATAACTGCTTCTGATGCACCTATATCTGATATAAATAACAACAGTTCTACAAACTCTATCATAGTCTCTGGATCAATACTCCTAGACTTTTCTTAGTTATGTACTGGAGCCATCCCAAGGTTAGAGATAATGTTGTTGAATTTTCAGTGTGAGCATTTACAACTTGGAAATTGTCAAAATGCATCAATAAAGTCTTGATTTATTTTTTTTGGATTCTCTAGATTTAAAAAGTGTTAATAATGCAGATTAAATTTAAAAGTATCTGAGGAACTTCTTCCACCCCCATCCTGAGAGCTGCTTGTTAAATATTTATCAGGACACTCCTGACTGTTCTATTCTCCTGAACTAAAATTCCACTGAGACATTACGTAAACAAGATGTCTAGTTCATCTCTTGAAAATGTGGGGAAAGAAAGCACAAAAATTAAGTTTGCTTAAAATTGAGACATAATTCGTGTTGTGAACAAATTTAGTGCCAGCTTCATTTTTTTGGTTTTGCTAAGAGGACTGTTATAAGAGATGAATCTCTGAGTTTTGGGAATATCTGTAAAGTTCAAAAAGAATATGACCCAAAGTCAGCTAGAGGATCAAATCAGACTTTCTTCTCCTTTGTTTTCTTACTTCTTAACCCCCTCAACCAATTGAACTGCTCAAAGATCGAAGATGGAAGGAAAAAAAAGCAGGGGTGGGGATTGGAATTATACAATAACTATTATATCGTTTTTTTTAAAAATAGCAAGTTGTACATAATAGATTTGCAGGTTCTTGTGCAATTATTTCTTTTTTCTATTCTACTATAATATGGAAATGCTTGTTTTATTTCTTAAGTCTAGAATAAAATAAATTTTTAAATTTTTAAAAATCCCAAAGCATAAATATGGAAGCTTTGCTTTCTCATCAATTACTGTTCCAGAACCTCTGAGAAGCAACAAAAACTGGTGAATCATCATGGAAAGAAGACAGTGAACTTTTTCTCTACCAAAATAAAAAGTGAAGAAACTATCTTTGAAATCATCTCCCCTGCTTTGCCACAAGTATATCTATTGATAAGATGCATATGATTGATAGGATGAGATTTATAGTATGCCGCAATATCCAACTCTTCTATGGCCTCGGTCATCTAGAAATAATATTTCTTTTTAATAAATTTTTTTAAAATTTGTGGAACAAACACTGAGGGTTGTAGCTCTCACTTTTCATAATTCTCTTCCCAACTTGTATAGAGGTAGTATAAAAATGAGAGCATTGTCATTTGAATTAGAAGACATGGGTTTGATTCTCTATTCTACTGTTTATTAGCTATACCTTTGGAGTACAATCATTTAATGTCTCTGAGTCTCAGTTTCTTCATCTTTAGTTGAAGATGCTATAAGCATAAAATGGTAAGGAAAATGTAGTGTTTCATAGCCATGAATCATTGTTAGTGTGCCATAAATGTTATCATTATACAATTATCTGACTTCTCTACATTAGAAAACGAGCTAATTAGTTTGCAATCCATCATTACAGATTGATATTGTATAAATAGTCTCTAATTACAGTTTTCATTGACCATATATCATTATAATAAATTATTTTTATCTCAGTTGGAAATGGACTAAAATCACTTTTATTAAATGGAATTTTGACAGCACACTAGCTACACTTTTAAAATAAGTCTTTCTTTTCTTTTTCTTTTCTTTTTTTTTTTTTTTTTGAGTGGTGGGGGAGGGGTGTATGTGAGGCAATTAGAGTTGAATGACTTGCACAAAATCACAGAAAGTGTTTGAAGCCAGAATTGAACTTAGGTCTTTCTGACTTCAGTGACAGTGCTCTATCCACTGAGCCATTTAGCTGTCCTTTGAAATCAGTTTTAAAAGTGGATCTATTTTTATTTTAGTTTCTCTTTAATGATTAAAAAAATCCCACCAATTATAATAGGCCTTGAGATAGATTTCATTTTTAGGCTGTAGAAATAAAAATATTTAATTCATGAATGTCATTTCTCCCCATTTTTATCTGAAATATTCACTCCAAAACAACTGGAAAAATACAAGAATTTTGTAAGGATATAAGCATTTAGACAGTTTAGAATAGTTAAAAGAATAATAAACCTAGAGTCAAGAAGGGATCTGGATTTGAAACTGTCTCCCATCCTCATTACTGAATGATTATGTGTAAGTGAGTTTAATCTCTTTATACTTCTATAAAATCTATAAAATTAGGATAGCGTCTACCTTATGGGATTGTTGTGAGGATCAAATGAGCTAAAATACATATGTAAGCCTTAAAGTGCTATATCAGTAAAATTATTCGTTGTTGTTGTTATCTACCCTGAAAAATTATAATGATAAAGCATCTTTTGCCCTCATGACATACTGCTGGCAGCAATACTGGTGGTTTCTTCAGTACTTCAAGCATTTGTGGTTTTGTCAAGATGCTTGATGAATCTCTCCAAATTTCAGTGGCTAGAACTTAAACAATAGATGTTCGTTTTGTCACCTGGCCCATAACTGAAGCCTTTCTATTTGTGAATGAGAAGAACTTATATTCTACTAGTATAGCTTTGAAGAACCCAGGTTCTTTTTCAAGACAAGGCATGGGAGAAGGGACTTTAATGAGGAGACTTGCTATTTCAAAGCAGAAAAATGAAGCTGTTAGAAAGAAAGAAGAGATTATGGGAGGGGAAAAGAAGAATCTCTCCTTTGGCTTTCTCTTCTTGAAATACTGAAGAGATAAACATGAAAAAGAGGGAATGCCCAAGTTAGTTGGTATCAGCTTCCACGGATGCTTTATTTTCACTAGTTAAGGCACTTCAAGAAAAGTTGTGACTTACTTTTCTTAATAGTGGCTTAAATGAGCCCCAAAAGGAGAGAGAAATTATAGTTTCTCCCTCTTAAGTGTGTTTAGAATGCCTCACTTCTGTTTGAATGCTTCTTATCATCAACATAAAGAGGCAATTATATGCTCACTGCCTAAGAACACCAGGTACCTATTTATAGATACAAGCTAGGAACATTGTGGTAGCAACTCACTTTCATTTCTTTAATTTCCGTAGTTATGTGTTCTGTTTCATTGCAGCATTAAAAAAAAAAAAAAAAATACTCAGGCTCAAAGGCAGCTCTTTAGCTAAAGCTGGAGAGGAACAAATGAATTATTGGAACAGTGTTCCTGCAAGGATGCTGTGACCCTCCCAAACTTTGCAAAGACTATGTAGAGATAAGCAACAACTGATCACATGCTTTCCTCTCAGGCTGATCTGTTTTCAGTGAATAAGATAGGCTCTCCCATCACTCATCATGATCTAATTTTAGGGAAGCTGTTCCTGAAGTGAGTATTGGGCATTAAACAAAAGGACAAAACTCTATCCGTTGTTCTTTGCTTGGCTATAAACTGAGAGCAACTGACTACAGAAAGGTATAGTCAGGGCAATTCACGAAATGAGTGGGAAGTGGAGGGGAAAATGCCTTCTAGTCCATCAGAAAAAGAATCAAGCTTCTGTAAGACTGTATACTCCAATAAAATTCAGTAAGAAGTTCCTTGAAGGCAGGGAAACTGTCTTACTCATTTTTGTATCAATTCAATTGAATTTAACATTCATTTATTAATGCTCAAGGCACTGACTGAGTCTTGAGGTAAGAGGGGAGATTAAGGATAGTGAACTATGGCAATAATTGATATTTATATAGTTATGTACACTATCTCGTCTGAGTCTCACAGAAACTCTATTTGATATGTAACACAGCTTTAAAGTGGCTATTATTATCCTCTTTTAAGAGATAAGTAAACTATGACTCAGAAAGTTAAATGACTTACTCTCATACACATACAACTAGGAGGTATATTTAGAAAAATTCAAATACAGAGCTTCCTGATTCTTCTATCTGTTATACTAAACTGACTCCCATGGCAAAACTTTTAACACTTATATAAAGACTAATAAATATTTGTTGAATGAATAAGCAAATGAAGAACTGGTTAGATGAGTAAATGAAATTAGCTTAAATCTATCCCCCCATTATTAATGAATAAATAATGACATGACTTGAAAGTAATACTAGTGCAAGTCCAAAAGAAAAAAGGTGTGGGGAAGTATAGACTATTGCTAAAATAGCTCTGGAAATCAGAAAGAATCACCAAGAAACTCAGAGGCCATTAGTCAAACTCATGTGAGAACAGAAGTCCCTTTTATAGCAACTTAGGAATTATTTAGATTGTACTTTAAAGTGATGGGAAGCACAAGTACTCCCAATGAAATGTGATCTATATTTCAATCCATTTTTGTTGTTAGAAAGTTTTTTTTTTTCTTTATATTGGTTGCTTGATTGATTAAAGCAATATCTGCTTTGTGATTAGAATTTGTATCCTTTTCTACTTTTCTTTTTTGGAAGCAAGTAGAATAATTCTTTTCCTTTTTAAATTTTTATTTATTTTATTTTTAATTTATGGAATAAAACAAACATTTCCATAACATAGTATTTTTTTTTGGATTTAACATATACTTTTTTTTTTTTTAGAATTTTTTTCCCACAGTATATATGCATGAGTAATTTTGTTTTACAATATTATCCCTTGCATTCATTTTTCCAAATTATCCCCTCCTCCTCTTCCACATGACAACTCTTCAAATTCTTGAACAAAGCTATTAATCTTCTTCCCAAAACCTTTCCTTGCCTAAATCTTGGCTAAATATCCTCAATTCCTTTACATATTAAATTTTTTTCAATAGTTAAACTGAAGTTTACTAGCCTTAAATCCGAAGAATCTATCGTTTCCCCGGTTTTTTTTCAAAAATCATATTTATTTAAGCCTCAGGATATAGCTAATAGGAAAGAGGGGATCTTAACTATCATTTATGTACCCTAAGGGCCAAGAACTGTCTCTTTTTTATATCCCCAGCACCCATGCTTAGTAAGTGCTTATTGAATTAAAACAATTGAATCAATCCCTCTGTATGGCTCTATTACACTTCCCATTGCTTCTTGGCCAATTAGAGAAGAGAGTGGTATAGTAAGAGACAGAGGAATCCACACTGCAGAGATGCCAAAGTAGCAGTTCTAAAAGGAAGATACTTACTGAGGACATTCTGCATCTCCAGCTTTTCCAGTTAGGCGAGATTCACTAAGCTGGGCTAGTGACAACTGAAAGTGACCCCTTTCTCCCCAATTTAGTGAAGTTTTAATTACATGTGAAAGCCTCCAGCCCTGTTCAGCAGGCCTGCTAAGGTCACCAAGCTATGAAAGATCTGCCACTGCACCACTGATCCCTGTCTGACCCATCTCACCATCCTATGTAAGGAGAAAGGACTGAAAGATCTCTCTCTCTCTCTCTCTCTCTCTCTCTCTCTCTCTCTCTCTCTCTCTCTCTCTCTCTCTCTGTCTCTTTCTCTCTCTGTCTCTCTCTCTCTGTCTCTTTCTCTCTCTGTCTCTCTCTTTCTCTCTCTCTCTGTCTCTCTCTTTCTCTGTCTCTGTCTCTCTCTCTCTCTCTATCTCTATCTCTCTCTCTCTCTTTCTCTTTTCTTCTTCTTCTTCCTCCTCCTCCATTTTTCTCTCTGTCTCTTTCTCTGACTCTGTTTCTGTCTCTCTTTCTCTCTCTTCCCTTCCTCCCTCTCCCTTTCTTTCTCTCTCTATCTCTTTCTCTGTTTCTCTGTCTCTCTGTCTGGCTCTATCTCTCTGGCTCTGTCTGGCTCTGTCTATCTGTCTCTCTCTCTTTCTCTCTTTCCCCCTTCCTCCCTGTCCCTTTCTCTATTTCTCTGCCTCTCTCCTTTCTGTCTCTTTCCCCCCCCCTCTTTCTGTGTCTCTCTCTCTCCCCCCTCCATTCCTCCCTCTCCCTTTATCTCTCTCTGTCTCTATTTTAGGGAACATGCCTGTCTCTCTCTCTCTCTGTCTCTTCCTGCTTCTCTCTCTCTCTCTCCCTCCCCCCGTCTCTCTCTCCTCCTCTCCCTCTCTTATCCTCTTCCTCTCTTTTCCCCTCTCCTTCTCCCTTTCCTTCTCCCTCTCCTCTTCTCTTTCCCTCTCCTTTCCTCTCCTAATCATTTTACAAATTTGCCTATGCTCCTATTCATTCTCTTCAGCTAAAACAGTGTTGCATTCTCCTCTCTCTCTCTTTTCTATAAGTCAAGTTCTCAGCTCCTTCTAGTTTTAGCACTTTCTCAGATACAAGTAAATGCTAGTTTATTTTCAAGACCACACTCAAGCATAAGACTTTTCTAGGAGTTTTATTCCCTAATAAATAATTAGGAATTCTGGGGGCAAGGTTGTATAGGACCTTAAAAGTTGCACATGGGAGTTTATATTTCAATTATTTAAACATCTATTAAGCAACTACTCTGTTAAGTGTTAATGATATAAAAGTTCCTGCTCTCAAGGAACTTACAATCTTAGCAAAATAAGGAAGCACTTGGGTATATTGAGTAGGGGAATTACATGGTCAAATTTTCACTTGGGGAAGATCATTTTGGCAGCAATGTGGAGAAATGAATAGGATGGTGAGTTTTGAGAAAAAGACATCAATTGTAAGGCAATTCAATAATCTGAGGAGTGATGAGGATTTGAACTAAAGTTTAGATATGTGACTAGAGCTAAGAGGTTGGATGCAAGAGCATTGGCTAACATGATTTGAGAGAATGAAGAGTTGAATGTTATTACTGGAATTATGACCCTATGAGAAGAGAGAAATGATGGTCCCTTCAAGTAAAATATAGAGTTTGGAAGATAAGTGGATTTAGGGGGAAAGGTAACAAAAGCTATTGTTGACTATTGTGTCTGAGAAGTCTCTGAGATATACAATTTGAAATGGTCACTAGTCAAATGATGATGTTACAAAGAAGCTCAGGAAAGAGATTGGGACTAGATATATAGATTTGTGAGGCATCTACATAGAGATAATAAACCCATGAAAATTGATGAAGTCACTAAGGAGAGCATAGAGAGAGAAAAGGGAAGGTCCAAGATAGAATGACCCTTACAGAACATTATTAAGTATAATATGGATGATGAGAATGAAACTGAAAAGGAGCAATAAACAGAGAGAAAGAGAACTAGAAGAGAGCAGTGTAATGAATGGAGAGAAAATGTGGGGGAGGTGGTCAACAATGGTAAATAAAACAGATAAATCAAGAAGGATGAAAACTGAAAAAAAAATCATATTTGGCTACTGACAGATTACTAGCAACTTTGGAGACAGCAATTTCAGCTTGCAAATGGTTAAGGAGTGAGAAGAGAGGAAATGGAGGCCATCAGGGGAACTAGCCATTTTTAGAAGTTTGGTTAAGAAATTGATTTAAAGTATAGGACAACTGTTGGAGAAGCCAGAAGGATCTAACAAAAAGGTATTTTTTGTTTTGAATGGGGAAGATCTGGATACGTTTTAAGAAAGGAGGAATTGAATAAATATAGTATATATGAAGAGGAAAAACATTATAAAGAGAAAATAGATTATTGAGGTTATAATTTGCAAACCCAGGACCCTCGTAACATCTTACATTACTTTTTGTCTCAACTACCCATTGGGGCACATGTTTATATTTGATTGAGTATGTGATTTGTTCTCATACTGCTTTGCTCTCTTATACTTTTTTGTGTATGTCTTATTTCTCTTGATCTTCTTGAACTTCTTAAAATGTGGGTTGTGATCCCTTATAAGGTCATATAACTGAATGTGGGGGGTCACAAAATTATGATTTATTATTAGTAAATGTTTGGTTTGTATACCTATTTTATATACTTATATACCTTGGGAGCATATAAAAATGTCTCAGGTGAGAAGGGGTCTGAGTAGAAAAAGTTGAAGGAGCTCTGTTTTAGATACTCTGTAATTTCTTAAGAGCAGGTTGATATCTCTTTTTCCTTCCATCTCCTCCATAATAACATCCAACATAGTACTGAACATACAAAGGGAAATGCTATCATGTAAGGCAAAAAGAGGTATCAGCTTAGAAAGGTGAGCAACACTAAGTCCATGAAAATAAGAATAGTCAGGGTGTGTGACAAAGTCCTGAATTTCAAAGCAAGTGAGCTGTGAGCTCTTTCTGACTCCACCATGCAGCCTTGGGTACATCATTTGAACTCTTAAATTTAGTATAATTATCCATAAAATAGGAATAAACATATTTGAACTACCTACCTCAGAGATCTCTTTGAAGAAAAGATTCAATATGCTATAAATCACCATGAATTAAATGTGAGGTGTTCCCCATCTCTGGCCTCTGTACAACTTTTCTCAAGGGATTCCACTGAGCTTCCTAGGCAGACTGATAGTAATGAAGTCCTGCTTTGATCTTGCTTTCTAGGCTCAAAAGTAATATCTATAACCTTCAGGGTCACTGTATTCTCAGGCACTCCCCAAAGCAATTTTTCAATACATAAGAAAGATATTTGTTCATCAGTCACAGAAATATGTAAATAAAATCTGGTGACTTATCAGGTTAATCATGCTGCCAATCCATTCTCTAGATGATTAAAATAAGTAATAAATTCCTTAGCAATCTTAATAGTTTGTGGAGCTGGAAAGTGAAGCTGAACTCATCATATATTCATCACAATCCAGTTTCACATATTTTTATCTTCAGTCATATACAGAAACGTAGAGATAAAAGTATATTTCCATTCTTTTCTGTCCCTGAGTTAAAATGTAATTGTTAATTCCAGCATTCCATTCTCATTTGTTAGAAAATCTATCCAAACCTTCAAGATTCAGGATAAATGCTAACCAAGAATCCTCACCTGACAAGAATCCTCTCCTGACAAGTCCAACTTATAGTGATCTCTTTTTTCTCTGAATTCCCATAGAAATCTGCTTGTTCTTTATTTATGCTCATAGGTAAAAGTCTCCTGGTTGGCTAAACCTGAGTTTTCACAATTTTTTCAAGAAGAAAATCTCAAGTGTTCCTCAGAAGGGGCCAATTGCAAAGTTTTATTTTGGAGTATAGAATATGCAACCCATGGAACATTAGTGAAGATTTGGATCAACACAAAGTACAATTTTTTTTCCAAATTACTGATATTTTATTATTTATATCATAACCATTTCCCATTATGCCATCTTCATGCAGCCTTCCCCTACCCTTAATGAATAAAGACAGTTAAGCAAAATGATAATTAATAACATATGAACCCTAGTAAGTCAAGAGGAAGGAAATGTGTTTCATCCTCTGACTTCTAGGACCAAGATTGGTCATTGCACATTTAATCTGAAATTAGTGTTTTCAGTTACAATATTTTGATTACTCTGAATATTGTGTTTCTGCTTTAGCTTTTTTTGTTTTGCATAAATTTATGCAATTAATCTTATTTTTTTATTCTTCGTATTGCTGACATGATTAAATTTGGAATTTAATTCTCAATAATTCTCTTAATAAACATTGCAATTCATTTTGTCCTCCTCTTAAAAGTCTCCCTGCCATATCAAGTTCTGGTTTGTGTTTCTCATGGATCCAGACTCCTGTAATTTACTTGAGGATACTAAGACATTAATAAGGTAAAATTTTTTTAAAGTCATGAAAAGAACAGAGTAGGATCTTGGCCAATTAGCAGGGAGCCACCTTATATCCCACCTTTAATTGAGTGTTAGTCCTTCTTTCTTCTCTGAAGAAAGTCTCTGAAAACAAATGGCAATAACAATAAAATCTCAACACTAATAACATGAGTAACATGAATGAAATTGAAGAACTCAGGAGAACAGTATCTGAATCTCATAGAAGACCATAAACTATCTATCTATATTATGTGTGCTATTAATTTATAGTAGTTTAAATATTATTGTTGAGGAAGGGATAGTGTTCCATGTAATGTAAATAATGTTTGGTATCATGTTTTCTTTTTTACTTAATTATATTTCAAATACCTTGATGCACTTCAAAATTTGATCCATTGGAAATTTGATCCTTGGAAAAGTTCTAGCAAAAATCAGACAATGCCTTCTGGGATCTCTACTCAAAATATAATTATAAGGATCTGAAGGTATACAGACATTGGAGAGGGGTTATTCCTAGATACCAATTTCCATAAGCTCAATTGTAAGCTCCATTTTTTCTCTTATAGCCAGTAAATAAACCTGTTTATTACTTGATTTATGTAAATATGTGCTTGAAGGGGAATTTAATAATTGCTAATGGATAATGTCAAATTGTGACATTTCCAAGCTGGGTGTGTGGGGGCGACAAGAGAGACAAATGAAAAATTGCACCTAAGGCTGTTAATAGTATGCAAGTGTTTCAGACACTTGGATCACATATCTGAAGACCTCAAAACAATTATAAATATTAAAACCTCTGAATAAAGAAGGAGAATTGACAGTTACATATAGCACTTGATCATTTGTAAATTGCTTTGTATATATGTACATATATGTACAAATATTATATAGATATATATGAATGCATACATATATATGCATACACACACATATATATATACATGTCCTTTGATCCTCACAATAATTTTCTGTTAAGTGGATATAATACTGTGAAATATATAACTGTATTAATTAAATATGAAACATTTATGATGCATTTTTTAAAGTTTTAAAAAGGCATTGGGGGAAAATTGTCAAATGGCTTAGACATAGAGATAAGTAAATGGACATAAGTCTTAGACATTATCATTCATTATGCCCAGACTTTGGAGTCTCAGAAACTAACTAGGCCGTGTAGCATTAGTGGCATAATGTGTACATAGATATATTAATCATAGTCATTGGCTAAATGCATTTTGGCCCATTTTTTTTTTTTTTTTGTCGGCTCATATAAAAACCAATATTGAGAATAAGGTGTAGCTCTCTGTACCTGATAGACACTTCATTCTCCTGCAAAATTATCTTTTAATGTTCAGGTCTAATCATCAGGAAACTTTAGTAGCTTTGTATTATCTGTAGAATCAAATATAAAGTTTATAATTTAACCTTTTTAGGGTAAAAACCTAGCATCTTCATACCTATCTTTTCTCCATATACTTCAAAATTCAGCAATACTGACTTTCACCTTATTCTAACTCTGTGTTTTTCATTGGCTGTCCCCATACCTGGAATGCTCTGCTTTCTCATTCTGTCTTTTAGTTTCTCTGGCTTCCTTCAAGACTCAGCTCAAATTCTGCCTTCTCATGAGGTCTTTCCTTCCTCACTCCCCTCTCCCCACTTCCCAATGCCTTTCCTCTGAGAATATATTTCATTTCTATTATATGTGTCTTATAGATACCTAGTAATGTGCGCATTATCTCCTATCTCAGTTAGATTTTGCATTTTGCCTTTTTTTGTCCAGATATTAGGAGATACCCTGTTTTCCAGGGCTAAGGCCCAGCAAACAATGTGCCTGAACTAGACAAAACAACCATCTTTTTCACTCACACCCTGGGTGATCTCACCTCTGACAAAATCATAATTTTTGTATAGCTTTGATCCCTATTTCCCCTAAGATCCTAAGGGACCTGGTACAGCAATTAACATGATACAGCAAAAAGCAATCAATCAAATCTTTTGAAATATTAAACCAACCAAACCAGTGTTTCATTCCTGTTCATGCCACGTACACTGAGGTCCTGTGCTCTGAACCCTCAAAGACTCAAAGATCCTAATGACTTGAGACAATCACAAGACCCAATGATTCTTAACTAATAACTTAGAGTTGGTTCTCATAGAACCCAAGAACACCTATATTGTCCCCCAAAATGCCCACTGTGAAAACTGTTTTCTCAAGATTTAAAAATGACTATTATGATCCTGGTTTTTTTTTGTTTTGTTTTGTTTTGTTTTGTTTTGTTTTTTTTTTTGTAGTTTTCATGAATAAAACCCTGCCAGAAGCCAGAAGCCTTCCTTCTCAGGAAGAATTGCATTTACAAGAATTTTCCTCACTTTGAAATTAAATTTCTGGTTGATCCCTAATTCTCCTGTCTTTAGTCTGGTTTTTTTTTTTTTATTTTTTTTTATTTTTTTTTGTTTTTGTTTTGTTTTGTTTTGTTTTGTTTTGGCTCTGGCCACCCACAGGTAAGAGATTGGTTCTAGTTTAGTTAACACTTTGTATCTTCAGTACTTAGCATAATGCCTGGCACATAGTTAGTATTCAATCAGTGCCTGTTAATCAACCTATTCAGATTGTCATTGTTGTTATAATAGACCAAAGTACATTTTTACTGTTGTATTTGCTTTCCCAAGGTTTATTCCCTCCTAGAGACCTGCACCTGTCGATGTTCATGATTGTTCATATCTATTATATTATTATTATTTGCCTCATTGATTAATTCTCTTCAAATCTTGACCCTGCATTTGGGAACAGAATATACTGGCCTTAAACTATTTGATATAGGTGGTAATACATAGTGAGACTGACAATAGAGTCCTACATTGCTAAAAGAAGGAATGATGGAAATATAGGAAGGAGAGATGAGGTTTCTTAACTACTATCATGATTCAACACTGGTCCTTATTAGCTAATAAGGCAAAAGCTACAAGCTCTGTGAGATGGATTCTACCACTGAAATAAATAAGTTAAATACCACACTCTCCCTACACCCCCCACTCTAAAGATTTGGCCTATTGGATCAAATAGAAGAGGAAGCAAACAAATAAACTTGTGCCTACTGCACTGTTCTATATTTATTGTAAATTGCTATTGAGAAGTTAGTTACCAAATTAGTTAGAAGGATCTATTTGGTTATTCAGGTATAAAGTGCTAAGAATTGATTAGGAGATTTTGTGGTGGCTAGTTGAAGCTGAGAGAAGAAAGAACACAATAAAGCAAGGAGCTGATTCTAATTTGATTTTTTTTTCCTCAGGAAAATTGAATAGATAGGGATGAGGTTGCAAAATTTAAACTCTTATCTTAGTTATAAATCAGCTTGAATATATAAGGGTGGATTTATTGCTTTTTTAAAGGAGAAATAGTCCTTAGGTTGCTATTAAATCAACCAAGATAATTAAATTATGAAAAACTTATTGGAAGCTCCTCAACTTGCCCAAAGCACCATTTATTGTTAACATCAAACAGTGAATTATAGCTAAGTGCCCTTGATGAGATTTTCACAATCACAGTAGATATGAATCTCATAAGTGTAGGCAATGCACAGGGATGTGTGAAGTCCAAGTTCACTATTGTCACTACCCTTCATAAAACAGTTTTATCCCCCAGTACATCCCTTCCCTTAAAATTGTTAACTCTTGCCACTTAGACAATTCCTGGAAAAGATTTAGACACTCACCTCCTTAATTTTGTTGAAATTCCAAAAGGACCAAAACTAAAGATCTTTGGTTGGTTTTAGGCAATGCTCTTCCTGTTCTGGCATTGGATCCTAAGCATCTGACTAGGCAACATGGCATTAATTAGTCATGAAGATTTGGAATTAGGATATGCCAAAAATTAGTCTAATATGTTCCTGAAGAGTGATATTAGAAAGATAAATAATTCAGCATTCTTAATATTTTAATCTATCAATCTAGCCATTTAAAATGATAATATTCTTTAGTTTGGATGCAAGGACAAGTTGTTCAGAGGTCATAGAAGGATAGTTAGATTCCATGGTTTTAAAAAAGTCAAATTAAAAGAAGATGAATCTAGAATTCTGTTTTTTTTTCTTTTTTGGCCATGATCATATATTCTTTAGAACTAATAATGATAAGAACTACCCTGAAAAAACACGTTTTGTTTTATAACTTTATAGCTATTCATCTATATGAATATTGTGCCTTTGTTTTTATGTTTTGAAGAGATTTTTGTTTTTTATTTGTTTGGTCTGGACTTGTGATTTCATTGGTATAAGGAATTCCTGTTGAAGAAACTTCTTCTACCAAGGAAGATCAGCAACTGTGCTGAAACTTGTAGACTTAGAGATCTGGTGGCACAGAAAGTCCCACAGCCATTAGGTGAATTCATGTAAAACAGGAATCTAAGTCATCCTGGTTCTGGGGCTACTTTTCTATCCACCATTTAACACTCTCTCTCTACCTTGCTATGAAAGTTCTTTAAATACTACCATCGACAATGATGCCATTTTATTTCAATGAACCATCAGGATAATATCAAACCTCTTCAGTGAAATCCCTAACAATTCAAAAGAGATTTCAATATCCACCATTAAAAATAATATTATTAATTACACTTCCTAGCTGTGTGACCCTGGGCAAGTCACTTAAACCCCAGCCTCAAAAATAATAATAATAATAATAGTATTAAAAATGTCTATTGCCTAGATTAACATTTAAACCTGATAGGCAAATTATTGAAGACTTCATTCAACATATGTGCCAAATAGATACTTGCAATTCTGAAATCCAGAGGACCTACAGTAGAATAAGTACAAATCAAGTCTGATCAGATTTAGAAAATAATACAGGGCTTTTAATAATCATTAATTGTTCATTCCTTCCCACCTCTTCCCCCTCCAAGTCCACATTTTTAGTATCACCATTTTATAAATGAATATATCATAGAAAATCAGGAAATATCAGTTCTCAGAAGAGTTAAAGGAATCAATAAATTAATTGTGACACAATAATACAAATAGTAATGAATGATGTATAATTATCATAAGTAAAAAGATTCAAGTTATGAATACTGACTTGTATGCAAAAAATGATATAAAATAGACTAGAATATTGATATTATATGTCAAATCAGATACATACAAGATAAATATTTCATAAATGTGTAAAATTTGTTAAAAGTGGTGAAAACATTCATTATTTGACAAATACTGTTGGAAAAGTATGATAGCTTTATAGTTAAAAAATGAAATCCATGCCTTATGCAAACCACATTAAATTTCATTTGAATTATAAATATAAAACATTTTAAAAATTAGAAATATATGAATGACAATAAAATTACATATATATGTATCTAGGTGAAAGAAAAGTGTCTCTATGGAATATGTGTGTATGTAGATGAAAGAAAAGAGTGTCTCTAGTCTATAGAAAATATATATTAGGGAAAGGTATCTATAATTATTCCATTAACATTAAATATAAGGGCAGCTAGGTGGTGCAGTGGATAGAGTACTAGCCCTGAATTCAGGAGGCCCGAGTTCAAATCTAGCCTCAGACACTTAACACTTCCTAGCTATGTGACCCTGGGCAAGTCACTTAACTCCAGCCTCAAAACAAAACAAAACAAAACATTAAATATAAATAGATAATAAAGTAACATAATCAAGATAAATGATTAAAATAATGATGCTAAATGTAACATATTAAATATCTGAAGTCTAAAATGTTTAATAAAATGAAAAAATACTCAAAGATAAAACATACTTTCCAACAGTCAATGGCCCGTTCCCTATGGACTCCAGTTCTGTTTTACATAATCACCTCAAACTTTCAATGTCAAGAGGAAGGGAGATCCCTGGTGCTACAAAAGACTAGAAGGCAGAGGAAGAAATGTGCCTCCTGTACATGAGAGCCTCAGGACCAACCTCCATCTCTCAGATCTAGTTATAGTTCTCATACTGATAGTGTTCTTGCAGAAGAACATGGTAGAAATAGAGAGATGAACAAAGAACAAAATTCAAGAAGATATTTTTGAGCTTTAGGGTCCTAAATAGAAGAGTATTTTAATTTCTTAAAAAAGGTGATCCCATGACTTCAGAGAGTCCTGAAGAGACTTGCATGAACTGATGCCAAGTAAACTGAGTAGAACCAGGAGAACACTATACACAGCAGCAGCAAGATTATATGATGATCATATCTGATGGATGTGGCTCTTCTTAACCATGAGACTATTCAGGCCAGTTCCAATGGTGATGAAGAGAGAAAACTGTGGGAACTGAATGTGGACCACAACATAGTATTTTCAGTTTTTTGTTGTTGTTTGCTTGCACTTTGTTTTCTTTCTCATTTTTTTTCCTTCTTGATCTGATCAGTATGAATTGTAGAAATATGTGTATAAGAATTGCACATGTTTAACATGTTGGATTACTTGCCATCTAGAAGGGGGAATGAGTGGAAAGGGGAAAAATATGGAACACAAGGTTTGCAAGGGTGAATGTTGAAAATTATCTATTCATATGTTTTAAAAATAAAAAGCTTTAATAATGAAAAAGGAAGGTAATCCTACAATATGGACTTCTAACTAGAGAAGAGCGTTGTCCTTAGCAGCACTAGCTATGGAAATTGGCTTATGAGTAACTAACTCCAAGTTCAAAAGTTGGCCTTTCCTTCAAAACATACAACCTACTCAGAGGCCCTTGCCTTTTTCTGTCCTGTGATGTTAGGACTTATATGTTAAAGGAATCTTATAGACGATCCAATGTAACTTCATATTTTTACAGATGAGGAAACTGAGGAACAGAGAAATGTGGATTTCCAAAGATCGAATAGATACTATATATTGTTCAAATCCAAGGCAAACAAGTTTATATTCCAATCATGGATGCCAAAGAAGCCAATTAGTCAATTCTATGAAACCCTACATTTTCTAGAAATCACACACACACACACACACACACACACACACACACACACACACACACATTCATTATAGGAGCTTAGAAGGCTAAAATAGGAATCAAAAGGTAATTGGAATACTAAGAGAGTTTGACCGCACATGGACATCACCAAATGGTTAATACTGAAATTGATCATATACTTTGTAGCCAAAGGTGGAGAATTTAAATAAGTTAAAATAAGAACAGGAGTTGATTGTGGCTCAGATCCATAAGCTTCTAATTGAAAAACTCAAACTTAAATTGAAGAAAATAGGGGAAATCATCAGATCAAATCAATGTGGCCTAATTAACCTAAATAACATCCCTCAAACTCTTATGAATATGACATGGAAGTGAAGAATAGATTTAAGGCATTAGATTTGATTGATAGAACTGACTGATAGAAGAACCATGGACAGAATTTCATAATGTTATACAGGAAGTAGCAACAAGAAAAAAATTCTTAAAAAAAAAAAAAGAGCAAGAAAGCAAAATGGCTGTTTGATGAGGTTTTACAAATAACTGAGAAAAGAAGGAAAGTGAAAAAGAAAGGAGAAATAAAAAGATATATCCAGTTGAATAAAGATCTTCAGAGAATAGTCAGGAGAGTTAAGGTTTTCTTAAATGAGTAATGGAAAGGCTGAAAGAAAACAATAGAATGAGAAAGACAAGCAATCTCTTTAAGAAAAGTAGAGAGATCTAGAGAACTTCATGATAAATAAGTATGATAAAAGACAAAAATGAAAAAAACTTAACAGAAGTAGAAGAGATCAAAAAGAGGTGGCAAGAATATACAGAGTTGATTACTATTTTAGAATAAGATATCCTGGAGAATTAAGTAAAGTGGGTTTTAGGAAGTATTGCTAACAATCAGACTACTGGAGGTGACAGAATTCCAACTGAGCTACTTAAAATTCTAAAAGTCCTGCATTCAATATGCTGGCAAATTTGGAAAACTGAACAGTAGTCACTGGATTAGAAAAAAAAATCAGCTTACATTCCAACCCTAAAGAAGGGCAATGCCAAAAAAAATTCAAATTATCTAACAATTATGCTCATTTCACATGCCAGCAAGATTATGCTTAAGATTTTGCAATTTAGGCTTCAGCCGTATGTAAACCAATAATTACACAGGCTGATTTTTGAAGAGGCAAAGGAACTAGAGTCCAAATTGCCAACCTTCTCTTGATCAAGGAGGTTCCAGGAAAAAAAAAAATCCATTTCTGCTTTACTGACTACTCAAAACTTTTGAATGTGTGGATCACCTCACAAAGTGACAAGTGTTCGAAGAGATGGGAGGACCAGATCATCTTACTTGTCTCCTGAGGAATCTGTATGTGGGCCAAGAAGCAAGAATTAGAACTAAACATGGAACAATTGAGTAGTTTAAGATTGGAAAAGGAATACAAGCTTGTATATTGTCACCTTATTTATTTAACCTATATACAGAGTATATCATGTAAAATGCCAGGCTAAAGAAATAAAAAGAGAGAATTAAGGTTACTTGGAGAAATGTCATCAATCTCTGATAGCAGAAAGTGAAGAAGAATTAAAAAGCATTTACATGAGGATGAAAAAAGAAAGCATAAAATCTAGCTTAAATTCAATATAAAAACAAACAAACAACTACAATCTTGGCAACTGGTTCCATCACTTCTTAGCAAATAGACGGAGAAGAAATGATAACAATATTAGATATTATATTCTTGGGCTCAAGGATCACTACAGATGGTTATTGTAGCCATGAAATTAAAAGATGTCTACTCCTTGAAAAGAAAGCTATGGCAAATCTAGACAGCATACTAAAAAGCAAACATCATATTGACATTGTGCTCCATATAGTCTAAATTGTGTTGTTGGGTTTTTTTTGTTTTTCCAGGAACAATGTAGTAGTGTGCCTGTGAACACTGAACTATAAAGAAAGCTGGGCACCAAAGAATTGATGCTTTTGAATTGTAATGCTGGAGAAAACCTTTGAGAGTCCATTAGAGAACAAGGAGATCCAATCAATACTTAAAGAAATTAATTCAAACTATTCACTGTGAAGTCAAATATGGAAGATGAAGTTTGAATATCTTCACTACATAATGGGAAGATAAGACTCATTGGAAAAGACCATGATACTGAGAAAGTTTGAGGGCAAGAAGAAAAGAGGACAGCAAAGAATGAGATGAATAGATAGTATCATGAAAACAATGAACATGAATTTGGACAGATTTTGGGAGATAGTGGAGGATAGGAATTTGAATAAATTTTTTTTGATAATTCACAAAAGGCATAATCTTCAAAATAAAGATATCCTGAGCAACCTTAATCCAAAACTAAATAAAAACAACTTGAAGGTCTCTGGATTAGGATTTTGAGGATTTATATTATATAAACAGACTAACATCCCCTTACAGAGGGAAACCTTGCTTATTAGAGTATAAAAAGGGGTTCCTAAAAGATTAATACAAATCAGGAAATGAGATTATATTCTACATGAAATAGTGTATTTATAGCTATGCTAGAATAGCTTCTTTGAAGACTTATTTAGAGGCAAAAAGTCTAAAATTATACTTTTAAAAGGCAGGGGTTGGGGAAGCAGAATTTTCAACATTTCCAAGAAAAAAATACAATTTCTGAATACCCAGGAGAACAATATTTAAAAGAATGTTGAAAGTAAAATATCAAAACATAAAAACTACCTTGAGGAAGAAAGTAAGATGGAATAAGAACAGGAAATTGTTAGAAGTTTAAAACAGTTTTGTATTAAGTAATTTCATCTAATAGGACACCTAGAGTTAGAACTTACAAAAAGTAGTTTACCTGGAGAAATCAAGTAGAATTCAGTTTTGGATTACGTTGTCAAGAAAACACAGAAATCCCATTAGAAGAACGTGGTGGAAACAGACTCATGGCCTAAGAGAGAAATGTATGTACATTTTTCTGAATCTTAATCTCCTAAATAGGAATGCATTTTGGCTTTCTAGGAAGTTATATATTTCATTATCCATTTTGTTAACTTGATATTTAGTTTAAATATGTATTATCCAAAGTCCTACTTCAATGCTTCTTTATGACTTTGAGATAATCCTAGGTTTTAGAAAGTTATGTTATATATGAAATTCTGACAGTTTGTAGCATTCTGAAAAGATTTGGGTTCAACTACTAACAACAGACTAATTTTGCTTTCCAAGGAGCATCCTAAGTTCATTGGTGTCTACTTGATGAATTCTTTGGACATTATAATACATTTTTTTAAAAAGATGAATATAAGAAAGTTCTTTGTGTACTATCAATGTTAAATAGATGAAAGGATATTAAGTATGACACTTTCTTATCTATCTATAACCAGTGATTCAGCTTCTGGTAATTCTAAATGTCAAATTGTTGTCCAGTGATAAATGACAGTACATACTATAGTACTGAGAAGCTGAATTATATTAATAGTGACATCCTTGTTATAAATAAAATCAGATTACCAAAGGAAGTTGCAGAAAAAAGAAGGGAAGGACCATAAGTTCTTCTTTGGGAGGCAGATAAAGGAGCTGTCAGAATTTTTGCTATATCACACATCCAAAGACAAAAAAAAAAAATTAATGAGACATTTGGCCATCTCTTATTTCAGTTCTCATACTGGGCATTTCTAGAAAGACCACCATGAGAGATAATTACAGTTTATGTTGCAATGTCTGTTAAAAGAAAATGAAGAAGTAGACAAATTCTATAAAGGAATTGATTACATTTCCCAAACTAATAAAGCCATGTTTTAATATTCACCACCTTTAAATTAAGAGGGCATATAGGGCAAAATGATGAAAAAAAATGCTCAAAAGCAAGGTTCGGGAATAAGAAACAAGACAAAGCAATGACTTGTAAACTATTTAACAACAACCTTGAACCTACATCTTATGAATATTTTCTGTAAAAAAGAAAATTAGGAGGTTCTAGTCAGGGGAACAGCAAATAACATCTAAAACTTGAAATTGATTCAGTTTTAACTGGAAAAAAAAAACTTGATAAGAGAGTAATTTCAGAATAAGATTCCTGGTATTATCAGAAAACTAACTTGTTATATTAAAGTACAAAATCTTTATGAAAATAGAAAAAAAAATTGTAAAATAAAAGAAAGATATAGCATACAACTAAGGCAACTGCTCCTCCACCTATTTAAACAGTCTATGGATGTTCCACCTCCAAATAAGGAAATATATTAAAAGAGCAAACATCAACTCTGGCTATTACCATTTCCAAAGGCATTTCTTTGATACAAATCACTCACCTCAAGACTGAAAGAGACTAGGACCTTTGTAAATCAGCAAACTCTTGGTCTTTTTTGCCAAGCAGAAATATATACCACCAAAGACAAAATCAATTTAGTGAATGAAATAAATTGTGAAAGAGTTGATAGAAAGCTTTAAAGGATAGGAAACTTGAAAAGATCATCCTAAGAGCATTTAATGATGAACCTGAAAGGAAGATAAATGGAAAAAAAATTCGATGAGATTTATATAAGAAACTCTTCCATCAATAACATTTGTACCATGACTATATTCAATGATGTGCAACAAGATGACATAGTAATGGCACCAATGGTATAGGAAAAGAACAAATGGGCAAAATCACACTGAAAAAGTCTGTGCTATAGTCAACAAAATGTTGAGTTTTGCATGATCAAATTATAAAATTCTCTGAACAAAAGAAGATTTCAAATACTTAAAAAATTAGAAAATACCTCAGGTCATATTAATGCTAAAAATGATCATTTAGAAAATAACAATAACTACTGACATCTCCATCTCTCCAAACTCTTTGTGAGAGTAATTTATTTTGGTATTGAGGGCATCATAGATAAAAGTATGAAAATATATAAACAGGCTTTCATAAATGGTAGTTTCCATCAGAATGCATCTTCCCAGTCACACAAAATTCCATTGTAATGGATAATTATTTTTTTTATTTAGAATTTTTTTTCACAGTATATATGCATGAGTAATTTTTTTATAATATTATATTATCCCTTGTATTCATTTTTCCAAATTATCGCCCCCTCCCTCCATTCCCTCCCCCCGATGACAGGCAAATGGATAATTATTTTTAAAAGTATTTGATTTGGCAAATCAAAACACTACTTTAAGGTATCTCCTATGCATGAAAATGATTCTATCCTTTTTTAGACATAAGAAACAGATACATTTGCAGAAAATTGCACAGCTAATAAAATCTATCAAAACCATTTTTGTGAAATAGTAGAAAGTCACAGTGTAGATAGTCATGGAAAAGTGAGGTTTAAATATGTAAGCAGAGATCTATTTGAGGACCTTCTGACTGTTCATTTTAAATAAAGCATAAAACAGAGCAATGTATGCTTAAATAAGGCATATATTTTCCTGGATAGTGGAAGGTACAGATGAAAGAGGTCCTTCAGATGTTTCTTTTTACATGACATTACATTAGTTGCATCAAATCCCAGATTTCAGAGTTTTAAATAAAATCCAAAATACCTCTAAGGAGTTTGACCAAACATATATACATAATTGTTGAAAACTGCCTATTGTCCAGACTACAAGATGTAGTTGAAAGGACAATCCACATAGATGCTTCATCATATATATTAAAGAAACAATGGGTAGACAAATTAATTAGATACATATTGAATAGGAGAGTAGTATGGATTATCTTTTAAGAGCTATATAGTATTTTTAAAGATCCTAAGCTTTGTTCCTAAAAAAAACTTTTTAATATGAATATTCTCCTGGTGATGCTATATGACTATAAGTTATAATATATTCCAGACTACAATAAATCTAAGTTGTATATCATCCAAAATATAATGAAGAAAAGAATGGTGGGTATGAGCAGTCTGAAAAATATTACTTGATGACAAACTGTGTAGAAGAAACAGCATAAAGAATATCATCAGGGACGTAGGACCACTAAGGATGTGGGCTAATCATTTAATGAGTTCGAAACAGTCCATATGCTTCTTTGTGCTTTATACTTAAAATACCTTTTTAATATGAAAGTTTCACATTTGAAAAATGGATAATTTCATAGAAAAAATAATTGAATGTAAAAGCAAAGTAACACCACAAAATAAATTATACTCTAAATATTGGAGAAATCCTAGTGTTAGTCTCAGGACAATTAACAAACAAGGCAAAGATTATGAAGGGGTGAAAAGGAAAAGGATTGGGCATTTGTCTTATGGAAACCCACAATCCTAGTGGGTATTCATATAAAGCATCAATTATTATGCAGTCAAAAGATCTAGAAAAAGAAGCTCAGTATTTTCAATGTTTACCCTTTAAAAGATTTATAGTAAAACATGCATGGGAGTGAAATGAGGGAGAAAGGAACAAATATAAATTAAGCCTCTACTATGTTAAGGTACTGTCCTAAGTTCTTTACAAATATATCTTCTGGTCATCACAGCTGCAACCTGCAATGACAAATCACAACCCGACAAGGTGAAATACTATCATCTCCCTTTTGTAGTTAAGGAAAATGAAAAAGACAGAAGTCAAATGACTTGCCCAAGATTATACAGTTAGTATGTATCCTAACCAGATCTGAAATCAGGTCTTCCTAACTTCAGATTCAGTACACACTATACCCACTGTACTACCCTAGCAATCAAAGTATAACTCAAGTTATTCTATTCCTTGAAATACATTTAATAGATATGAAAACAGAGGAGAAGTTAAAAGTAACTGCAAAGTCCATATCAGAATCCAGACTAGAAGGCATGAATTTTTCATCATGTCATGATGCATGTATTCAAATTAAACTATTCAATTTTATGGCTCACTTTGCTATGCTTGTCCTCAAACTGACTTTCCATTTTTTCACAAAAGTGAGCTTGTCAGACTTTATTACTTATGCAATGTTGCCCCTCAAACTTGCTACTTCATCCCCCTCACCCCTCTCTCCATATAGCTGTATATTGTTCCAATGATTAATTTGCCTGCTTTGAAGTTGATTGGGGAGGGAAAGTAAATCCTATGTATTTCAGACATCATCTTTTCCTGGAATCTATTAGACCTCTTTCTAATTTTAACGTGAGAAAAGAGACCTAAAAGAATATTTTTTATCAATAAGAGTTGGGATGGGGTAAAATGAGAAGCATCTTGTTCTTATTTGAAATTTAATTTTATTTTTTGAAATGCCTATCAAATGAAAAATAAAATTCAATTTATCTCAAATTAGAAGAAGATGCTTCTCAGTTTACTTCATCCTAATCTTTATTGATGGAAAATAGTTTCCAAAACCTCTTTCCTAATGTCAAGATTAGATAAAGTCTTCTAAATTTCCAAGAATCCTTTTTGGAGAAAATACTGAGAACTATATCCCCAGTAGTATTGAAACACTAGTGTTTCAATACTTTCAGTTTCGAATCAATCTCTGATCAAGAAGTTAGACAAAGTAAAGAAAAAGAACATATTGTTTTAAAATTACAACTTTACAAAATGGGCTTTTTTCCAATTTGTTTTTACTTCAGGGGAAAATACTTAAAATACATTTTTATTATGTGTTAAAGTTTCACATTTAAGGAATAGGTTATTTCATAGAAAAAAATAATTGAATTCAAAAGTAAAGTAACCCCACAAGATAATTAAGAATCTAAACACTGGAGAAATCCCAATGTTAGTCTCAGGACAATTATGAAACAAGACAAAAATTATAAAGGAGTGAAAAGGAAAAGGATTGGGCATTTGTTTTATGGAGGACCACAATCCTAATGGGTGTTCACAACAAGCATAAATTATATTTAAAACAGGATATTTTTTTTTGTTTAGATCTTATATTACTCCCTTTTTTGACTTTATTATTTCTGCCAGTAGCACAATCATTCACCCAGCAATGTTCATTGCTTTGGAATTACGTTCATTTCTTTCCTTTACTTCTTTTAGCCATTATCAAATACTATTTTTTCTACCTCTATCACAATATATCACAACATTCACATATATTCACTTCTGTAAACCCATTGACATCTTAGTACCCTATGGTCTCTACAGTTTCCAAAACCTCTTGATTATCTCCTAGTCAACAAACAAGTACTTATTAAGTACCTAATTTTATGTGTTCTTTTATAAATACTGGAGCAGAATACATAGATTTGTGAATGATTTCCATGGAAATGGGAGCTGATAAGATTATCCTGCTTCAATTCATTTTTCACAGGATTCCTTGGATAATCTCTCATACATATATAGATTAGATCATTTAACCCTTATTTAACCCATTTAACCCTTAACCCTTGAGAAGTTTTATATTATTTTCCAAATAAAGTTCAAACTCTTCTGCCTGTCATCCAAGGTCATTCCCAATATGCATAAGTGGATACAGGATTACAAACAATGGGCCAGCTTCACTTTGCAAATCTTTTATGAACTTGAATTCTTCTAAGAGAGCAAGCATGTCTAAGACTCTATCCATTGCCTTAGATGCAAGTGGTAATTACCTAATCTTATATCCATTGCCTTAGATGCAAGTGGTAATTACCTAATCTTATCACTCCCATTTTGCCCCACTCTTACTTTCGAACCTGTCATTTATTCTCTAGTTTATCATTTGATATCCTTTGGAATCTTTGTCCTATTCCTTCAATTCTTTAAATTTCCAGCCAACAATTCTTGTGTCTTCCCTAACAGAAATATGCCTTTTTTTTTTTTTCAGGGCAATTGCTTTTAAGTAAATTTTCCAGGATCACACAGTTAATAATTGTTATGTTATCCAAACACAGATTTGAACTCAGATTCTCGTGACTCCAGGACTAGTGCTCTATCCATTGTACCATCTAGTTGCCCCCTGAAATATGCCTCTTTACTAAGAATGTTACCATAACTGTTTGAGAAGAGAGAGAGAAATGCTTTGTGTTGGTTTGGTTTACCATTGAGATTTTCCTTGAACCTCTTTACCTCCAGTTCCAGATTACTTTAGTTTTGTTTTGGAAAGGTTAGAAATTAAAGTAGTTATTGAGTCAGTGAAATGAAATGGAACAAGCTATAAGAAGAATGGAAGTAGAATAGTGAGGAATGAAATATAATTCTTAATTCCTGGCAAAAGAACAAGAATGAAAAGTTTACAACCTCTAGAGAAGGCATAAGTGAATTTTAATCTGTATTATTGGTAGGAGTACCCAGACCAATAAGATCAAAATGTATAAAAATAATAGAGCTTTGAAGTTAGTGAAAGGAAACCCATCTTAATGTAGATCCTTAGATCTGATTATATAGAGAGAGCAAGTTCTAGGATTAGGCTATAGAGGATGATACTATAGAGGATGATACCCTGGCAGTATTGTTATCTAGAAGCATTGCAGGTCCTGAGTTCCAGTGGAAAATCGCAATAGATTTATATCATGTTTTGGGAGATGACTAAATCCTAGAAGATGCTGAATGCCTAATTGAAATAGTTGGTATTGAAGGATGTGGTAAAAAGCAGGACCACCAACCCAATGCCTGAATAATAAGTAGCAACTAAAGTGTATGTGTGTGTGTGCATTCATTTCAACAATTTACTATGAAGTTATTGAACATCTCTTCTGTATTAGGCACTGAGATGGATGCTAAGTATATGTACAAAGTCAAAAGCACAAAAAACAAAAATAAAAAACCCTACTGAAGAACTTGCTTCAGGGAGGAAGTGATGAAATGTATACGGAAAAATATACAGGATAAATACAAAGTAAATTTGGGGGGTTGGGGAGAACAATGACCATAGAGGAAGGTGAAATGTTGGTACCTCCCATAGCAAAGGTTCTGAAACATTTTCTTCTTTCTTCTCCCCAGTACCCTCATCTGCAGCTCTAACATTTGCAGAACATGACCTTGCCTCCTACTTATTACTCCATTGAGGAAATGGACATTTTACATCAACTTTTTAAGGCTCTTTAAACCTCATCCTGACTTTTCCCTCTGGTTCAAAAATGCTAAACATCATTAATTATTTATGTAATTCATATCTCTTTCTTCCTATGTATGTTTAATGAAATTTACTTCATTAAAGTAATAGAGAGATGAAAAGACTGCTATTAAAATACAAGATTCTTTTCAACCACGCATCTCTTATAACCAAAGGAAGTCTTCTATGTTGGTTATAATAGGGTCTAAACAACAACAAAAAAAATGAAAGGCTTGATTTGTGTTGAGTTGATAATATCCATTAAAGAAACAATGAAAAGATTCATAATAGCTATGTTAACTAACACAAGGAGCTGGTAGCCATTCATTGCAATTTCTATGGCCCTCATTGTGTAAGATTTAACCACTAGCTAAATGAGTAAAAGAAACTCCTCCCAATCCCCTGTCAACTGTATTATGGAGACCAGTTTAAAAACTGGGTAAAATGACAAAGTAATTTACACTGAATATTAGGGTTCCATTGAAGCTTGCATCAAAGTGAAATAATGGATAGTCAGCTAAAGTACAGAAAGTGGTTGGCAGAAACATTATGTGACTATCATAGTTTTACTGCCTTCCTGGGTTTTGAAGAATTTCTTATGTAATCATGTTTATGCAAGTCATTCTAAAGTCTTAGAAGTTTCAACAGGAAACTGTTCTCTGGATCTAGATGTAGAAAGAAATCTGACCTGGACGTGACTAATTTCATTTACCTTGTTAGTAAATAAGGTTCATTCCATTCTAAGTAACTTATTTAGAGTGCTTTCTTTTTATTTAACTTTTCATATCACAGTGGACTATCATAGTGCTTTATTTATTTCTCAACAATGTCAAAAATTAATCTGTAACTAAGGACAGAAACAGATATTAACCAAAAAGAATCAAATCATGAGTAAGAAAAGCAGGTTGTTAGGCTGAGGGGAGGTGGGGAAGGTTGTTTAGAAAGTAGGATACTGGCTTATAAAAAAAAATAGGGAAGTCTTTCTGATGTTTCATGAAGTATGATCATCCAGTCACTAGAAACTTTTCAGTTTTTTCAGAATCACTCCTATTTCATGCAAGCTTTCCCTGGAACTTCTATCTACACCAAATGGGATCAAGGTGAACCATTGTATGAATCAGATCTTTGTATTTTATAACATTTTCTAGCCAGTGACAAATCAAATACACACATGCACTGAGTAACATTCTCATTAAGGCAGTTAGTATATATAAATAGAGGGCATAGGTATGAAGTGAATATGATGGAATGATATCTAAACAAATGAAATCAAATTAAGGGGGTGAGAGGGAAATATATTAGGAGAAAGGAGAAGATGTAGAATAGGGTAAATTGTATCACATGAAAGAGGCAAGAAAAAGCTTTTACAATGGAGGGGAAGAGTGAGGATCTCAAGATTGGAAAGATAATCAAAAAAAAAAAAACAAAATGGGAAAAACTTCTATGTTGAAACCCTTTAAATTCACAAATCATTCATTTACAAACAAGTGAATATCACTATAATTATCACGCAATTGTAGGGTAACTTTAGGAATTCCTTTCTCTTATTGAAGGAGATGCCTCTCTTATCTAAAAAACTGCCAATTACACACTCATTAGACTGGGAATTGTATAGCTATTATGACTCAGATTGCATGGCGACTATAATTATAGCAACTATTTAAATCTATATTAATAATCATATAATGTCTTGGCATTTTCTTAGATAAATTAGATGTTTGATGTCTCCAAAATATAGATTATAAATAAATTCTACACTGAGAAAAAGGGAATATCATTTGAAACAGAGCTTTTCAAAAACAAGCAATCTATACCAGGGATATAAAATATTTAATCAATTAACATGCATTTATTAAGTGTTTCCTGTTTGCCAAGATCTCTGTTCAGCTTAGAGGGTAGGGATTACAAAGAAAGGCAAAAATACCCTCAACAGCCTAAAGTAGTTCACACTCTACTGGGCCACACAACAAGTAAACTAGACATAAATGATACCTACAGACTTGAAGGGATGCCAAACATCATAATAATCCCTTTCTTGGTCAGTGAGATAATAACTAAACTATACTGCAGTGCTTCAAAAGAACTGTGTTTTATTCACCTTCTACCAATTTAGATCATAATTCTTCCTTGATTTTTGAGATAGTCTTCATGAATCGCTGTAGTCAAAAAAAAAAAAAAAAAAAGAATCACTTGGTGGCCATTGTTCTAGCAACATCTTCTTCACATTTAGCCCAGTCTTAAGACACCAGACAAACAGTCTGAACCTGTGTTTAAAGCTTTGCTTACTCATTAGAACCTGATAGAATTTGTACTCTACTGACATAGTTTTTAAGAGCTGGGGGTTACTTTCCTACCATAATAAGGATTGAGAGTAGAGGATAAATATAATTCTTTTCTGGAAGGTATGAGATAACACTGTATTAGTAATAAGCTTCCTAAAGCACAGGTCTAAGAATGTCACTAACCTGCTACATGGATCTTGGTGGTTTATAATTATTTCTAGGATCAAATCAAATTCCTTTGTCTGGCGTTCAATGCCCTTCACAACCTGATTCCAACCTGTTTCCAGGTTTATTATATAGAATATATACATATATATATATATACATACATATATATATATGTATATATATATATATATATATTTGAACTCTATGGTTCACCCAAATTGGTCTTCCTATTGTTCTTCACATGTGGTATTCATAGTCTCATTTTCTTGCATTTCTCTTTCTTGGGCTATCCCCCATACCTGGAATATTCTACCTCTATCTTTTAGAATTCCTACTTTCCTTCAAAGTTCACCTCAAAGATCATCTTCTATTTCAAGACTTTTCTGATTCTTTTAGCTGATAACTATTTTGCATCTCAGTCTTTATTCACTAATCCCTTTATCTCATATAAGATTTCCCTGGTTATAAATACAAATAGTAAAACAAACAACGATTTTCTCATTAGAATATAAGCTCCTTGAAAATTAATGTTATTTGATTTTTGTAATTTTATTCCAAGTATTTAGAAAATTATCTGGCACATAGACCTGCACTTACATAAATGATTGCTATTGGATTGATTGAATGATTGATCATGTGATAAAAAACATTGACAAAATATGTCTGGACATTTTGACATTTTTAGAAACCTTGATATGTATCCTTCAAAATAATAAGATTAAATTTTATTCAATTCTACAAGTTATATATATGGACCAGAGGCAGTATAGTATAGTGCATCAATAATTGGCCTTATAACTTGGAATTTTTATATTTAAGTTGTTGCTCTGACATACATTGGCCATGTGACCCCAAGCAAATAACCTCTCAAAGATCTGGGCAGGTATCTGAGACCAAAAGTTACAGATAAGGAATCCGTGTGTATTAGTAAAGGGAATTTCATCACCTGAGAATGCTCTATGCCAAAGAAATTACAAATCCAGTCCTTATTCCCTATAGTTTGAGGACCTATTATATGCTCAGAACTATGCTGGGTGCTGCTAGAGTCTATACAAAGTAAAAGGCATTGACCTTGCTCTCGAGATTATTGCTTTCTTTGGTCAAAGAATTTCAACTACATTCTGTAGTGGGAACAAAAGGCAATAGAATAGATTACAAAGCCTATTTGATGGTCAGACACATTCTTGTTTGTGGTGGCAAGGATCAAACTTCTACCCCAAAGGAAGAAAATATTGGCCAAAATAAGGATTACTCCACCAAGTGTAAAATGTTTCTGCTTTGAGCCAAACATTTATTAAGAATCCAAATGTTTTCTCCCAGAGACATGTTTAATAACTACCTTAATGTTTCATTTATAGAACTATGATTTAGGCTTATGAGAAAGCATGTAATTAAAAAGAAAGCAATAGGACTATATTCTCTTTTGTCCTGTCTCACATAGAGGTCACTGCTCTGATTCTGAAAACATTCCCCCAAAAATCTCAAAACCTTACCATAGTTCACAGTAATATATAAGGAGCTAATGTAGTTTTCTTTATGTATCCTTCTCTGTCTTTGTCTCTTCTTTCTTTATCTACCTGTTTCTGTCTCTATCTTTTCTGTCTCGTTCTACTAATGCATAAGAGTAATCTTAATTTATTTTTATGCTTCATTGGTTTTTAAGTATTCTTCAGTTCTAGCTCAATTGTCATATAAATATATATATATATATATATATATTCAATTATATTTTCCAATTTGTAACTGTATCCAAGTTATATACACATATGTTAATATTATTATTAATTATGATAATAATTATTAGTTAATTATTAATATATGCAGTATTGTTGTTTGTCCTTTATTCCTGAAGACTACCATGACATCAGAGAAGTAATGCCATGATATGCAAGTAAACTAGATTTGAATAAGGGAGGCCTTTGCAAGGGCTTACTTTCTCCTCTAGAACCATCTGGGACCTTTGGACAGATATGGATCTGGACAACTAGAGTTGGCCCTGAATGCAATGAGAGATGTTGACCTTTTTAAGCTAAGATCTTTAACAGGTGTCAGTTTAACTGAGGCAACACTCATTCAGTGATTAAGGCTAGATAAGAAAGAAATGAGGCAAGAATGGCTTTTTTTATCTAGCCAACAAACAATTCTGAGACCTTTTGATGGCTAATCAAAGGGAGCCAGAAGGATCAGATAAGATAAAATGTATAAAGAGCTTTAGTGTTAACTAGATGTTATTGTTATCATTATTTCTTTCGAGTTAGAATTATGTCATAAATTCAATTCAAATATGCATGTATACTACTGACCATCATTTAGTTATACATTTAAAGTTTTTCCATTTAATAATTATGGGCTTATGATTTTTCCAGGCACAGATTTTTTTTTTACAAGATACCTTTTATGAACAACCAGTAGAATGCATTTTAAGCATGTAGTAAGAGTTAGGAAAGGATTATGGGACAGTAGGGATAAAGATGAAAGCTAGCTAATTTATAAACATAGGAATAGAAACCATAGCCTTGACCTTGTGTTCCTATCAAAGAAAATAATCAGTTATATCAATAGGATAACTTAACCCTAATAATAACAATAACATCAAAAACAACAACAAATAACTGGAGGGGGCATAATGGCAATGACCAGGGAAGTAATCCTTATTCTATACCTTGTCTTGCTTGGACAATATCTGGAGTGTTGTTTCAGCTCCTTGAGGGCCAGACTATCTTTTGTCTCTTTTTGTGTCCTCATTGCTTAGCACGGTACCTGGAACATAGTAGGTTAATAATTTTTGATTAATTGATTGGTGTCAACATTTTAAAAAAATTTAACAATAGCTTTTTATTTTCAAAATACACACAAAGATAGTTTTCAACATTCACTGTGGCAAAATTTTGTGTTCCAAATTTTACTCCCTCCATTCCCCCTACTCTTTCCTCTAGACAGCAAGTAATCCAATATAAGTTAAACACGTGCAATTCTTTAAACATATTTCCACATTTATCATGCTGCACACAAAAAAGTCAGATCATAAGGGGAAAAAGGAGCAAAAAAAAAAAAAAGCAAACAATAACAAAAAAAGTGAAAATACTATACTGTGATCTACATTCAGTCTCCATAGGTCTTCTTTTAGATACAGATAGCTCTCTTCACCACAAGTCTACTGGAATTTTCCTGAATCCCCTTAATGTTGAAAAGAGCCACATCCATCAGAGTTGATCATCACATAATCTGGTTGCTGTGTACAGTGATCTCCTGGTTCTGCTCACTTCACTTAGCATCAGTTCATATTAAATCTTTCCAGGTCTCTCTGAAATCATCTTGCTGATTATTTCTTATAAAACAATAATATTCCATAATATTCATATACCATAACGTAGCCATTCTCCAGCTAGTGGGTATCCACTCAGTTTCTGGTTCTTTGTCATTACAAAAAGAGGCTCTACAAATATTTTTGCATATGTGGATCTCTGTTTATAATATTTTTGGGATACAGACCCAGTGAGGCACTGCTGTTTCAACGAATAAGTACAATTTGAAAGCCCTTTGGGCATAGTTCCAAACTGCTCTCCAGAATGGTTGGATCAGTCCACAACTCCACCAACAATGTGGTACAAATGTACCCCATTTTTCCCACATCCCCTCCAACATTTATCATTATCTTTTCCTCAACTTAGCCAATCTGAGAGGTGTGTAGTGGTACCTCAGAGTTGTCTTAATTTGCATTTCTGTAATCAATAGTGATTTAGAGCATTTTTTCATATGACTAGAAATGGCTTTAATTTCTTTGTCTGAAAATTGTCTGTTCATATCCTATATGTACAAAAATATTTATAGCAGCTTTTTTCTCAGGGCAAAGAATTAGAAATTGAGGTGATGCCCATAAATTGGGGAATGACTGAATAAACTGTGGTATGTGATTAATACGAAATTCTGTGGTTCAAAGTTTTGAAATCAAAGTTTTAAAAACAAATGCAAAAAATGTTTTATGTAATTGGGAAAAATAAAATATTAAAAAAGAGGAGATGGAAAAATGCATGTGTATGTATATATGTATGTATGTGTGTCTCTACTTCTACCTCAGACAGATTTTGTGAATATAAACATATAATTAACCTCTATGAACCTTTGTTTCCCCACACATAAAATAGAGATGGTGACAAAACTTACCTCATTAAATCAGTGTAATTAGCAAATGAATGTGTGATTCACACAATACATACATCAATATGTACACCCGCACACACATATATATATGTATATATCCATTTGATTCTCACACTGATTTTGTGAAGTAGATGCTGTGATCATCCCAATTTTACGTATGGGTTAGCAGAGTCATAAAGATGAAGTGGTGGAGAGGTATTTATACACATATTCATATATGTGTATATATGGAATATGTATGTATATATGTGTGTGTATTATGCACACACACACACACACACACACACACACATATATATATATATATACATATACATATATATATATTTACCAGCCTTAAACTTCTATATAAACCTGAGTTATTATTAACATAGGATTCTGTGTTTTTGTGGAGGAGGAACCTTGATTAAACAATGATAGTATGGACTGGATTGACAAAAGCCTGGATAGAAGAAAATAAAAGTATATATGTGATTTGGTCTACACAGAGAATCCAGTGCAAGAATAAAGGTTATTCAGGGAAGTAAAAGGAAATACTGAAAGAGGAAATCAAGGATTGGGAAGATTTTTGTTAAAGTGGTCAAATAGAGATTCTTGTTGAAATCATTTAGCTGCACAGTGTTTTGGAAAATGAGGGATATATGCTTTGATTACAGATTTTCAATCCACTATCAGTTATGAGTGGTAATGAGAGACATATAAATATTTAAAAGGCACACATCATCTGGAGACCATATTTTAGAGACTATCTATGGATGCTTCATTCTTTCTGCCTCCTGTCAAAATAGTCAAATGGCAGCAAAACTGAATGCACTGAATTTCTTCTAACTAACTTTTAAGAAAACTAGTTAAATGCAAAGCAATAACCGGAAGACCAGCATTGAGTAGTGAAGCAGCTAGGTGGCGCAGTGGATAGAGCAGCAGCCTTGAATTTAGGAGGACCCGAGTTCAAAATGTGGTCTCAGACATTTAACACTTCCTAGCTGTGTGACCCTGGGCAAGTCACTTAACCCCAGCCTTAGAAAATTTAAAAAACAAATAAAAATAAAAATTATCCCAAGATGGAAAAAAGTTAATGAATAACCATGAATTGACTGAATTATCCTTGTAGTTAGCTACTTACCTACATATTTGTAGTGAGCCACAACTTAGATTTTTTTGAAGACAAATGAAAATGCAGCAGTTATATATTTAATAATGTGTGCAGTCTTGTAGGGAAAGAAAATAATGGATAGATATTTTTAAAAATTATTTATTTTTTAATGCTGGCTTATATAAACTAACTAGTAAAGTTGCTTATTACATATTTTGCAATGAAAAGTGCTAAATTATCACAGAATGGCATCAGAATGCTGAGGGTACTTGTATTGTAAAAAGCCATCTGGAAAACATTTAAACTCTGTCATGGGAAACCATTTCTAAATGAACTTTCTTTAAATGTTGGACTAGCCTGGGAAATCTCTCAGAAGTGCAAATAAGGCATTTATCCAATGTTCGGTGGTCATTATAATGTCCTGAAATTACCCTGTAAATGAGACAATACTTTATGAAGGGGAAGGGAGGTGACTATAGGATTCCAATCTGGGAAGGGTGTGAGTACCTTCAATGGGCAGGTGGCACCAATGCTAACTAAAGCTGCAATTAGAACCCCCAGTGAGTGGATCTTATCAACTCCATGCCTATATAATTCATTTGTTTCTCCTTCCTGTCACATAACCTGTAAAACTTGAAATTGAAAGGTGGGTGGACAACTCAGATGCTAGGTCTTGCTATTGTGAGTTATCAGATGCCAAGCTAACTCTTAAACTTATTTTCCTAATTCATATTTTATTAGAGCTAAAATGAGGCTACTTATATATTTAAAAAATGATAGAGACAGGCATAGGATGGATCATTGCTTCCCCATTAGAAATCTAAACTGATATGAGTTCCACCTCCATTTGTTTTTTTTTTTCCACTCCTCCTCAATTATCATCATTATTCTTCTAAACACCTTTAACACAACTGCCCAAATAATCTTTCTTATGGATATATCTGATCATGTCATTCTTTTCCACAAAAATCTTTAATAGCTCCCTTTTTCCTTTTACTTACAGTTTAAATTTCAAGCTCCTCTATTTATTATTCAATGCCTTCCACAATCTGGAACTACCCTGCTTTTCCAATTTTATTTCATTCATACTCTAATTTCAGGCCAAACAGTGCCTTCCATCTCCAGTATTCTAGTATCTACTATCACATTTTTTATCTATTACTACAAAAATTATATTTTGTTTCTTATTTTGAATACTTTCACTATTCTATCATAAAAGTATTGCATTGCAATCTGGAATTGTGCCAATTAAGTGTCTAAATGTCCTTTGATTCCAAAATCATATTGCTAAATATACTCCAAGTTACTGACAAAAATAAAAAATTCCATGTATACAAAATTATTTATGGCAGCACTCTTTGCAACACCAAAGAATTGGAAACACTATAGCACATGAATGTAGTGGAATATTACTGTGGTGTAAGAAATGAAGAGTGTGATTAATTCAGAAAAGCACGAGAAGATTTACATGAACTGATTCAGAGTCAAGTAAGCAGAGCTAGGAAAATATATATAATTATTATAACAATGTAAATAAAACAAATACAAAATAATTGAAATTAAACGTTGCAAAAAAACGTGTTTAGCTCCAAAGAAGAAATGCAAAAAGATATCTTCCCCCTTCTTCTTTTGCAGGAGTAAAGAATCTGCTTTTGTGAAATATTACAAATAACATTAAGATTTCTCTATCTGATGTTTGATTTTTTTTGTTCTTTCTTAGTATTTTAGTAACAGAGTCACAGTTAGCACAACAGTACTATATTTAGTTATGAATATCTACAGAGATGATAATTATCCCACTTTGTTTGGCTTCCTAAAACTTAACTGCTAGCTCCTAGGTCTAGAGATCAATATTAAACCAGAGTCAACCTTTCATGAATTTTTCACTCAGATGGACTGGGCATTTGACATTTTTATATAATTCGAGGAGGCAATTGAAGTTTCTTGCTTCAGAATATATTATTTTACTTTATTTTTTTCTGGAGATACATCTATTTTATTTAAATTTCCTCTTTCAAAATATAGATGTTTCTAGTATAGTTAATATATTGAGCTAGTTATTGATCATTCTCACTTTATTAATTAATCAGATTGTTTTTCCCCTCACTGGTAAGGTTCTCAAATGAAAAGAATAGGGGGTAGAATAGAGGATACAGGGTCAGATTAAGGCAGGAGAAAAAGAGATGTGAGTTGGGAGTTTGTTAGCACTGACTGTGGAAAGCAGTCCTAGAGGGGATAAGGAAAGGATTATAAAATATCCAGAAAACACCATGAAGATACTGAGCTCTCCCTAGGATTAGGGAAGAAAGGGGTTGCTGATAGTGGGAGGCAGAAAAGAAAAATAGTTCCAAAGACAATATTTGCCTCCTTCACAATTTCCTTAGCTTCCAATTTCTCTGCTCCCAGCCCCTACCCAGCTACAGTGGAGAAAAATAAAACAAAGGCCATATGTAAATAAAGAGCTAAATATCCCAACTAAATTGGGGCAATTTTTCTCTATGTTTTCAGAAATAGATTTTTTGGCTAGTATCCTTTAAAATTAATTGCAAATAGAATTCTACTCAATAAATACTTAACAATATAATATATGCTTTTTATGTCTTATTAATAATAATTTATTATGTATTAAGATGAAAGATGAAAAGGGGGAAAGAGGGAAAGAGAAATGAAAGAAAGATTCCAGGAAAAGAATAATAAGAAGAGAAAGAAATAAAGAAAAAACACAGAAGAGGGAAATGGGAAAGGGGGCAAAAAGGAAGGGGGGAAGAAATAAAGGGTAGAAGGAGAAAGATGTGAATTCTTTTTATCTTTAAATGATCAAAGACTGTACTGTACAAGAAAACCATAGCAGCAGACCAAGACAAAATTATGGTTTGGATTGCAGTAACTGTGGCCAAAAATCTAGTTATTGTATTTTTGTGGATTAAAGGAAATCAAACCAAGGGTGACATCCAGCCCTTAGGTCAGAAGTTCCCTACCCCTCCTTCAACCCAGCTTACTTCAAGCTTGTCTACAGCACAAAGTTATGGATCAGTGCTGCTCATGTGAATAAAGAGAAGTCAACAAGCCTTTGTTCTTTCAGAATTCCTATGCTGGCTTGATATTCTGACTTCCCAAATTTGCCTTTACTTATATTCTTGTTTTTGTTTTTTTTCTCTTTGGCATAGACCCCAACTTCATATTTTGGCCTCTGTCTTCCATAGTCCATCTCCTGGATTCTGACCCTGGCATGAAATTTGGACTCTGACTCCCTACTAAAGACACTTAACCCTTTGATTTCTGGTTTTGACTTTGTCTTCAGCCTGAATCTACTAAATCCTCTGGATTCCTGGTTCTGACTCTCAACTTGATCTATTGTCAGCTCATCTACCTCTGTTCTGTTTGCTGATGACGCCTTAAAATAGACACTGCTTGCTGTCCTGGAAGCTCTTGACAAAAAGCCAAATGAGCACAGGTTGTGAGTGAGCCCTTTGTGGAGGACCATTGATTAAAAACTAGTAGGAACTTTCCTGCCATCTAATCAAATTCATGCATTTAAAGATGAGTAACTGAGGCTTAGTGAAGTTACAGGCTTAAAGTCACAAAGGTAGTAAGTAGCAGAATTTAAGATTAAAACCTAACCCTCTCACTACAAATTCAGTGCTCTTTTCATTGTATTAGGTCTTTTTTAAAACCTTTAATTAAAATAGTTAAAGAGATTGTGTTGTCAAACATGCAAAATATACAAACTGTCAGATTGCTGGGAGAGAAAACTGTTATTTAAATAAACAGGTTTAAGAGAAAATTCAAAGAATGTTGAAGCAATCAGTCAAATCTTGTTTGGCTAAAGCCATCTCCATCATTAGTCTTTATTTGTTACAACTGATGTGGTATTGTCTAATTATAAAAACAGTTTGTTATCTAATCACCCAATAAATTCTAAGTTCTTTAAGAGCAGGGACTATTTCATTTTTTTTGTCTTTGTATCCTCAGTCTAGGTATAAATATTGATATGCTCAATGTTTAATTAATCACTGTTGAAATAAATTTTTGCGACATACACACAAATAATTTTGATGTAGCTATATGTAGTTATATTAGCAAAAATAATTGTATAAGCTGAAAAAGTCATACTTGAAAGTGTCCCATTTTACCTTTTGGGAAATAAAAATACTCGAATTTTCGTGACTCCAGTCACTCTCAGAAAGGTCATGAGTTTGGGCATCTTGCATAATGCCATATTCAGAAAACTCCATGGTATTTGATTATCATTAGACCTTCTTTGTGGTAAGTCAACATTGTAATCACTCCATTATAGATAAGGAAGTTGAAACACTGGGACATTGAGGCTAGCCCAAAGTTGCATAAAAAGTTAGTAATGAAGTCCATAATAAAATTTTATGGTTTCAGAGTCTCTCAGCTATAATGGGTTTGTTTGTTTGTTTGGGGTTTGTTTGTTTGTTTCAAGTAAGTGTTGGAAACTGCTTGATTCCCTGAGACTTTACAGTCAAATTCTAACAGGTGAATCTAATTTTTTCCAATTATAGGCTAAAACATGTCTACATTCTGAGATCCAGTTCTAGCTTTCAGCAGGAGGTAAATGAAATAGCCATATTTCATGAGGTCTTTAGCTCAATATTTAGTTATTTTCCTTTAAAATATATTAATACTAAAAAGTTTTTGCACACACAAAACCAACAGAAACAAGATTAAAAGGGAAGTGCAAAGCTGGGAAAAAATTTTTATAGCCAGTGTTTCTTAAATATGTAAAGAACTGTGTGGAATTTATAAGAATCCAAGTCACTCCCCAATTGATAAATAGTCAAAGAATACGAACAGACAATTTTCAGATGACAAACTAAAGCCATCTATAATCATATGAAGAAAAGCTTTTTGATGACAGAAATGCAGATTAAAACAACTCTGAGATACTACCTCACATCTCTCAGATGACAGAAAAAGATAATGATAAATGTTGGAGGGGATGTGGGAAAACTGAGACACTAATGCATTGTTGGTGGAGTTGCAAAATAATTCAACCATTCTGGAGAACAATTTGGAACTACGCCCAAAGGGCTACAAAACTGTGCATACCCTTTTACCCAGCAGTGCCATTATTAGTTCTATATTTCAAGAAAATCATAAAGTAGGAAAAAGGACTCACATATAAAAAAATGTTTGTAGCAACTCTTTTTGTGGTAGCAAAGAATCAGAAAAAGAGTGGATGCCCATCAGCTGAGGAATAGCTGAACAAGTTGTGGTACATGAAGGTAATGGAATATATTGTTCTATAAAAAATTATGAACAAGCTGATTATAGAAAGGCCTGGAAAGAGTTACATGAACTGATGCTGAGAGAAATAAGCAGAACCAGGAATGCATTGTATACAATAATAGCAAGAATGTGTGATGATCAACTATGAAAGACTTGGTTCTTCTCAGTGGTTCGGTGATTCAAAACAATCCCAATGGACTTTGGACAGAAAAAGCCATCTCTTCATCCACAAAAAGAACTATGGAGATTGAATCTAAATCAACACATGCTATATTCACTTCTTTTTTCTGTTGTTTTTTTTTTTCCTCTCCCGTGGTTTTTCCCTTTTGTTCTGATTTTTTTCTCCCAATGTGATTCATAAAGCAATGTGTGTTTAAATAAATAAATAAAATACATATTAATGCCTTTGTGCTTTTGTTTTATATACAATCATTTCTTTTTGTGCCCATCCTACTTCTCTTCCTTCCTACTTGCATCAACTACTATAACAGGGAAAAAAAAAAAAGAAAGAAAATTAACAAAACCAATCAAAGGCATTGACTATCTATATTGGTCTTCCACATTTATCATATATAGTCAGATCTCTAGATTTAATATTAGTCATTGCATTTATTCAATGTTCACTTGTTTCTGAACAAGTGTTAATTGTATTTATATTATTTTAGTCATTGCATGTGTTGTTCTACTACATCTATGTACATAAGTTTGTATAAATTTCCTCAATTTTTTCTGAATTGCTCATATATAGAATTCATTAGAGCAGTGTGATTGAAAGGATAGTTAGTTGGCCTTGAGCGAGGAAGCTTTGAATTCAAGTCTTAATTCTAACACATACTGGCTGTGTGACTCTGGGAAAGTGACTGCATTCTAGACAACTAAGAATATAAGCTGAAGAAAAGGTACCAACTTGAATGGATAGAGGTAACTTCCTCACCTAGGGAGGATAGCTGAGTGGATAAAGTGCCAGGCTTGTTTTCAGAAAGGTATGAGTTCAAATCTGACCTTGGAAATTTACTAGCTGGGTAACCCTGTTTTCTCTAGTTTCCTTATCTGTAAAATAAGTTAGAGAAAGAAAGAGCAAACCATTCTATATCTTTGCCAAAAAAACAAGACAATACAAAATGCAAATGGAGTCAGGAAGGATGGAGTCACAATTTAAACCACTGAACAAAAAACCTCACCTAGGAGTTTTCTCTTCCAGTAAAATCACAGGCCTAGTCCCTAACCATATCAGTTGTTATAGTACAATAATATTCCAGTTACATTGATAGACTATATTTTTTCTAGCCATATCCCAATCAATGATTACTACTTTTTTTGTAATTTGGGAGGATAGGGAACCCAAAAAGTTGATATTATGAATATTTTGGTACATGGGAGACTTTCCCTTTTTAGTCTTTAACTTCACTAGGGTATATGCCAAATTCTGTTCTTACTTTCTGAATCCTAAGATCCTTTTGTAGACTCCCCAGTGACAACTTCTAGATTCCTCTGACTCATTTGTTCTGCTACTTATATGTTTATTCTGTTCCAGTCTTGTCTGACCTATCATAATTTTTTCCTATACTATTAGTCTATTCTGTCCCTTACCTCTGGCATTCAATGGACTTTCTTGCCCTGCACCCACCAAAAGTCATCACAAGCAGCATTAATAGATTGGAACTGTACATGTATATGTCACCAACTTTAAAACAAAGTGGTTTAGACTTCCTAAAAAATAGAAAAGCAGTTTGGAACTATACCCAAAGGGCAATCAATCTGTGCATACCCTAGGATGCAGCAATATCACTACAAAGTTTGTATCCCAAAGAGATCATTAAAAAAAAAGAAAAAGGACCTAATTGTACAAAAACTATTTATAGCCACTCTTTTGTGGTAGCAAAGAATTGAAAAGTAAAAGTATGCTCATCAATTGGGGAATGATTGAACAAGTTGGGGGGTATGGATGTAATAAAATAATGCTGTTATAAGAAATGATAAGCAGGCAGATTTTAGAAAAATACTAGAAAAATTTACATGAACTGATGCTGGGTGAAATGAGTAAAAGCAGGAGAACATTGTACACAGTAACAGCAACATTTTATTGTGGTCAACTGTGCTTGACTTGCTCTTCTTAATAATAAAATAAATAATAATAAATAATATAATATAAATTATAAATCATATATAATTATATAATATAAATAATAAAAAATAAAATAATAAAATGATCTAAGACAACTTCAAAAGATTCATGATGAAAAATCGTGTTCATATTCAGAGAAAGAACTGATAGAATCTAAATACAGATGGAAACATATTCTAACTTTTCATGGATGTTTTTCCTTTTGTTCTATTTCTTCTTTCACCAAATTGACTAAGATGGAAATATATTTTATATTATTGCACATATACAGTCTATATAAGATTATTTTTCATCTCACAGAAGAGAAAGGGGAAGGAGAGAAGGAGAACAATTTGAAACTCATAATTTTATAAAAAATTAATCTAAAAAAATAAAAGAAATGATAAAAAAAATTTCCTAATAAACAGCTTGATGAGTAAATTAACATACAAAATCCTGGCACTGAGCAATTTATTGCTCTATTACTTAACATTTTTACTCTCATCAATAACATATAACTGAATGGGAATAAGAATACACTTCTATGGTATTCTCCTATGTCATAGAATAGTTTTCTCATGAATTCCTAAATGCATATAAATTCATTACAGGATAATTAACCCTTAGATGATGAGCCCCTTTGACCCTCAAAGTTATTATAACTTGAAAGTACCTGTTCAAGTACCTCTTCTAGTAGCTTTTCTAATTGATCAATAGATATTTAATAAGCACCTATTATGTACCTGATAGGGCAACTAAATAGCTAAGTGGATAGAGTGGTGGGTCTAGAGTTAGGAAGCCCTGACTTCAAATTCTACTCAGATATTTACTAGTTCTAGGATCCTGGGTAAATCACTTAATCTGTTTGCCTTAATCCACTGGCAAAAGAAATAGCTAAGCACTCTAGTACCTTTGGCAAGAAGACCCCATGGACTGTATAATCTATGAGATCAGAAAGAGTAGGATACAACTGAATTGAATGAACAACTACAACATGCCATGTATGGTGCTAAATATCTGGGACACAAAAGAAAGACAAAAACACAGTTCTTTATTTCCAAAAGCTCACATTCTAATGAGGGAGACATATTGGAAATGATTATTTCAAACAAAATATATGTTGCGTAGATCAGAGAAGAGTAGGGAGTGCACAGGGAAACAGGAGAAAAGAGTACCTGGAGTAGGGAGTACACAGGAAAACACTTCCTGCAAAAGATAGGATTTGAGCTGACTATTAAAGAAATCCAAGAAAGCTAGGAGATAACAATGAGTAGAGAGAGCTCAAATACAAGGGATAGGTAATGGCAGAGTCTGAAGGTAGAGTGGCTCCTAGAAGGTAACCCTGCTTAAGAAGCCAAAGTACTCAATTGTAATCCTAACTATTGTAAGATTTCTTTTCTGCATAAATTGATGGGATTTTTTTAATTACAAAAGGAGTAAAATCTCCTGTTTCACCTTCAAATGTCCATCTCAAAAGGATAGCACTAATTTTAGCTGCTATTGATCCTCCTATGCCAGACATATGGATGTCTGCCTTAATCTTTGGCCAATGACTGGGCCAATTGTCACTTCTAATGAATATAAGATCTGCACCTTTGTCTACCAACCCTTTCCCATGTTCTTCGTAGCCTGGGTATAAAAGGTATTTGTGCCCCCTGTGGCGCAGCATCTTATGATCTTCTCTAAGGAGCATCCTTGTATAGTCCTAGTATAATTCTTCTACAAACGTCATTAACATTTTCTCAAGCAAGTTGTCTTATAGTTTCTGTTGCTACATTTTCACCCATAGTTTATATGATAGCTGTCTGCAGATGTCCCACAAAATCAAAAAGGGTTTATTTGGACCTTGTGCTATTTTGGTGAAGGCTCCCTCTCTATCTTGCCTTCCTGGGAGAGTGCCTCATGCTTTGATAGCAGCAGCAGCAATTTGCTCATATGCTGCTATAGGGTAATTAATCTGTGCTAAAGTGTCTGCATAAAGTGCTACACCTCTTAGTTGATCAAAGGTGACTGGTATATTAACTTCAGGTTGTCTATTTCATTGGGCTTGTATCCTACAGAAGTCACTATACTCAGAAAGCCACAACAAGTTTTGTCCAGGTTATAAACATGTCTTTCCTATAGATTTTCAATGACTAAGGGTTAAAACTTCAAAAGCCAAATTCTCTAATAACATCTTAACATAATATCATATCTTTAATAATTTCCAGAATAAAAGGAATGTATCTTCTTCTTTCTTGATCTGAAGAGTCAAACTCTTCAATCACAGGGTATGCTTCTATTCTCAAATCAGATGTACCTTGTCCTTCCTTGTTAGCTTTAACTAGTACTAGTCATAGGGGGTGGACAAAGTTCCCATGGGTGGTGCTGATGGTGTCACTGCCCCTCCCACTTGTCCTCTTCCCTCCACCCACAAAGGCGAAATTGAGGGAGGAGGTCAGGAGAGGAGGAATGCCCTAAGGGCACCTGCTGAGAAGCACCACACTTCTTAAGTTCATCAGCACTGTACTTAACTCCTTTCTTGTACAATTCTTCATGCTTTTCAGCTGCTTTGCAGTATCATTCCTCTCCTGCTCTTTCTCCTCACACTTCCTTGTCTGGCTGTCCACATTAAATTTTTTTCTTATTTTAAAACTTTTGGGATTCCTTAAAGCCAATTGAATACAATTGTTGACTATATATATATATATATATATATATATATATATATATATATATATATATATATATAGAGAGAGAGAGAGAGAGAGAGAGAGAGAGAGAGAGAGAGAATGTTTCCTCAGGAATTGAATCAGGACCATTATCATTGTAATATTCAATTAGTTGCTCTCTCACTAGTTTCCACATATCTAGCTCTAATTTTTCTTCCTTAGAAAGCCACAGAGATGTTCACTCTAATATATTTAAGAATCCAATGATCTGTTTCCAAGCTACCAACAAAACTTGCTTTTTTATTAACCTAACTATGCTTGCTACACACTTCCCTTGGGGTGGAAAAGGCTCTTTTCTTGGTATTTGCCCCATTTTGGCTAGAGAAAAAAAAATGAAAGTGACTAGTTTAGCCTTTACCAAAGTTTTCTGCTTGTCTATTTTGTACTCACCCTATTTCCTGGTCACAGGAACTTCTCCACTAAGTTTATGATTGCATCAGTCAAACTGCTGAGTGTAGGTCCTTATGTCCAGACCTTCTAAATGTAGTGTGCTTCTTTCAGTACCCAATGTCAGACGCCAAAATGTAATGTCTAGGTTAGCTTTCTTGAGGATCTCTCTGGAGTTTGGAGTCTGAAATCGAGCTCAAACATATTCTTACTCAAGTCTCTCTCGAGTCTGCTTATTTCAAGTCCACTCAACCCTTATATATCATAGTACAATTATATCACTACAGAAAACTGAGCATATGACAACTATAGAAGCATTAGATCACCACACTAAATACTAAGTATATGTAAACTACAGAACCATTATCTCATCAATCACACTGAGTAAATATCCTTGTTTCAAGTATACTTTTCCAGAGTTCCAGCCCTCTATAGGAAAGGTCAGAGAAATGCTATCAATGGAATAAGTTTCAATAAAGAACATGTTAATAGCAGTTAATACTATTTCCCATCCAAGAATAAGAAGGGCAGTGTCATAAACAAGCAATATTAAGCTTTGGGGGAGTTTATTTTTATATTATTTTTCATTCAATTTGACAAATATTTGTTAAACTCTTATTATGTGCAAATCAATGATTATAATGACAAAAAATAAAATTGCTTCTGTCCCAAAGAAGTTTATGCTTTAGCAGGAGGGAATAATGTGCATTCATACATGTATATACAAATACATATACCAAATTCTATTTATCATATAATTACATGCATAAGCAGGATCAGATAAAATAATAATATTCAAAAAGTGAAATATTTCATGTTGGAACAGAGGGAAAAGTATAGCTATTATGCCAATGTTACTTAAAAATCAGGGCTTGAGCCAAAAAAAAAAATACTACTCACTCAAATCAAGCTATTTATTAGGCTAAGGATAGAATTTAAGAACAGATGTAATTAAATAATCCTTCAGAATCATGATTCTTAAATTCTGGGAAATAGCTGCACAGATATGATTGGAATATTTACCTACCAGGTGTTTGCCAGGCATTGCTTCAAACCAGTAATTGCCCAGGTAGTGGTTGGACACAAGGGACTAGGTCTGTAGGTATCAGCTTTTTATGAATAACATGAGTTTGTCAGAAATCATGAATCTCATACCAGTTGGTTTATAATGTCAAGAAATAGTTATGAGAGGGAAATATTATAGTATTACCAATTGTGAGTAAGCATTGAAACCTAGCCAAATAGTTCTGGAGAATTAGATATTTTCAATTAGGGTTCAGTAGAATAACACCAGAGTTGTACAAATACAGAAAGAAATACCAGGAATACAAAGTTGTTGTTATTTGTCCTTCCTTTTAGAAGACCAATGATATCACAGGGTGATAATCTTGACTTGCACAAAGTTGTCAGCTCCACTCTGACTTCCTGAATCATTGGAATTCAGGGACAAGACAAAAGTCAGAATGCCTAGTGATGGCCTAGGATACAATAGATGACCTTGGTGACTTCAATGTCTGACCAAGCTCTAAGCATTCCACAGTTCCTGCTTCAGCCTTCATGGCCATGGAAACAAATTGTTCTCATACATCCATTCCAGTGGAGGAAGTCACCAATGGGTTTGTGGCCTGTTGGTTACCCTCAATCTATTTAGTTTGATCTATGGGGTGTATGGATGTTCAAGGAGAACTAGTACTTCTGATGTGAGGGCTTGCCAAGCCTTTTTCAGAGTTGTTCATCCATGTTTCATGTCCTCAAGGTTAACCTGTGGCTCCAAGAAGCTGTAAATCCAAAGCCCAGTAAAACAAACTGGTATAATAAGGAGCAAATTACAAAATGAAGAATGTTAAAATTCATCTTATAGTTCTTCATGGCCCATGATAGCTAAAGCCTGTGCCCCACTACTGCTAAATATCTGGAAAAGGCTTCATGACAGAGATATTACAGGAGCTTTAAGAGTCCTTAAAGGAAAAAAAAATTAAATAGATAGATATGTGGGGGTCTAGAAGAGGAATTCTATATCAGTACAGGGATAATGTGCATAAATACAAGATACTGAAAGGCAAAATTAGACTGACTGCTGAAGAACAATCCACTTTGCATGGAGCATAGAATATTTGAAGAGGAAATCATGAAATTCAATAGAGGAGGTAATTAAAGCCAGAGTCCTATATTACTTTTCTCTAGCAGTCATCAACCCCCCAACCACCAGTGTATTCTTAACCTCTACTGGTTCTTTGCCTGAAAATATGCCCAAGTCTCCCTAAATGTGAAACAAAATTAGAAACAAATCAAATTCTTTTCCCTTGACATTCCTAAATATGTGTGTATATACTTTTTCTCCCTTTCCCTTATAATTTTTTTTTATCTCACCTTCACCCAAATTGAAGTCAAAATCAAGCTCATTTTGGTAATCACCCTTTTAAACTCAACCAAAAACATTTTCTTCATGAAATTTTAATTGTTATCTATGTCAAATAATTCACAAATTGACTTGTTGTGTCATGCTTTGTATTATATAGACCTGTATTCATTTCTTATCATTCCATTAGACTATAGTTTTGTTGAAGCAAGGGTATTATCTCTGAATTCTCCTACTGCTCATAATACAATGACTCTCTGTGATGTCTGAGCAGGAATGAAACATCACACTTTGCATAGATTATTAAATTTAAATTTTCTGCTTCCAATTGAATTTAAAACAGCACCATCACCTAAATAATTTTTTTCTGTTCAAAGAACTCTGCTATGTCCTGTAAGGGAGGGACAAGAGAGATAACAGTGTTCCTGCCTTCCAGATACATATAATCTAATAGTGAATTGACAGATACGCAAATGATAATGTGAGTTCCTACAGAGAGGGGATTATCTTCTGCCTTAAAAAAAAAATAGCTTTTAAAAAAATTTTCACAATATATACAAAGATAGTTTTCAACATTCACTCTTGCAAAACCTTGTGTTCTAAATTTTTCTCCCTTGCTTACCCCCACCCTCTACCCTAGATGGCATGAAATCCAGTATATGTTATGCTTCTATACATGTTTCCACATTTACCATGCTGCATAAGAAAAAACAGATCAAAAAGGAAAAAAAAAATGAGAAAGAAAAAAAAGCAAGAAACCACAACAAAACAGATGAAAATACTGTGTTGTGATCCATATTGTCCCCACAGTCCCTTTTCTGAATGCAGATGGTTCTATCACAAGTTTATTGGAATTTTGCCTTTATATCACTAGCATTTAGCATAACGCCTAGCATGTAATAAGTACCCTGTGGCATAATGGATAGAAGGCCTGGCTCAGAGTCAGAAGACCTAAATTCAAAATAGGCCTCACATACCCTGTTTGCCTCAGTTTCCTCATCTCTAAAATGGGATATCTCCTAAGACTTTTTGCAAGAATCAAATGAAATAAAAATCATAAAGGACTTAACACAGTACCTAGCACATTATAACTGCTATATAAACATTAGTTATTATATAAGCACTTAATAAATATATTCTGATCGACAAATCACAATGAAGCAAAATAGAATATGAAAAGTATATGATAGTCACAAGTTGCAATAACTGTTCAGAGGAGGGAAATAACATTTCTGACTTGAGAAATAAAGAAGGGCTTCATGGAATTGGGAGCTCCTTAGATAGATCTTAAAAGAGGTATCAACAGATAGAGTGAGAATATTTCAAATTAATCAACTAGGAAGTATCTATTAAACAATTACCATAGCCTAAGAACTGTGCAAGGATCTACATGAGCAAAAGAAGAGATTTAGAAAAGGGAAGAATGAGTTCATGGAACACTTTGGCTTACATAGTACATCAAGCAGAGTGGTATATAATAAGCCTTCAAAGGAAGATTGATTCATGATTGCAGAAGAAATTGAATACCATATTTAAGAGAAATGTTTATTCAATAACCCATTGAAAGGTTCTAATTAGAGGAATGACTTAAGTACATATGTACATAAAGAAAATAAATCAAACTTGTGGTATCCTTAGAAGAGTTTTAAGGAGGGGAGAGGGTGGGAGAGAGTACCCTTTAGGAAGCTATTGCAACAATGCAACCAAAAGGTAAGAAAAATCCTGAAGTATGGTGATAAGTAGAGTTATTGTATCATAAAAAGCAAAAAAATAAATAAATTAATGACGGTGCTGGAAACTATGTCATATGTCAAATCAGTTGAACTAATTTGGAAATGTTTAGCCTAGAGAAAACTTAAGAGAGATGTGGCAGCTCCTTTAAAGTATTTTAAAGACTGTCATATCTGAATGAAATCAATCAACAAACATTTTATTAAACACTTACTACTTAGCCTCCAGGCTAAGCACTGGGAAATACAAAGAAAAAGTAAAAACAATTCCCTCCTTCAGAAGCTTGTTACTTTTTAGTCTTTTAGTCCTGTGTGATGACTCTTTGTTACTCCAAAGACTATAGTACTGTACTCCAAGCCCTTCTATTCTCCATTATTTCTAAAGGTCTCTTCAAGTCCATGTTCATTGTTTTCATGATTCTATCTCTACATTTCATGCTCAGTCATTCCCTTTAACTTTTGCCTCCAATCTTTCAGGGCTTTTTCCAATGAGATGCATCTTCTCATTATGTCCCAAAGTATTCAAGCTTCATATTTGACCTTCCAATAAAAAGCTTGAGTTAATTTCTTTAAGCATTAATTGATCTGAGCTTATTACCCTAAGGACTCTCAAAAGTTTCCTCTAGCACCACAATTCAAAAGCATTGGTTCTGTGGCACTCATCTTCCTTATAATCCAATTCTCATTGCCATACTCTGCTATTGGAAAAATCATAGCTTTGATTATATTGATCTATGTCACCAAAGAAATGTCTCTGTTTTTAAATGTTCTATCGAGCTTGGCCATAATTTTCCTTCCAATAAGAAAAGTGTTTTAACTCCATGACTATAGTTGCTATCTACAGTGATCTTTGAATCCAAGAATATAAAAATTTGAGACTGCTTCCATTTCTTTTCTCTATTTTCCAGGAAGTTTTGAAACCAGTTGCCAGGCCACTTTTAATATTTTTCTCTTTCATCCTCATCAAGAAACTTTTTAATTTCTCTTTACTTTCTGCCATCAGAGCTTATCTTCTAATAAGGGAAGACAAGTACATAAATAGGTACAAATAGGTCCATATAAGGTAAATTCAGAGGAGTTATAGATAATCTTGAAGGGAAAAATATGAGAAGCTGGAAAAACAAGAAAAGGCTTTCCATAAAATGTAATTCTTGAGCTGAGTTTTGAAGTCAAAGATTTTATCAGCAGTATAATACTAATGACTAAGTGGGATTTATACCAGCAATGCAGGTCTAGTTCAATATCAGGAAAACTATTATCATAATTAATCATATCAATAACAAAACTAATAGAAATCATATGATAATCTCAATAGATGCAGAAAAAGCTTTTGACAAAATACATCATTCATTCTTATTAAAAAACATTAGAAAGCATAGGGATAAAGGGACCTTACCATAAAATAATAAGCAATATCTCTCTAAAACCAACAGCAAGCATTATTTGTAATGGAGAGAAGCTGAACCTATTTCTAATAAGATCAAGAGTGAGACAAGGATACCCATTATCACCAATATTATTCAACATTGTACTAGAAATGTTGGCTTTAGCAATAACAAAAGAAAAAGAAATAGAAAGAGAAATTGCATTTAAAATTACTGTAAACAAAATAAAATACTTAGGTGTAAGACAAACCCAAGAATTATATGAACATAATCACAAAAATACAAAAAATTATATGAGCATGAAAACACAAAATCACTTCTCACATAAATAAAGTTAGATTAAAACAATTGGGAAAATATCAATTATTCATGACTAAGCCAAGATAATATAATAAAAATGACAATTCTGCCCAGAATTGGTCTACTTGTTCAGTTAAATACCAATCAAACTGCCAAAACATCATTTTATGGAACTAGAAAAAATAATCACAAAATTCATCTGGAAGAACATAAGGTCAAGAATATCAAGAGAATTAATGAAAAAAAAATACAAACAGTAACAAACCTAAAACTATGTTATAAATCAGCAGTAATCAAAGCCATTTGGTACTAGGTAAAAAAATAGAGGGGTAGATCAGTGGGATAGCTTAAATACATATGACACAATAATCAAGGCCTATAGCAATCTAGTAATTGATAAACCCCTAAACTCCAGTTTCATGAATAAGAACTCACTATTTGACAAAAATTGCTGGGAAAACTGGAAAATAATATGTCAGAAACTCTGCATAGACCTACATCTCACAACCCTTACCAAAATAAGACTAACTGGATACATGATTTGGGCACAAAGGATGATACCATAAACAAATTAGAAGAATGAGGATAACTTCTTACCTATCAGATCTTTGGAGAAGGGAGGAATTTATGACCAGAGAAGAACTAGAAAAGATTATGAAAGGCAAAATGGACAACGTTGATTATATTAAATTAAAAAGGTTTTGCATAAACAAAACTAACAGAAACAAGATTAAATTAGTGAAAAGCTGGGAAAAAATCTTTATAGCCAGTATTTCTGATAAAGGTCTCTTTTCTAAAATATATAAAGAACTGTGTCAAATTTATAAGAATAACAGTCATTCCCCAATTGATAAATTGTCAAAGTATATAAACAAATAATTTTCAGATGATGAAATTAAAGCCATCTATAGTCATATGAAAAAAATGCTTTGAGTCACTACTGATGAGAGAAATGTTGAGAGAAACAAGCAGGACCAGAAAGATGTTGTACACAATAACAACAAGAATGTGCAATATTAGCTATGAGAGGATTGGTTCTTCTCAGTGGTTCAGTGATCCAAAGCCATCCCAAATAATGGTGGATAAAAAATGCCACCTGCTTCCAGAAAACTAAGTAAGGAAACTGAATGTAAATCAAGACATGCCATGTTCACTTCTTATTTCTGTTTTTTTTTTTTATTTCTCTCATGGTTTTCCCTTTTGCTCTGATTTTTGTCTCTCAATATGATTCATAAAACAATGTGTATTAAGAATAAATAAACTTACTACAATACAAATTTTAAAATAAAAATAAATAAATAAATATATTGCATTAGTCCAGGTGAAAGATAGTGAGGGTCTAAACTTGTTTGGTGATTATGTAAAAGAAAAGTGGCATACATCAGAAATGTTATGGAAATTGAAATAATAAGATTTGGCTTCTGTGTAGTCCCAGGGGGCAGAAGTAAAAGCCATGGGTTAAAGTTGCAATGGCAGAGTTAGGTTTAGTGCAATGAAAAATTACTACTAAGATTACTGCAGAGTGGAAGAGAGATAGCAGATTTTCATTACTGACTGTCAATTAGCAGATGGTGAATGACCCCTTCTTAGGAACAATGTTAAGAGAACTTCTGCTAAGGGATAAATTGACTACAAGACTTCTGATATTGCTTACAAAATAAAATTTGTGATTCTATAAAATAAATTGCCAACTTTTTGAATCTGGGAAATGAGGAAAAGAGTCAAAAATCATGACATGAAGATTTGGAGCATCAGTGACTAAATTGATAACATGGAAGTCTAGAGTAAAAGTAGGTTTAGAGGAAAACATTATGATTACATGGATGATAGACTTACTTCAGAAGTTAATAGGATACCCAAATTGGAGAAGTACAGGTAGTAATTAGCCATGGGTATGTACCTTAGAAGAGAGGTTAGTTTTTCAGGCCTTTAGCTATATAAAAGGTAAAATGCCTTTGCCTTTCATTCTGTAAATTTGAGAAATATATATTTAGTGTTCCAAAAAATGTCATATGTATTTAATAAATATTTTAAAAAAGATGGAATGTCAAAAAAAAAAAAGTTCCACCCTTAAATCTCTATTGTTAAGTTTATCTAACTTTAACATTAAAATAGCTTATATTCACTTTGCGGGGAAAAGTATTTTGTAGGTGGCATAAAAATAAAATTTTGTGAAACAGAAAATTATGTAAATTACCACTTAAAATTTTTAAAAATTCAAAATTTTAAGTAGGCAGTTAGATTACAGACTTTCATGCTCTCCCACCTCCAAAGACTAAATGATACTATTTTTTTGTTCTATCTATTCTTGTAAGAATTTCTAGTATCTATTCCTGTGGAATTTATTCTCTTCTATCACCTGCTACACCAATAGGAAAGCAAGGACCATTTCTTCTTTTTCTTCCTATGTATCCTGAGTACACTGTCTGGCGTGTACTATAGGAAGTGATGACAAAATATTGCTGATGGATTTATTGAATGGTAATTTTCCATGAACAGAAATCATTGGGATGAAATGTACAAATGACTCCTTCATTCATATTACCCAATCCTCAGAAGAAAGAAGAGAAGCCTAAGTCACCAATGCATGTGGATTTTTTCATAACAATAGGTATAGTCAACTAAGTGGTATGGTGGTTAGAGAGATGGTCCTGGAGAAAAACCTCAATTCAAATCCTATATCAGATTCTTCTTACTTGTGTAATCCTGGGCAAGTTACTTATCCTCAAAATACCCTACCACAGTGTTGCTGTTAGAATCAAATGAGATGATGGATGTGAAGCACTTTACAAACCTAAAAATCTTAACTATTATTATTAATCCATGGAGATTAGATATTTTTGGTCAGATATTCCCTACTTTCTGCTCATGTGACTTGGAAGAAATTAAGTCATTATTTAAAGATTAATCAATGAATTTAAATTTTTTCTTTTGAAATATGAAATGGAAGTAGACGGATCTTTCAAAGCATTACACTGAAGAAAACGGACAAGGATGAAAAGTGTACCTGTTGACATTAGTAATGAAAACTTGAGTCTTTATAAGTAAATAAATATAGTCATCAAAAATTCCATTTAAATTGGTATATGAAATGCATGTTTGTTTACTCTCACCAATAGAACCATTAGACAGCATTAATCTTTTCACTAATAGTCACTTGTCAGGAGCTGTCAGTTTCAGATGGTGTTTTAGCATGGTAGAGTGTTATAAATTGCTTTCATGCTGTTGGATTAGCAGAAAGTCATTTCACAGTCAGTCAAATTAATGTAACATGTTAGAAAATGAGCAGACTTTAATTTCTCTCTGCTGGCTTCTTTTTGACTAAGTGCTGATGTTGTAGAGCTGTGTATCCAAAGTGAAAATGGGTGAGCTATTTTTCCTTCATTTGCTGCACTTCAAAGAAAACTGTCTGAATCATAAAGTATCTTTTTAAGTAGAACATCCAAAATATGTCTTTAAGCATGAAAGATCTGAGCTGTTTTACATTCTCTAGAACTTTTTATTCTATTTAAATATCCAAAATGTTCTGGGCATATGCACATGTGGAAATTTACTCTTTGCAAAGAGTTCACTAGAGTATTTCCCCATTCCTAAGTGAATTACTTACTCCTTAATGTCTGCATTAGAGATAATAAAATGTTGTTAGAGGTTAGACATTGATTATAGCTTTAAAGGTAGTACCTGTCAATATCAAAAATCCTTATGGAAACTGTGAGAATGCAAATATTTAAGACTGATTTTAAGGGAAAAAATGTTTTCTCTTCTATTTGTTTATTTTCTTTCTTATTGTATTTATGACTTCACTGGCTAGAGAGTTCTTGGTAAGGAACTTCCTCTACTAATGAGTAACAGCACTTTTACCTGCAAGATATAGGCTAATGAGAAGGTAAAGTGAATAGTCCAAGGTCACATAACCAAAATGAAGAAGCAAGATTTAAATCTAGACCTTCATTATTCCAAGTCCAGCTTGCTATCTACATTGTGCTGACTCTCTTTTAAGTATATGTGTATGTGTGTTTGTATAGTCTGCATCAGCAATCTCAGCCAATCAGCCAGTCAGCATTCTGCAATCAAAATGTAATGTCCTGCTTTCTAGAGCCCCCAAGTTGGGGTGACAATATGTAACATTGCTTGCTACAGTCCCCACACCAGGATGGATTAAAATAGAGTGTCCAGACTAGCACTCTGGAGGATCTTGGGACCAGTCCCAGCCTTTGGTCTTAGTGGAGAAGTAATGAAGACAGGAGAGCCACCATGAAGCTGATCAAGTCTTCTCTACTGTGGCTGAATTTGTCCCCGTTTATATACTCTATTACAATTAAATCAATTCATAATACTGAGTATAAGCCAATCATTATATCACTAGGGAACCATTATTTGTTGTAAGATTAAATCAATCATACTGAACTAGAGAACTATTAATCACCATGCTAAATTAGATAATCATTGCCTTATCAGTTCCACTGAATTAACACCTTGTTGTAAGAATCCTTGCCTCAAGTATATTTCTCCAGAGTTCTGGCCCATTACATATATATGCATATGTATATGTGTAGTTATATATATATATGTATATACATATTTGCCATCTTCTGTGCATTTATATAATTTTAGCAGCTAATAATTTGCTACACACCAAAGATTAGAAGCTTGGTAGCATAACAGAGAGGAAAGAGCACAAGATTTGGAATCAGAAAATAAAGAGCTCTAATCCTGTCCCTGTTATCTTTGTGACTTTTGAGAAATCACTAAAATGCTATTTGGTTAAATCAATAATCTTTGCTAAGTCTCCTCATCACCAAAATAGATACCAGATGACCTCTAAAGTCTGTTCTAGGTCTAAATCTATGTTCTCTCACCATTCATATACATATTTTTTTAATTATAAAAAACCTAAGGGCAGCTAGGTGGCACAGTGGGTAGAGCACCAGCCTTGAATTCAGGAGGAATTCAAATTTGGTCTCAGACACTTAACACTTCCTAGCTGTGTGACCCTGGGCAAGTCACTTAACCCTAGCCTCAAAAAAAAAAAAAATTATACAAAACCTTCAGTTACTATTGATTTGTCGAAACTATCAATCTAAAAGTAACAATCCTAAAATATTTTGATACTTATGGAAGACAACTTATTGCCATTCTACGGTTCTCTTCTTTTATCTTGAGTTTTTCTTTGCTATTAATTGTTCTAATCTCTCCAGTTTAAAGATCAACAATGTGGGAGAGAAAACAAATTAAAGTAAGAGCTGAGTAATTTTAGTCTTCCTTTGTGGTTTGTTATCATCATCACATCCAGCCCAGACAGTAGTTCTACACCTTTTACACCTTTTATTCCCAGCATAGCTAAACACAGACAAACAGACACACACACACACAATTTTGTTGTTATATATAAAAATCAATTTTCAATATTCTCTGAGAAAGATTAGGACAATAGTGATGGATACCTGACACTTCAGAAACTGGTTTGGCCAACTGCTTCCAAGTTGTTTGATTTCTTTATGTGCATATTCATGCATATATATGTGTGTGTTCATATAAGTATTTATGTATATGCACACATATATGCTTCAATTACGTGTGTATAGTTGTGTATATATATGTGTATATATATATATGTATATATATATATATATATATGTATTTAGTATAATATAGTATAGCATAGGATGGTACAGCTAAGTAATACAATAGAGAAAGAGCCAAGTCTGGAGTCAGGAATACTCATGTTCCTGAGTTGAAATATGGTTTCAGACACTATGTGACTCTACACAAGTCATTTAACCCATTTGCTTCAGTTTCCTCGTTTGTAAAATGAGCTGGAGAAGGAAATGACAAATTATTTACTCCAATACCTTTGCCAAGAAAACCTCAAATGGGGTCATAAAGAGGTAGATATAGCTGAAACAACTGAACATTGAATGATTCAAGAGCAGTAGCCTTCAGTTAACCACTGTTGTTCTCAATGAAGGCTTGGTTCCTTAATGAATAAAATGAGGAGGGGAAAAATACTAATCTGTGTCTCTTGGGTAGCATCTTATGGGTTCGTTTTTATGCTTTAAAGGGAAAAATTATGCCAAAGTCTATAATCTCTTTTAAATGCATTAAAAGACAATCTGTTTAAGATTTATTTTTGAAACTATATATCTGCAAAATGTAATTAGGTAAAAGGAAAAAAATGTAATTGAAAGAGATAGGGAAAAAATATTGAAACTTTAAAAACACATCTTTTTTTTTTAATAGGAAAGGGGAAGAGGAAGGAGGTCTAGACTTATGATTTAATCAATTTGGGAAGCTTCTAGTATGGAAATTTACTTTATTGATGCAAATAAGCAATTATCTGTAACCTATAGTTTTAGGGAAATGAGAGATTAAATGGCTTTATCAATCATGTCAGAGGCTACATTTAGCTAGTGTATATTAGAAGAGGATTGGAACCATTGTTTTCCTACTTCTAAGGCTAGCCTCTATATTTTAGATACTTCATCTGAAGAAATAGCTTATCAAAGAAATTTAAATCAACTATGCCCCTTTCTCTAAATCATATCTATTTTTTTCTTCAGGTTTAATCGTAAAAATTAAGGAATCATAGAATGCTTCAAAATGGATCAAAATTGGGGGGAAAAATTGCCTATACCAAAAGACAGGGAAAAAATGATGGGGAAATCAAAGAAATTTTTGATTTGCCTACATTCACATAGCTATTTAAAGACAAAGTCATGAGTAGTGATCAAATTTCCTAATTATCATATTAATCATGTTTCTGCCACACCATGAGGCACCTTTAAATTACAAATATTTTACTACCTGATATTTACAAAGGGAAACTAGGTAGTGCAGTGAATAAAGTGCTGGGCCTATACTCCTCTTCCTGAGTTCAAATCTGACTTCAGATACTAGCTGTGTAACATGGACAAGTGACTTAGCTCACTTTTCTTATCAGGAAAATGAGTAGAGAAGAAAATGGCAAACCACTCCACTATCTTTGCCAAAAAAAAAACCCAAATGGGGTAACAAAGAGTCAGTCTGAAAACAACTGAAAAGGCCAGAAAATACTTAGAAAGCTGACATTTTTTTTTTTGTAATGGCAAGATACAGTAGTGTTATGAGTAATATTTAGAACTCATTCCCTCTCCCCCCCAAAAAAGGTAGTATGGTGTGGTAGAGCACTCCGTAATTTGGAAACTTGGATTATGTTAAGGACTCTGACCCTAAATTATTATTTGACAATGAATGTCATTTCCTCACCCTAAACCTTACTTTCTCTAACTTTTAAATGAGGAAAGTGGGAATAGATGAGTTTTAGATTTCTTTACAGATTTAATTTCCTATGATTCTAGACATATTGATTTATTTCTTTTATTCATTTTTTCTTCACAAGTAATGTTTTTGAATAAGTAAATATCTGTTTTGTGGAAAATTAGAGCAGTATACCTTCAAGTGATTTGAGAATTAATTGAAAACACATTTAGGTCAAGCTATTTAACTTCTCATTCCTTTATGCAGCAAAAGCAATAGATTAGGGCAGGTAGGTAGCACAGTGGATAGAGCACCAGCCTTGAATTCAGGAATTCCTGAGTTCAAATCTGACCTCAGACACTTAATACTTCCTAGCTGTGTGACCCTGGGCAAGTCACATAACTCCAATTGCCTTAGCAAAAAAAAAAAAAAAAAAAAAAGCAAGAGATTATATATAAATTGCTTACCTCAGTCAGTCTAAGGACTTTCCATACCAAAATCCCTTAAACTGATAAAATCACAGATCATGACTAATCTCTATTTCCCAGCCTACTAAAAAAAGTATTTTAAAATGTTTAATATTCTTGTTGATAATCTCCTTTTATTACTTTTTCCCTCGATAGTAAATTCCATTTTACAGATATATGGCATGAAAATGTGTATTAAATTGATTTCAATTTGTATGTACAAAAATTATCCATTCATTGTCATGATTTCTTCATTTTAATTCCATCTATTTATCTGTACAATAATCCAGATTGCTTGGAAAAAATAACTTTAAGTGTAGAAAACATAAGCTTTAGAGTATTTCAAGTGTTCTTTAGATTATTTTGAAGTATTTGAAAAAAACAAACCTTTTTTTTAAAAAAATCAAAGATGGGGGCAAAATGCTTTACTGCTATACATTACTTCTCTTCTTCTAGTCATATATGTGTGTGGAGTATGGAAAAGTGTTACTCTTCATTAACACTTTTCTGGTACACACTTAAAGAGAGCAGGAGGTCAACACCATAATTGTCATTTTTCTATAAAGAAAACAAAGATAAAAAGATGTTTTTCAGTTTTACTCCATCTGTTCTTGTTTTTTTGTTTTGTTTTTTGTTTTAATTTTGTGGATTTTTTTTCTCTCCACCACAGTCATTTCTCAATACACTTCCCCCTCCTCCCTTTCCCCACACTTCAGTCCTCTGTGGTAAGCAAAAAAAAAAAAAAAAAAAAAAAATTAAGCAATATATTTATTCTACATAATATGCACATTTTTAATCAATCCAGCACTTTCATCAAAAGTACTTGACAGACATTCTTACATCAAATGAAGAACTAAAAACTATTCTACAGAATTGTTTCATGTAACTTTTTAAACTCTTCATTCAATCAACAAGAATATTCCAGGTAGTAATACTAAGAGCTAGTACTATGAAAAAATGTTTCCTGATCCCAAGAAACTTATATTCTAATGGAAGAAACAATATGTAAATAACTAGATATGTAAAAAATAAATGCATGCCCACCTAGAAAGATCATAGATAGTATATAGAGGGAGAAATGGACAGAGAGAGGAAGAGAGGCAAATACAGAGAGAGACAGTCCAAGAAAGGGATAGAGAGAGTCAGAGGAGAAATGACAGAGTAATCTCAGAGGGAAGGATACTAGCAGCTAGAGGGACTAAAAAAAATCCTGAAAAAGGTGAAGTTTGAAAGAGCCAGGGAAGATAAGGGATGGATGTGAGGCAATAGAACATTACAATAGAACATTACAGAACAGAACATTACAATAGAACCAGTAAAGCTTTGCATTGGCAAAGATAAAGATGGAAGACGGAATGTCATATTTGAAGAATGAAACTGAATTCTTCAGAACACTAGGTAAAAAAAGCCATTGTCTGCTTCATTTATTTCCTAACCTTAATCACTGATTAGGTACTGCTTCAGTCAAACTGAGACCTGTTAAAGATCTTACCTTAAAAAGACCAAGTCTCCCATTGCATCCAAGGCCATTTCCAGTTGTCCTGATCTATATCTTGCCACTGGACTCAGCTTCAGAGAACAAAATAAAGCAGGTGACTTTGCACAGCCCTTCCTCACTTAAATTCAGTTCACTTGCACGTCACAGCATCACCTCCCTGATATTAATGGTCCATTTTGAGAACCAAGGACAAACATCAACAAGCATCAATATTGAGTCCAGCAGTACAGCTCCAATTTATTTTGTAAATTTCCCTTTGTAATTCACCCTAAAATGTATTTTAGAGTTCTCAGATACAAAGTATATATTCACTCAAATATATATGGTACTTATGATGTTTTGAGATTTGACAAAAAGCTAAAGAAAAGAACTTGATAATTTTCCTAAGCAGCAGCAGGGAGACTAAGAGGAATTTCTCCTTGGATAGAACTCCACGGATTTCTCCTCAGTATTGTTTGACTGCAGTGATGGAGACAACAAACAGAAAGATGAAGTTAATCTGGAAACTCAAGAGTTTAGTGGGTAAAGAAATAATCTAATGATAATGTAAAGTATCTAAATGGTTTTCATTTTCATCTACCTAACAGGAAATCATTGAAAAGCTAGACATCATTGGGCTTCTGAAAAGAAACAGGTTTATTTAAAAAGATTAGGAAGGCCTTTACTCTCCCTGACTGATTCTACTCAGTATAACAGAGCTTTTTGAAGGAGATTTGGCATATTAAATTTAAAAGTGGAAGAAACTTTGGGGTTCATCTTATTTAACATCCTCATTGTAAATGTATTGGAGGTTGAATTGACTTAATGGGAGACCATCTCAAGGATTGTGCATATGGCTTCTCTGGAAACTTCCAGGGAACCAGGAGAAATGATGACTCAGCATTTGGGCATGTAGGAAATGAGGCGTTTCCTGGCTGTTTTTGGCCATGTGGTGATTTAAGGCTGAAGAAGTAGGCACTTTGAAATGATGAAGCAATCCCTTTATTGGCTGCTGAGTCAAATGAAGCAATGACTCATTGGCTCTTTTAAAATTGGTGAAACCTTAGATTTTAGCATAAGTCCCAAGATTTGAGAAATTTGTCTCTGGAGAACTCATGGGGTTTTAATGAGCTGAAGAGTGTGAGTTTAAAAAAAAAAAAGGAGCCTGGTCTCCCTTTCCCTCTACTCTCTATGGAGACCAAAATTCCTCAGTCCTTAACTCAGTTGTATAGATACACCTCATTATATTGTGCTTCACAGAATTTATTTTTTATTTACTTTTTTTTTAATAACAAATTTAAGGTTTATAGCAACTCTGCAGTTGAACAACTTTATCCATGCCAGTTTTCCAAGAGCATGTGCTCATATCATTTCTCTGTCACATTTTGATAATTTGGGCAATATTTCAAATATTTTCCATTATTATTATTATATCTCTTAAGTTGATCTGTGATGTTACTATTATTATTGTTTTGGGGTTACCACAAACCACACCCATATAAGAGTATGAACTTAATTGATAATTGTTGTGTATGTTCTGATTAGTACACCATTCCCTGAGACACAACAATATTGAAATTAGACCAGTTCATAATCCTTCAAGGGTCAAGTGAAAAGAAGCTTGCCAAGTTCACATTGACAGTAAATGCCAAATCCTAGATCTGCTGATTTAAAATGCAGTCCTTTTTCTAATAGAAGAGAATGGAGAGACTGTTGATGGTGCAAAAATCTTAGTGCCCTTTTAAATTATTAAACCATAAAGCTATTAATGCTATTAAAACTTAAATCTACACTAAAAATTTGGGGCACCCTGTTTTTTCCATCCCTCCAATCCATGTTTCTCTTGGATATAGATAAGGGATATAAAATAAGGAACATTTAGAGAAGAAGTATCTTACAAGGATAAGGATACTTAGGTCAAAAAAAGTGAAATGATTTCCTGAAGTTTTGCAACAAGTTAATGGTAGAATTAGAACTAGAACCTAGATGTTCTATATCAAATCCAATATTCTTTCAATGTTCATTATGGTTTTTTCAATGTAGTTCTCTGAACTTTATCTGAAGTTCCTTCCAATTCTGATATTATAAGATTCTCTGAGATGCTATGCTAACAGTCTTATATCTAGTCTGATTGTATTTCTTAAAAGACTGGAAAACCATTTAAAATCCATTCCTACATTCTGCTTTCATCCCCATTATATCAAGTCATGTGTATATGACATGGTATAATTTTAAAAGATCCTCAACAGGATTTTCATTTTAGTAGCAAGGGTTTTGATTTTTGCTTTGGGGTTTTCATAAAGAAAGGGCTTACTAAGATTCTAATCCATACTTTAGGCTATGCAGTTTTAACAATATTTATTGTAGTGTCTGATCCTCATGCATTTCCAATTACAAATCAAATAGAGAAACCTATTTGACTATTCTACAATCAAACACATTTCAGCTATGCCCTGGAATTGGAAGGATACAAACCTCTGTTTTGTTAGGGACCATACCCTACCTGGGGATAGATTCTTCAGGTAATAGGACAGGCCATGTGATTGATAATTTCTCAGGTTTGACCTAGACTCTCCTTTTCAAAGTACATTGAATGTTTCCTGTGAAATGCCAGGCTATGTGCATTTTCTGAAATAGACTTTTAAATGATGCATAGTCTTCATGGATGATTTAATTCAGAATTTACTCATTAAACTTGTAGATTCCATTAATTGGGTGGGGCTCCTGAGAAGCTGAAAATAGAATTCAAAATAACTTTGATTTTTTTGTAGTTTTAGATGAAACTTCTTGACTATCATGGTTATTAAGTTTGGAAATAGTTTAAAAATTAAAGAAGTTTAATGAAGTTTCTTCTGTGAAAAAAAATTTTTAAATGAGAAACTAATTCTACTTGAATGGCTCAAGTATAGACCTGCTGGAGAAAGGAATCTGGACTAAATGACCTCTTAAATTCCATTCTGCAAGCTTGAAATACATCTGGATACACACACACACACACACACACACACACACACACACACACATACACACGGATTGAAAATGTCTTTAGATAACAGACCACAAAAATTTGCTTAACTTTGATTAGCAATGAGAGAAATTGGAAACTAAGAGCAAAAGTGAATTGAAGGAAGAGTGATGCAACTAATTAATAATAGATAGATGGCATATTTAACTAGGAGTCAATTTATTTAAAAAAGAAAAAAAAGAGTGTGGGGAGAGGGTCCAGAAGTAATAAATTTTGTATTAGGCAGGAGGAAAAAGATATAGGTTCCTTGAATGTACAGATAAACATATGCATAAGAATCTGTGGAAGAAGAGATCGTTAATAACACAGTTTTTGGGAAAAAAAAACAAAAACAAAAGTAGCCAAAGTGCTATAAAGCATTTTTTTAGTTTTTTTTAGTTTTAAAATACATGAATAGATAGTTTTTAACATTCACTCTTGCAAAATCTTGTGTTTCAATTTTTTCTCCCTCCCTTCCCCCAATCCCTTCCCTTAGACAGCAAGTAATGCAATATATGTTAAACATGTGATGCTATAAAACTTTGACTCCTTTTCTTGGCATTCAAGGCCCTTCTCATTTTGATTCTAATTTACCAATTCAAACTTTTCAATTTAATCTCAATCTACTTTCTACTTGATTTCTTTTTGTACTCAATTTTCCTTCTAAATAAGCCTATTCATTGCATCACCATAAAATGTCTCCTACTTTCGAATCTTCATGCTTTAGCTCATATATAAAGTACTGGGTTTGGAATCAGCGAGACTGGAATTCAAATCCAGAACCTCACTAGCTATTTGAGGCTTGGAAAAATAATTAACCTCTGTATGTTTCAGTTTCTTCTTCTGTAAAATAGGTATGCAGGTCTGTAGTAAGTATCATATGAGATCATATATTGTAAAGTGTTTTTCAAAACCTAAAATGTTATATAAATGTTAGCCATTATTATTAGACTGAATAACATGATGGTTGAGTTAACTAGGCAGGCAAAAGCACAACCCAACTGGGGCCCAGAAATACCACTCTGGAACAATACACTCTGGATAATCTTAAGGTTCTTGTTCAGTTAGTGAGGATTAATTTAACAAGAAATTACTCTAGGAGAAAGTCCAATATCTGGCCTCATGAAGAGAAATGAGACTATGAGATCTGATGATATAGATACAATAATAGCTATAAATAGCTATTATTTATGTCCAATTCCCATGCATAGGTATTTTCCCCCCTTTGGGATAGAAAGTGGTAAGCTCAACTGGTAATTCAGATAGCTAACACTAATTTTTTTCCTAAAAATATAATTTAAATTTTTATAATATAACTCAAAAAAATTCATAAAAACTCTCCAATTCATTTACATTGTCTATAAAATTAACTCCTAAATGATATGCTTGGCATTCTGCTCTCCTGATAATCTAGATCTACTTAATCTAACACACACCTCTCTTGACTTGCTTATCCAAAATATCCTTCTTTTTAAAGGCTTAGCTCAAGCAAGAAAGTGTTGAACTTGGAATCTGATAGACTTGGGTTAGAATCTGGCCCAGGCATTTATTAGCTGTGTGACTCTGGGCAAATCATATAACCTCTCAAGGTTTCGGATTACTCATCTGTGAAATTAGTAGGCTAATATGATATCCTCTAAAGAACCTTCTAACTCTAAAATTTATGATTCTATGATCGTTTCTTGGCCATTCTGACTAATGATACTTTCTTCCTTTTCTGAATCCCTACATCACTCCCTGAGGACTATCTAATGGAAAGAGCACAGGATTTGGAGCCAGAAGCCCTGGATTCTGATCCTAGCTACACCAATTACCAGTTGTTTGAATTTGAATAAATCACATCGCTTTTCTAACCCTGGTTTTCCTGTATGGAAAATCAGAATAAATATACCTACTCTGTTTACCTAACAGAGTTGTTTAAAGGTTTGAAACAAAAATAATCAGTTAGTTAGTATTTGTTATGTGTCTGCTATGTGCCAAGAATTGTGTTAAGTAGATGCTGGAGTCACAAGTACAGAAAATGAATAATCTCTATTTTCAATGAACTTACTTATTCTAATAAGAAAGATAATAAAGTATATGTAAAATATATACTACATAAGTTTAAGGTTAATAAACAAATGCACATACACAAAGTATTTTGGAGGGCTAGCATTAATAATTAGGCAGTCAAATAGTCAATAAACATTTCTGAAGTGCCTATTATGTGCCAGACATTGTATTAAGTAGTAGGGATACAAAGACAGACAAAAAACAATACCTGCTATCAAGGATCTCAGTCTAATGGAGAAAAAAAAATGTATATATATGATAAATTGAAGATAATCATCAGAAGAAAAGGACTATCAATAACATGGAAAAATAAAGGTTTCTTGTAAAAAATTAAATCTTAACTGGGACTTGAAGAAAGAAGGAGGCCAGCAGATAGATGAAGAGGGAGAGAATTCTGGCCATAAGGGACAGCCGGTGAAAATGCATATAATCCTGAAAGAATGTGTCTTGTTAAAACAAACAAACAAACAAACAAACAAACAAACAAACAAACCAGAAATGAAGCCAGTGTCATTGGTTCACAGAGTACGTGGAGGGAGTTAGGTATAAGAAACCTGGAATTGTAGGAAGGGACAAGGTTATGAAAAGCTTAGAGATACAGCATCAGCCCTAGAAAATTTCTAGCTCAAGTTGTGTCTGCATTACAGAGTTCATAGTTCATAAACTAGCATAACCTAAACAAGTATCTGAATAGAACTAACCAATCTGGATATTTCAAGCTACATTTTAAAAAATCAATTACTTGGGGAATTCAGAAAAATTTCATCCACTCTATCTATCAGATTATAAGGATAATACTAGCTGTCTCCTCCTGGGGTTTTTGTATGGATAAATATAATAACATGAGTAATGCTTTGTTATCATAAAGAAATAAAAAAATTATGAAACAAATTTAATATTCATGGTCAGAACAAAAAAATCTTTAATCACTAGAAGACTCTTAATATAAAATAGAAATGTTTGTTTTTAAAAGAAAAATAAATACTATTTTTCTATTACATGAAAATGAATACTTTGTATATATTTCTAATATGATAATTTCAAACTAGGAAATAATAATCCTCATTAATCAAGCCCTTTCCTTTCAAGTTTGGCACAAGTTTCCAAAATTTTATTTGCTTCTTTCAGCCAGCAAACACTTGATCTTCCTGCCAAGCAAAGAGATATGGCAGCCAAGGACAACACTAATTTGTAATATAAATTTCCTTGTAAGATCTTATTTAGGAGTATGGCAAAAGATTGTGAGCAATATAATTTCATAAAACAGAGAGAAGCATTGGAGGGAAAAATGGATTTTCAGAAAGGTTGGTCAGAAATTCAACTAAGCAAAACTATCCCAAGGACATTCAAAGATGAAACTGTAATGAGAATAATAAACAGATGAAAATATAGAAAAAGATCTATAATGATCATAACAAATCCTCTTCTTCAATTACAGTAAAGTCAGAACATTTTGACTCAAATAGCACATGAAGTTTTATGTGAGGAAGTAGTAATGGCACTGAAGAAAACAATGAAAACAACATCATTCAACAGTTGTGTACAAAGAATGTCTGTGTTAGGTGCAACACAATATAGAGGGCATTAAGGGGCTAATTCTCAAGGTATTTGGATGTTGAAGACTTGGAAAAAAATTTTTAATTTGACCATTACCAAAAATGATGATAGAAGAAATAATTCTTGTCACATAAACTAATTTTCTCATATCTATAAAATATTCATGAGAATAAACTATATATATGGAGAAAGCATCCTAGATGAATGTATGATAACAGAAAGTGCAGGTTTGCATAAATTATATTCTAGCAGATCACCTGATTGAACGAAAGATAGAGAGAATGTAAGATCCAAAATACTTGTTTGTTTATCATATGTGATTCAATAAAACATCATCTTTAAGGTTCTCCTCAATCAGAAGTCTGTCATGAATCCATCAAAAATTATAGATTACTTGAAAGCTGAAACAACAAAAACTTCGAGATTGGTTTCTAATATTAATCCAAGCACAAAGCAGGAAAAAAATGCTCGCTAAAGGTGTTTGCTACCATCACAGAGGATGTCTAGTATAGTCTAGATGAAAGAGGAATTCCTTATTGATGATTAAGTCCTGCCACAAAGAAGAGGAATTAGATTTGTTCTGTTTGGCCACAGTGGTCAGAGGGTTAGAAATTTAAGTATATTAGAAGAAAAAAGTCCCTAATACTAAGGACTATCTACAAGTGGAATGGGCCACTTTAGAGGACCTCATTGGAGGTCTTCAAGAAAAAGGTGAATAATAATTTGTCTAGTATTACATTGCAGAGAAAATTCTTTTTTCAGGTATGTGTTGGACGTCCACTTTTTTGTGATTCTCTTCCTGATGTGTCTCCTGAATTTGATGGGCTGCCATGTAGAAGAAGAATGTCTTATTTTGTTTAGTATCAGAAGGGGATCTAGAAGTAGTGGGGGGAAATTACAGAGGTAAATTTAAGTTTGATATGAGGGAGAAGTTCCTAACAATTTGAGCTTCTCCAAAGGAGATATTACAGATTTTAAGAGGTAAGATGATTCCTTGTCTGGTATGTTCAAGTGACAATTTCTTAGGGAAATGATTATTGAGCTCTCTTCCACTTCTAAAGTTCTGGGTTTCTGATGAAATCAACCAAGTCCAGATGTTGATAGGACAATAACGTAATTGTGGCCATTCATGTTTTCATTCCATTCCATTAGCATTTTGTAAGTATCTCCTATTTTCTAGACACTAGGGAAACAAAGATAGTGACTCATGTATCAGAAAATTGAAGATAATAGATAAGTACATGGTGAAGACAGAGATAATTGTGCAATTTTTGATGCTGTAGTTTATTGATATGCCCTTTTTTTCTTGTGCTGGATTATAGCTCAAAGTTATCAATTCTGCTTCACATAATGATATTTGCTTTTTATAAAATAAAAACATAATATATCATTTGCTTATTGAGTTTTCTCCAATAAGTAATTTTCTTTAAATTGCTAGGAGGAATGCTTAAGAAGCAAATGTTTTTCAAATCATTCAATTCCCAAACTTAACTTAAATTTTTTTTAATTTTAATTTTTCTATGAAAAGATTCATATCTTGTAGAAAGATAGTATTTAAAATCATAATGTCACTCACTCAATTTAAGAGAATAACAAGGCAGTTCTCTGAATATTTATCTTGTTTAGTGATGGCAATATTAACAAGTTCTTGGTTGGAAAAGAAATAAGAAAAAAGATTGAAGCCCTGGAATGATAAAGCCTTTTTTACTTTTGATAGTTCTTTCTTCCTTCTTATTTACTCCAGCAAACTTTGTATATGCAGCATTTAACACAGTACCTGGCACATGGTAAGAACTTAATTATACTTTATTTATCCCTTGTACTCTTATTTATCTTTATTTTAAATATGGACTTCTGGCTGCTTAGGACAGCTTAGTATAGCTAACGCTGGTCTTCCTTAAATCCCATTTCCTTTTATTTCTGACCTGTTGTGCTAAGGTTAGCTTATAACTTAGACCCAGTTACTGCTCCACTAGAAACTGGGTCTAATCATTCTTAGGGTCAAAGGATTTAGAGTTGTAAAATGTTCACCTACTCTAATAGTTTAGTTTTTCAATTAAACAAATTGAAAGGAGAGTTGAAGTGATTATGCAAGGTCCCCATGAGTTTTAAATAATAGATTCAGATTCAAAGCTAGGGGGTTTGATTCCAATTCAGTACTCTTGGCTACTATATACCTTATCTCTCCTAAAACTCCTGATACCACACTGACATTAAGAAATTAGTAAAGATTATAAACCAGTAATTTTTTGTAAACTTTAATTTGATGATATTATTTGTTAGAAATTTATTTTGTTTGCAGTTTGAGACTGAGAACTAAGTTCTAGGGTTTGCTTGTCTCACAGTCAATCAAATAAGTTAGAGTAATTAGGCAGGTTATGAGAACTTGTGGGTTTCCAGTCTTTTAGCTTCTAGTTGGAAATAGAACATATATAAAACAACTTGTCAAATACCCAAGTGAATTCACAATTTGAGAATAAAAAAGGGTAAGGGAGTTTTAATAAGCTAGTCATGTCAGAAAGTTAGGTCAATCATTTATTATACAAGTCAATTATTCAAGGCACAAGCAGATAAGCAAATAGTGAAAAATGACAAATAAGACAACTCTCAGTGCCCCTTACCAAGTCTAATGAACATAAGACTGGGTTACATAGGATTTGTTCAGAAGAAGAAGCTGTAAGGAGAAGTCTATGAGAATTAAGCTTGTGTAGGAGACATAGCTGGTTGCATACACAGAGAGAAACTGAAAAGAACCCATCAGCTTACTAACTGGAGCAATAGTGAGTGACTCATCCTTTGGACAATCCTTAATGTCACCTGAAGCAGCAGCTCTGTATCATCAATCTTTCAGCCAGAAAATGAAGGATTTTTCCCCAGTGAATTTTGTGTTACTCTAGTTTTCCAGAACATGTGTTTGAATTTCCAGATAATGTAATGAAAACTTTAAAATCCCATAACTTTTGTTGAACATGTTTAAAATGTTTAAAATGACCTCTTTTACCCAAATGAAAGCTTCTTCAGAGTTAGACACAAGTTCATGAAACTCTGCCAACAAGTCAATCTTTTAAGTTTCTTTGAAATCAACCATTTTTAAATTTTCATACTTGTCCCTAAACTTTATCCTGTGTACTGGTTAATGAACTGTAAGCTTATGTCTCTTTATCTGGCATAAAGCGACTTAATTTCCCACATTAACATTGCTTTTAGTGATGTTTTTGCAAGAGCCTTACCACAATTTATTTCCATGTCATGAAGGTCATTTTATTCTATGATTAAGTTCTGTAAGATCTTGCAACATTTTCCTCTATTCAGTATCTGTCCTGGGAAATAAAAAACTATGCATCACAATAAAAAAATAGTAATTCATTTGGTTATAATCTTAGATTTATAATTAGAAGAAATGTTTATAAGTCAGTTAGTCTAGACCTGTGATTTTCTCAGTCTAGGGATCTCTCTTTGTTATTTAAGGTCATATAGGATCACAGATTTAAATGTAAAAGAGTTTTAGAAGTCATTCAGTCCAATTGCTTCACTTTACAAATGAGAAAATGAGATTCAATAGGGTTAAATAATGTGCACATAGTAACAGAGATAATATATTACAGAGCCAAAATTCAAACCCATTGTCCCTGCTTCCAAATCCAGAATACCTATCTCCTCTTCTCTTACCATTTTATGACAAAACTGAGTTTCAAAAAAGTTACTTGGTTTACTCAGTCACACATAAAAACAAGTATTAGCAATGAAATTTGAATCTAGATTCTCTAAGTTCTACTCCAAAACTTTTTTTTTTGGGGGGGGGGAGGGAAATATAAAAGGTGCTGTTTGCTAATCCTATCTAAGAAGCCTCATTATTTAATCTTTTTTAAAAAGGAGCTGCTGGGGCAGCTAGGTGGTGCAATGGATAGGAGTCAGGATAGGATAGCAGCCCTGAAGTCAGGAGGACCTGAGTTCAAATCTAATGTCAGACACTTCCTAGTTGTGTGATCCTGGGCAAGTCACTTAACCCCAAATGCCTCCGGGGGAAAAAAAAAAGCTTCTATAAAATGTTTCTCTTTGGAGGGGACACAAGACTGACTAGTGTCTTTTCTATGTCAAGAATCTGATGAAGGGTATTCTCATGTTTGGGGCAGGACTATAGACACATATCCAAAGTTGTTTTATGCTTGCACTATATGATAGCACTATATTTTAAGTACCCATGGAGATTTTGGGGCTCTGAGGTGTTCTATGTTGGGAAAAATGCTTTTAGACTTGTTTCTTGAGTCACCATTTCTTCAAACCAATTTTCCAGAGTCCATCTGGTAAAAAAAGGAAAGAATTCAGGAAATGGAATCTGATTATTTGGGTGTCTTCAGATAATCAATAGCATTTATTAGGTATGTATTATGTATTAGACATTGTGCTAAGTGCTGGGGGATATAGAAAAAAACAAAAGGTCCTGCTTTCAAGAACCTGATAGTCTAATGGAGAAAAAAAAACACAAAAACAACTCTGGACAAACAAGTTACATGTAGGATAGATTAGAGATAATCTAAGAGGGAAAACATTAAGAAGGATCAGGAAAGGCTTTTTGCAGAAAGCAAGCTTTTAACTAGGATTTGAAGGAAGCCGGGCAGGATAGGAGTCAAAGATAAAGAAGGATAATATTCCAGGCACTGGGAACAGCTAGTGAAATTGCATGGAGTCTGGAGAGGGAATGTCTTGTTCAAAGAATAGTAAGGTTGCAAGTGACATTGGATCACAGAGTATAAGAGGGTAGTGGCTTAAGGTATAAGAAGAGTAGAAAGGTAGAGGCAGGGAGATTATGAAGAGCTTTGAACTCTAAGAAGAGGATTATATATTTGATCATGAAAGTGATAGTGAGCCACTGGAGTTAGCTGAATAGAGGCCTGACATAAGTAGATTACTTTGACATGAGTGGACTATGAACTATATATTAGAATGGAGAGACACCAGAAAGACCAATTAGCAGGCTACTGCGGTAATCTAGTGTGAAGTGAGAAAAGTCAACTCTCCATTGGGGTTTCAGTTTCCACATCTGTAAAATGAGGGAGTAGGACTAGAGAATCTCTGAGGTTCCTTGCAATTCTAAATCTATAATGCTATAAAGGCATAAGGAGCCAGTTTGCTTGGGTACTGAAATATATATATATATATATATATATATATATATTTTTTTTTTTTTTTCTTAAGCACTCACTCCTGTGCTGGAACTGTATAAATTTCTCCTGATAACCCCAAATTAGGAAAACAAACAAACCAAACAGTAGTACTTAAAACACAGATAAAACCGAGGGTAAAGCACTACAGATTTGTTCAGTGCCTGGTATCTATATCTGAATATTTGTGGGGGTTTTAACTTACCCTTGGACACCCAGAGGGAAAACTTTTTTCGTTTGTGGAATATTTCTTTGACTATTTTCTCATCTATAAAATGAGAGGGAAGAACTAGATAGCCTCTGTGGTCCTTTGCAGTTTGAAATCTATGATCTATGATGGGGTGAAGATATCATGCATCCGTTTGACTGGGAGCTGAAGTAATGTTTGTTTGGTTTTTCTCAAGGACTCATATCTTAGAATTGTCTAAATTTCTGCTGATTACCCCATACTAGGAAAAGCAAACAAATACAGACAAACCACTTAGAACAAAGATAAAATACTGAGGCACTACAGACTTATTTAGCTTCGATGACTATAATCATCTGTGAATATATGTAGAGATTTTGCTTTTCCCATGGACAGTATACATGTATATATATGCACACACATATATACATATATATGTCCATTTTATTGTTATTCAGTCATTTCAGTAGTGTTCAACTTTGTGCCTCCACTTGGGTCTTCTTGGCAAGATACTGGAGAAGCTTGCCATTTTCTATTCCATCTCATTTTATAGTTGAAAAAATTGAGGCAAATAGGATTAAATGACTTGCACAGGGTCACATAGCTATTAAGAGATATTAAGAGGCCAGATTCAACTTAGGTCTTCCTAATTCCAGGCTGTGTACCTTTATCCACTGTGTGGCTATGCATATACATATACACAAAAGTTATTACTTTTCTAATGTTTGTATTAAAAGTCCCTGAAAAATATTTTCCTGCTTTTATTATATGTATGTGCGTTGAATTTGTAAATGCATTCAAATCACTGATGACCTAAAATTATTTTCATAAAAAACTAGTTTTTTTCATTCTTTTATTGCTTATCTCTATTTTCTAATGCTGATAAGATTTCATTTTAAGTGTAATTTTAAAAAGAAACTTTTGTTCCCCGTACTATCAGTATCTTCTGACTGATACAAGAGCTAGAGTCATAGTATTACACATCTGAATGCGTACAAACATATCTCTCTCATGCAAGTTGCCCAAATATCATAGACACAAAACATCGCTTTCACAGAATCACTGGATTTCAGTCCTGGAAGGGCCCTCAGGCATCTTGTTTGATCAAGAATCTCTTCTATAGCTTCTCCAATAAATAGCCACTTAGATTTTGCTTTAAGACTTCATGTGAGGGCAAAATCTATTTTGGGACATCTCTAATATCACAAAATCTCAGAGTTGGAAGAGCATTCTAAATCAACTTGCATTCACTGAAGAGCCTCCTTTACAATTTCCCCAAAAAGAAAATGACCCAGGCTTTGCTTAGCATCACAAAACCATAGATTTAGACCTTGATGGGGCCATATAATTTACTGGAGGATATAATATATAAAAAAGATCATTATCATTCAAGATGCAATAGGGACAAATGAAATGTCTAAACAAAACATTCTACAATTCATGGTTGTAGAATATTTTGCAAAGTGGTTTTCACACAACTTGTAGAACTGGATTCAAATCTTGTTATTGTTATTCTATATGTGACCTTGAGCAAAACCCCACTTTTTCTATGTCCCTTAATAGTGGAGGTATAAATAGTCTAATTTTACTGCTACAAAAACTGATTCTCAAAGGAGGATAAATGACTTATTCAAGGTCACTCAGGTAGTATCCTTTTCACCACTTCATATGTCCAGGATAGTCAAACTATTTATCCTACCCTGAATATACCCAAACTGTTGATTCTTTGTTCTCTTTAATTTATTCTATTTTATTCTTTTGACATATTACTGGGGATATAATTAGTATAACCAATGCATTCACTCCACTATCTGTTTGGACTCTTTTTAGGTTTTTGCAATTTACAAAGTATTCAAGAGATTTCAACCATAAACTCTTAGCATCCAAAGTTCTCATTCTTCTGATCTTGGGAAAATTCCACATCTGAAAGCTTCAACTGGTACAGAATTTATTTAGTAAGCTAACTATAGATCTTGGTGGACCAAAGACCTCAGTAGCAGATTTGTGTTGATTTGTTCCTAGCTGAAAATCAAATTAGCAATTTTTAAAAATATATAATAGATGGTTATTTCTTATTGAGGACACATTGGGACAATAACAAAAGGAATCACAGCAAGACTAATAATAATGGCTGATTTTTATAATAATACTCTGCAATTCATTTTATAGACATTTTTTCTTTAAGAGAATTGGATTTGGAATTAAAGAACTAGGGCTAAAATCCTGGCTCTGTTACTTATTGACTGTGTCATCTCCAGTAAATCCAATTCATCTCTTTTTCCTCTCATACAAAGCAGTTTGGGTGGTACAGTGGATAGAGTACTGGGCCTGGAAGACCTGAGATGAAATCAGATACATCCTAACAATGTGATCTTGGGTAAGTCACTTAACCACCGTCTGCCTCAGTTTCCTTAACTGTGAAATGGGAATTAAAATAGCATCTATCTCACAGGCTTGTTGAGAGGATTCATTAATATAATATTTGTAAAAAGTATTTATTTAGTATAATACTAGGCTAGTGGGTTCTTAACAAATTACTTTCCCCTTATTTTTAAAATATGAAGGCTGAACAAGATGATCACCATGATTTCTTCTAGATCTAAAACTAATGATATTTATATGATAGGGAACATAAATATTATTAGGTCCACTTTACAAATAAGGAAATAAAGGCTGAGAGAAATTAAATATTTTGCCCACATTCATGGGGCTAAAAAGTACCAAATCTAAGATTCTAGACCAGATCTGATGACAAACCAGTGCCTTCTTCATTATATCATATCAGAATTGAGCTTTTGAGTGGGCCAACCATTTTCCTTAGAATGTCATCAGCACAGGTTGATGACTTTTGGTATTTAGTGGTTTGAACCTAGTCTGGCCTATTTTTCCTCTGTTTATGTTTGTGTATTTTCTTTCTCTTTTGCATCTTCAGGCATTTCTCCAATGAGAATGTTCCTGTAAATTCTAAAAATAAACAAATAGTCATTAGTGGTGTGAGAGTTGCACACAGCCCATAATTTTTCATCCCACTTGGGCTGGTCTAATTATACCTAAGAGGCCATAAAAATAAGAGTGTTGGGAGATCTTTAACTCCACAGCATCCAGAGTTCATAAATTGATGAAATTGATTATTTCAGCATGAATCTAACTGGTGTATGTAAAAAGGATAACAATAAACAAAAACTCATTACTCTTTATTTTCCCAACTTGCCTCCAGTTTGTTTGTTGAGTTCCTTATTTTAGATTGTACTAGTTTGAATACAGAAAATTCTTCCTCCTCTAGGAAGTATTAAGATGACTTTTTTTTTTTTTTTTTGCTCTTCTCTAACACACTTGTCATGTACTGGTTTTCTAAGCACATTAACCTTTTCCCGAAAATAGGATCCGTAAGGTCTTCTATTGTGTATTATCTAAATTTTATATCTTTCCCAAGAAAATAATTTAATATGATATATATGCAATAGGTGCTTAATAAAATGTCTGAACAAAATTAAATGAAAAAAAAAAAACAGGCAATAATGATACTGATGCCATTTCATATAGATGTCATTTACATCTAGAAGGCAGGATTACCAGATCATTAATCAGTAAGCATACATTTGTGTTTGAAATTTTTTTTGCATCAGAAAAATTTATACTTATTATTTCAAACTTCCTTGAAACCAGTAACACATATGTATGACATAGCTAACTAGATGTGAGATATCCTTATGAAACAAACCAAAGCTCAATGGTTCAGAATGGGATTAAATCCATGAATTGGCCTAATTATTAAAGTGTACCAATCAACTGAACTAATCAGCTGTTAATTGGGGGTGACTTTACTTTGATGATTCTTTTAAAAGTATGGAATACATGATTTTATCCAGTTCACATATTTATATAAACGTCTATGACTTCACAAATTTAATGAACATAAAAATTCAACATACAGTCATTCAAAGGAAAATAATTACAGAACTGACTAGGCACTGAGTAGAATTTCAAATTTCAAAGATGAGATAGGATTGGGAATGATTATTACATTCAAAAAGAGAGAAAATATGTAATAATGATAGCTTTTATTTGCAGTGTTGCTGTTGGTCATTTTAGTTGACTTGTAAACTCATTTGTGGTTTTCTTGGCAAAGATACTGGAATGATTTCCTTCTCCAGATCATTTTATAAATGAGGAAACTGAGGCAAATAGGGTTAAATTACCTATCCTGGGTCACATAAATAGTATTGTCTGAGACCAGTTTTGAACTCAGGAAATCAAAAATCTTCCTGACTTTAATCAAGCACTCTTATGTGCCACTTCACTGGCAGTGTTTTATAAAATATTTTACTTACATAATCTCTTTTGATTATCACCACAACCCTATGAAATGTGCAGCACAAGTGCTATCAGCTCTGTTCTGGAGATTGAGAACTTTAGCTCAGAGCACTGTAGAATGCTAAATAATGAGGGATTTAAAAGGGCTATCTCAGGGAAAATTCAAAGCGCCATTCTAATTCAGGCCTCATTTCCAATCTATGATCATGGTGTCTATTCTAATTTCATGACATTTCTAATATACGGCTTTTCTCTACTCCTATAACCTCCATCATGGTGTAGGTCTGGATTACTTTAAGACTGGACTACTGGCTAATTGCTCTTCCTCAAATCTGTCTCACTCGAATCTATTCCTCACCTCACAAAACTGTCAAAATGATTTCCTTAAAAGTCATTCCTATCCAATAAACTCCAGTGGCTTTATGCTAACTTCAGGAACAAATATAAAATCCTGTTTGGCATTTAAAGCCTTTTACAACTTGGCTTCCTCTTCCCTTTCCATTCTTCTTATAGCTCCTCTCTATTTACTCATCCAGTCAGCTTATACTGGCCTATTTGTTGTTGCTCAGTCACAGCATACATTTTCTGACTTTGTCTTTTTTAGTGTCTGTTTCTCCTTAGCTGGAACACTCTCCCACCCCTCCTTTGCTCCCTAACTTCCTTCTAAACTCAGAACAAATCTCTCCTTGTACATGAGAATTTTGGGGTTCTCTCAATGTTCATGTCTTCCCTTTGAGATTACCTTCTATTGACTCTGTATATAAGGGTATGTGTGTGCATACACACATATATGTATGCACACACACACACACACACATACACACATGCATCTGAAGCCAGACTAGAACTCAGTCTTTCTTGCTCCAGGAATCTTATCCACAGTTAAGTCAGTATGACTTAACTACCCTTTCAAATTCATACCATTATGTAAATAATTTTAAAGCATTGTTCAGATCAGATCACTCCTTCTCTTCAAAAACCTTCTATAATTCCACATTATTTACCAAATAAAATACAAAAGCCTAATCCTGGTCTTTAAGGCCCTCCACAGCTTATTTTTGATCTATCTTATTTTATATTTCTTCCCTTTCTTAACTATATTCTTGTAAAACTGGACTATTCTTTTTTTTCCCTATTCTTATCCTGCCCTCTTGCCTTTCCTTGTCTTTCATTAGTGGTTCTCTTACCTGAAATGAATTCCCAATCCAAATAGGATCCCTTCCATAGTCTCTTCTGATATCCCATTTCCCCAAAGGAAAATTTTTCTTTCCTCAAATTTCTCATCATCTGTTGCCTAGACCTCACCATTATATTTTCTTCTTTTGTAAAATGAGAATATGGAACCAGGATTCCATAAGGTTGTTTCCAGCTTTAATGAATGCTTTTCAGATTACTAAAAGAAGCATCTGAAAATCTATTAGAGACAGAATTTTGAAATTTACTTAAATTTCAGCGAGAGCCTGCTTGTCAAAAGGAAGATTCTTATATAGTTTAAATTCTATACTCTTGCATCTTTAACAATTAGAAATTTAAAACACATAATTTATTTTATAATTCATCTTGACTTTTCATCTACTCTGCATATCTTTATGTTAGACTCCTGAGAATTTTAACTTCGTTTCCTCAGGATCTGGCTCATCCTAGAGTTTAATAAATTCCTGTTGACTCTGACTGACTGAAAGCATAAATTTGAAATTACATGGTCATTGAGATTCCTTCCAGATCTAGAATCCTAAGACTCAGTGCTTAACAATTTTTCAAATCTAACTCTATATCTGTATCTGACGACTATATCTGGCTTGGAGAGAAATGAAATTTTGAAGAAAAGGAAAGCTCATTTCATAGGAAATACCACTGACTGAAAATACTCAGGCCACATGTCTTCTCTCAGAGTGCTTCAGATAGGATTATTTAGTATAAAATTCTCCCACAGTTGTGCCCATAGTTAGATCCATTCTTGGCAATTGGATCAGTCCTAACATAGCCCTTGCCCCACCACCCATTTTAATTACCTCCACCTAATTACCATCTACTTATCCACTAAAGGGGATAATCAAGCATTCACTTTATCCTTAGGCATTGATCTTGCCAAGCCACACCAACTTAAAAAAAAAAAAAAAATTGTTTAAAGGCTCAGTCTTTCTTATCAAATTCAGATTCCTTTGACTGACATTCAAAGCTCCCCAAAATATAGCTTTTACTTTATCCTTCTGGACTTAGATTATGTTATTCCTTGCTATGTTATTCCTTCTCTGCAGCCAAAGTAGATTAAGTGGAACATACCATAATGTTCTTTCCTGCCTCCCCATGTCTGTATTATCATTGCTTATACTCTTCAAGTGAATTCCTACCCAGTCTTCTCCAATTCCTCCTGTCCTGGGGCCTTAACATTTTAAACATTTTTTATCTGCCTACATGCACACATTTATAATATTTCTCTGTGTATGCACCTTATTCTTCTACTAAAATATTGCCCTCAGAGATTGAGACACCCAATATAAGCTGAATTTGCTGGATGAGGCCAGGGGATCATGTTTTATCTAAACTTTGCATTTTGTCTTACACACAGGAGGCACTTAAGTAGTGTTTGCAAAATTTGCTGCCATGTGTGACTATTTGAACAAATAGAATATTTTCAAATTCTGTTTTCTTAAGTTTGTAGTAAAACTTAAAAGGTATATGTAATAGGATTACATTTTGAAATTATATTTTCTTTTACCTAATGACATTTAAAAAAAAGACTTTTATGTCTGATTTATATTGCTTTTTCAGAGAAACAAAGTTAACAAATATCTAGTCTTTTGTTATTACAATGAACATTTTTCACTCTGCAATAAGTAATTATATATAATAAAGACAGTAAAGTAAACTAAATATTATTGACAAGGTTTTTAAAATATTTAGAGTATTATTAATGTAGATATCAAAAATATTTAATGATTCTTCAGGATGAAGGCTGCTTTGTAAAGATGTTGTAATATCTTGAGTAAAGGAGGGATTAATATCCATCAGATATTAACAGACAGGTAATTCCCTTTCAGGCAAAGGGCATGCTTAAATCTTAAGACTTCTTTGTGGTATCTTCCTTACTAAATACAATTCATTACCTCTGAAGCTAAAAGTATGTATTAAGTAAAATATAAAATTTTGATGGCACATAGCAACCACATATCCAATTTGTTCACAATTTGAATGTATACAAAGTAAAACAATTGCTATGCTAAAACAAGTGGCTTGTGGTATATTTCTTCTTACACCAAAATGTTCTGGAAATGGACAATACAATCGTTTGACAGTCTTCCTTATCTAATTTTTCCTCAGTCTTCTACTCACAGGAAAAACCAGACTAGGAATTAATGTACAGATCTAACCACACTTTGGAAGTTGAGCTGGACAGTTCAATTGTGGGCCTAAGTGTGGGTGTAAGGAACATGTGTAATTTTCTAGTTCAAATAAGGTAATTAACTAGCAGTACCCATTTTCCATGTGTTACAAAACTTGAATGTAGCTTGCTACTTAACAGGAAAGCTGCCACCCAAAAAAAGAAATGAGAAAAAATAACTCGCTGTCCATCAAAATTAATTGGATCAGCCAAATCCTCATCTTTTATACAGAATGCATAAATGTATACACATATGCTTAGATACACTCACATATACATATATGCCTCTCTCTCCCTCTCTCTCTCTTTTTCTATTATATGACAGAATATCCAATCAGTCAGAAACGGAGAATACTCCCATCCCAAAGAAAGGAGACAGGCACTCGGGCCAGGAACTCTTAACATTAATTTTTAGTTCTATCTCCCCTTCCCCGCCCCCCAATTGTGGATCCCTTTGGCAGTCTGGTGAAGTCTAAGAAGCCCTCCTAAGATTATTATTATTATTTTTTTAATAATTGAAAGAAATCTTAAATTTGAGTTGGAGGTCAGTGGAAATTTATTTTCCCATCCAAGTTCACAGAGCCACTGAGATTCTTGGACTCTAGATTTAAGAACAAAAAAAAAAAAGGATCTTTTTTTCTGAAACGTGACCAGGAAAAGGAAATTATTTTTCCAGCCTATCAGCAATGGTGATAACCCACTCGAGTAATTCGAGTCTTCCTTGGTAACTTCATATTGATTCTGTAAAGCCCAAGGAATCCTTGGAGATCCCTTTTAGTGGTAAGGAAATTCTGTAAGTCTCTCTGCAGCGACGACAGTTGTAAAGGTGAGCTATGGACTTGGGTCCACGCTCCTTGAAAGTCCTTTTGCTGCTCAATTTTTTGCTTTTCAGTACCCTCCTTCTCCTCTCCATTTCCCCCTCTCAGCATACGATCTCCATTCCCAACACCCTGCTCCTGAATTCCAGGTAATGTAAGCAGGACTTCGGCCAGTCAGACAGAAAGGTCGCGGCTCGCCCGAAGCACCTGGAAGAGTGAACAGTCAAACAAACTAGCAAACAAAACCCGCTCTGGAGGGGACTCTGGGATTCCTGGGAGTGACAGACCACACCTCTTCCCCGGACCAACCCCAGTCTTTCGATTGGCTGCTATCCTTTCTTTCCTTCCCGCCTCCTCGGGACAGGAGCTCCAATTGTAAAACAGAGATATGAAGGGAGGGAATAGAGCGCGCCTTCCCATTGGTCATCACAACCGTCGTTCAAAATCCACAACCCCTTCCTTGTTGTCTGGGACGTGCTAGTCTTTTGAATTTGGAACTGACTGGAGATCTTCACCGAGTCTGTGAAACCGGTGGTTTCCTAGCGTGGTTGAGGGAAGGTGTCTTAAGAGTACTTCACTCAAAAAATCCCTGGTCCTTTCCCCACAGTCTATCCCTGCCATTTAGTGAAACAAAACCGCCTAAATTGAAAGACTCCTTTTAGCGAAGAGCTGGAAGGCTGAGGGGGGGAAAGCCCAAGGGTAAAGAGGGAATAAAACTATCTCTGCCGCGTCCCCGGCTCGCAACCTTCGGGGCTCAGGGATTCCTTCGGACGCGGGAGGTGGGGTGGAGGCAGCGGGGTTTAAACGGGGAAGTGCGGGGTGAACCAAGAACGTGGTCCCGGTGATTGTATCCAAGCCGCTCGGGACTCACCTCCTGCTGCTGCAGCAGCTGTGAGACCGCCTGTACCGCCTCCTCCTCCTCCTCCTCCCCCGGGACTTCTAGCTATTACCTCCTCCTCCTCCTCCTCTAAGAAGTGGGGCTCCAGCTGCTTTCTGGGCTCTCTCTCGGCTATTTAATTAAGAAAAACCCGCCCGAGGACTTGGCCCTGTCCTATTGTTCGTTGCTTCGCGGTTTGGGGCTGCGAGACTGCCCCGGACTGGGCTGGTGTTGTATAGGGCGGGGTGGATGTGGGAAAGAGTGAGCCTCTGAGCAATGGGGCGAGATGCAAAGGAGTCCGGCAGAGGCTGGAGCCTGCAGTCCCGAGGCTACCGCTCCTTCTAGACTGTCCGCAGCCGAGGGCAGAAGATTGCTGATCAAAGTCTCCGGGAAAGTGCACCGAGGCCGCGTCCCAGAAAGCTAGAGAGGGAGAAAGTTTGTGTGCGTGTCTCAGTGTGTATGTGTGTTTGAGTGTGTCTAGTGTGCACGCATCTCCCCTCCCCCGCCGTGCCGGGCCGGCGGGGGGGGCGGAAAGCCAGCCGCGCCCCCTCCATCATCCCTCTTCCCACCCTTCCCCCAGATGTGCTGAGAGGCACCAGGAGGGAGGAGGAGGAGGAGGAAGAAGAGGAGGAGGAGGAGGAGGAAAAGCAGGAGGACCCGGCTTCTGGCTTGTTTTCTGACTTTCCCCATCCTACCACCCATGGAGGCTGCCGGGTCCTCGGCTAAAGCGGCCAAGGTCGGGGCAGGAAACGGGGGTAGCGAAGGGAGTCCTCCTCCTCCTCCTCCTCTTCCCTCTCCCCCTCCCCCTCCGGCAACACCGGGGTCCGCAGGATCTGGGGATTCGGAGCCCGCCCATTCCTCGAGCCCTGCGGCGGGCCCGGGCTCCCCGGCCCCTTCGCCCGAGCTTCCAGCTTACAAGCTGCAAGACTTCGATACGCTGGCTACAGTGGGTGAGTTTCTCTTTGGGGAGCTAGTGGGAGGTCGGGGATGCGTAGGGAGGAGATGGGCTGGGGGGCTGGAACTGCGCGCACCGAGTGGCTTTGGACTCTTTCCCCCCTCTCCCCCCCCCCCCCCCCCCCCCCGGCCCGGGCGTTTAATTCAAACAAAGGCACTCTGTGTTTGTGGAACAGTCAAGCCCGCTGCTGCCGCCCCTTGTCGTCGCTCCCTAGGTAGTTTCACTTAATGGTGTGCAGCCAGACAGCAAGCCCTGAGCACCTCACTTACCTGTGTGTGTGTGTGTTTTCCCCGATGCGGCTTGGGGCTTTGCCATACTGCTCTTCCCCAGGGCATAACTACAAAGAAAAGAAGCTGGGGTTGTTGGTGTTTGAGATCATTGCGAAGTTGTAGGACTCCTTCCAACAGCCACCACTTTTCCTTCGACCAACACAGCATTTCTTGCAGGACACACAGTTCTTGCTTTCTGGCTTCTTCTATTTTTCTTAGAACTCAATTTGCTTCTTGGCACTTAGTGAACTGTCAGCTTTCAATACACTTTGTTTTGTTCTGACTTAATGACAGAACTCGGATGAGGACCCTTGTTATGTATTAACCGTGCAACATGACTAGTAAAGGAGTGTGCATATTAAATATTAAGCTATATGCTACATCTTTTTTTAACCCATATCAATGCTGTGCTGAAAAGGTGAGAAACTTCTAAATTAAAAAAAAAAAAAATACTGGCCTGAAAGTGCCAGATGTCACACCCTTTTATTAAACGGGGAATTACACACCAAGCAACATTTCTTGGACTCTTTCTTCATCTTGTTTATGTTGGCTTTCTCATCCTCTTATTTGGTTTTCATATTTTGTTTATAATCTAGCTGTGTAGTAAATAGCTTGTAGGTGGCAACCCAAAGTTCATTTCTTTTCAGATAAGATTTGTATCCTTTGAAAGCATTTTATGCAAATATGCTAATTCCAAACTATTCACACAAGTTGATTGCATCACTCATAGTGTCCATTATTTTTTGTTAAATCTGGTGTTGTTAGTAAGAGAAATCTTGGGACAAGTTGGGATTGTTGATGGCAGCTCTTCTTCAGGCTAATCTTGCAATATAGATAGCAGGATTTTAAAACCTTTGTAGAGGAAGAGTCTGCACTGCACAGAGGAGTTGTGACTTGTCCAAAGTCACAATAAGCTAGCTAAAGGCAGAATTCACCAGGACTAGAATTCGTAATATGGGATTACCATGCCAGCTTTACTACACCACCCTTTAAGAGAGCTCAGTTAGGAAGATATAAAATAGGTTGATAGACATTCTAAAAGGTCATTTAGGGTTCCAGATTTGAGGACTGGTCTTTGTAAAGGATGTGCTTGATCATGCTAAGAGTCAGAAAAAAGTTGTATTTATTAAAACAAACAAACAAACAAACAAAACCAGTGATAATGGCAGCTCATATTTTTACCTTCAGCTTGCTTCCTCCCAAATTGATTGAAAATATGAATGACAGTTTGGATGGATGAACAAGACAGCTCTCTGGATTTGTATGTGCTGAGAGGATAGGAGAACTTATGGGCAGAAATGACCTTCAGTTAGTTAGATAATACTGGAGAGGAGTTAGCGCAATGAGGGACTTTGAGTGGCTATTTGAAGGAACACTGAAGATATTAAAATCATGTAATGTTAGAGCTTCAAGAAATCTTAAGAATGATCTGGTTCAGACTCCTTTTTTTTTTTTTTTTAATAAAGAAAAACACACAGATGTAAATTCGGAGTCCAACAGTTTACTTAGTGGCAGTCAAGATCAAAACTCAAGCCTAATATCTGTTTCAGGGTGCTTTGCAAACTATATTCTACCACCCTTTTAATTGTTGCTTGTTTCAAAGTGTACTAAGGCTGAACTAGAATGATTTAGGTTGCCAAGTTAATATATTCTGTTCATGATATGTAATCACGTGGTATACAACAGGAGTAAGCTAACAGAAATGTGTCTGAAGAAGGGATTTGTTTAGAAGCTTTTGGAACACTAGGGACTAATGCTTTTATTTAAGCTAGTAGTCCCCTCCACTTTCCCGTTTTGACTTGTCTAAACTATATATATATATATATATATATATATATGTAGTTTTTGTTTTTTTGTTTATAGCGTGTGTGTGTGTGTATGTGTGTGTGTGCAGTTTTTATTCCATAGAATGTATACATTTTGGGTAAGAGATTTTTGATTTTTGTTTGTTCCTAACAGAAGTGCTTAATAAATGCTTGTTGAATTATGTTAAATAGCACAAGTACTTTTAGACACCTTTGTTTTAAAATCTGGACTAATCTTGATATGAAAGTTAATGATTTAGGAGAATCTTGCACAAAATCTTGGCAGCTATTGGAGGTGAAGCTTAGGGAATAACTTCCAAATGAGCTCCAGAGTGCTTGGAATACCTAGATTACATATACACATAATTAGGCCTAGAAGAGTATCTGAAGTATGAATATATACAAATATCTAAAATAAAACAATAATTGGTTTTCTTTTCTTTTTTGGTCCAGAAAAACATTTCCTAAACCAATTTCCTCTTTCAAATGTTTCCTTCTTGCTTATTTAAAACTTTTCCTGTTTTAAAAATATTTTGGTCACATAAGACACACTGAAGTAAAATGATGAATCACTGTCAAGTATATCTGATCTAAAATTATAATTTCCCTTACATATTATTTGAGAAAGTTCGCTTCATAGTTACTCAGCATTAGGCTGAGACAAAATGACTCCTAATATAAATTACAGAAAACTACTTAGAGGTTGTAAAATGCTAAAGTCAGGAAAAACAAATCAAAATAAAAATAACAAAATATCAGAGATTGTAAATCATCTAGTCTAATTCATATTGAAAAAGCTTTTCTCCATAATCCCTGGCATTTGAACATCTACCTGACTTGAATATCTCCAGTGATGGAGAACCCATCATCTTCTGTAGTAGCCTATTTTAATTTTGGATAATGCTAATTTGTTAGACAATATTTGCCAATATGGAGTCTGGTTCTGTCTCAGGCTCCTTGCACCCATTACTCATAGTTTTACCTTTTGGGGCTAAGGAAAATAACTCAAAGCCAGCTTCCATGTGACAGCTTCTTTAGTTGTCCCCTTGGGTCTTATTTCTATATGCTAAACATCTCCACTTCCTTCAATATATTTGTAGACAAGGCCAGTCATCGAACCCACTTAGTCACCCGCCTCTGCACATGTTCCACTTTGTTAATGGTCTTTGAAGTCCATTGTCCAGCTCTCTAACAAGAACAATTCACTTCAGTGAAACTGATGTCCTTAGGCAATAGGTCATAGAGTTACCTAGGATCTTGAATAGTTTCTCAGTCACAACATGGGTCAGTTTGCACTTGAACCCTGATCTCTTTAATCCTGCAGTCAGTTTTCTATACACCCTGTCACACTGCACGCTGAACCAATAAATGTTATTATTCTGGCCTTAGTTGAATTTTCTTTTTCTGTGGATTCCTATTGTATTTTTTTTTCCTAGTACACCATGATTTAGTTTTTATTTTATGTTCATAAGATTAGAGGAAGTGTGTATATAGTGGAGAGAGAAGTTCTAATAGCTGGTGTGAGAATGGGGATTTTAATGGTGATTCATTTCACATCTGTCTTCCTAATGAAGAATATAGACAGAATTTCTGATGATACCTGAAGGATTTGTGGAATTTGTATAGGCAAACAAATAGGCATTGCCTGGAAGGGAAGTAGCATGAAAGGGAGAATGGAGGCAGGAATAAATGTGACACAAATGGGTTGAAGTCTGTCTTTTTAACATTTACTGGCTCTGTGACTCTGGGCCTTTGTAAATTGGCTTTGGTAAATGTTTGAAGACTGAAAGTTTTAGAGAAAGTAAGTATCCACTTTGATAGATAAGTTTCCTTGTCTGGGAGATCCTTTCACTAATGAAATAACACTAATGAAATAATGTTGCCTATCTCTGTGAAAGGCTCATAAGCCTGGGGTCTCTATTTAAGAAGCCATCTATCGAGTAAGTTCTCTTAATTATAAGAGAATTGAGGTCTAGGAAAGTTAAACACCTTGCCCTAGATCATGTAGGGGTTGAGGTTTTTTGCTGGGATTTGAACTTCTGAATCCAGATTCTCTACTTTTTCCATTTGGACCATATTATTATTCTCTAATTATGTTCTTTCCCACAGAGATTGGAAAATTCTTGAGGCAAGCTAGACACTGAGTCATTTATATTTTGCATATCTAATGAACATAATAATCCATAATCAATACATGCTAATCTGATTGTTAAGAGGTATTGTCAGAAAGAAGACTTGTATTGAGGGAAGTCTCATTAAAAATGTCATCAGACTTGTGTGTCTAGAAAATAGGTTAGATGATTATAATACAAGGAATATGTGATCAGCTTGTGCTTGTAATATTCCATGTGATGTTGAGATCTAAGAGGAAGATTCTTAACATATTGGTTGACTCTGTCTTGTCCCCTCTAAAGCTCCCTTCTCCTTGTCCCTTAAACCTTCCCACCTTTAGCTTAGAGGATGAGAGAATCACAGAGAAAGTTGCTGCATAACTATTGGAAGAAATGCCCGTATTGGTGAGATCCCAGATTCATCCAAGTATTGAAACCACAGTTTACCTTGGCACAGCTGGTCACACAGATCTGCCAATGGTAATTTTTTTTGTTTTGTTTTGTTTTGTTTTCCCTCTACTTCATTAGTCAGCTAGGCTAGAAGGTAGAATTACTAAAGGAACTAAATATAGCATTAAGGTTAGAAAAGGTTATAACTCTTCTCTGACATTTTATTCTCCATTCCCATGTCTTCTCACTTAGAGCATAAAATGTAATTTTCTCTCTTGTTTTTCCTTTCAGTATTTGTAAGCTGAAGCTAAAAATATTACATGTGCATATGCATACAATTATAAATCACAAATGTATATGCATATAACACATGCACATACACACATGTATGTATATACAAATCTCTAAGGATTAGATTAGATATAGCTATATAGTTTGGCATTCAAAGTTCTTCATAATCTAGTCGCTTTCAGTCTTATACCTTTATGTACTCTTTGATCCAGTAACACTGGCTTCCTGGCTGTTGCAAGAGCAAGACACTCCATCTCTAGGTTGCTGGAACATTCCTCATCTCTGTTCCAGCTGCTGACCTCTCTGACTTCCTTTATATCCTTACTAAATCTTACCATCTACAAGAATCTTTCACCAATCCTTCTTAATTCTAGGGCCTTCTCTCGTTAATTTTTCCATATTTATACTATACATTGCTTATTGTGTATATATATATTTGCATGATGATACCCTCATTAGATTGTAAACTCCTTAAGAACATGGACTCTCTTTTGCTTCTTTTTGTACCCCCAGTGCTTAGCAATAAGAGGGATTATAAATGTTTATTTGATTGATTTCTATGTATGCTTTTTTGTTTTTTGGGGGGGGATAATGGTTGTTACCTGATGCTAATAAGAGCAGACTAAAAACTACCTCAATCTTGGCTTTAAGATAGTCTAGTGGGAAAAAAAATAGCACCTATGGAATCTTAGAATTTTGATACCAAACAAGTGCCTTTTTTTTTCTTTTTTTTTTTTTTTCCCTTTACCATGTTTCAGGTCTACACTTTTAAAATCACGTTATGAATCTTTCCTCAGTTTTCAATAAATTAGTAGTATCAAACGATCCTCTAGAGATTCACTACTTTTAATTTTGAGTTGAAAAAAGTGAGGGCTTTTTTTTTTTTTTTTAAATACTTGGTGTCTCTTTGCTTTGTCATTTGTGTGGATTTGATGTTGTTTGTGGGTGGAGTGGAAAGTTGTTTCTATGTTTGTGATTTTTGAGGGGTTAAAAGAGATGTTACCCCTAAACATTCCACCAATAGGATAGATAGAACTTAGGCTCCTTGACTTAGTAGCAGGGACTGTTTTATTTCTGTCTAGGTATTCCAAAAATATGATATGTAGTAGTCATTCAATAAATTCTTGATTAATCCACTCTAGATTATAATTTGCTATCACTAACCAGAAATGTGTCCTTTTTAAAAGTGAACTAATGGATGAACAAAATATTACTCCATAAGAAGTGATTTTCTATTGCTGGGATGTTTGGGAGTACACATATTTATCTGTATATAAAATATATATTAGGTAATATTTGCTGGGGAGGACACTAGCTTTAAGGAAAAGTTTTGAAAGAAATCAGGATTTTAAAACTGGAAGAAGAGGGGAGAGCATTTTTTAGGCAGGAGCCGATAAGAGATTCTGTGTGATAAACAAAAAGGTTAATTTGGCCACTCTGGAGTGTGGGAAGGAATGTGATGTATAATGAGCTAAACAAGACTTGCCTTTTTTTTTTTTTTTTTTTTTGCTTAGGAGTCAGGACTGCACAAAACTGAATGTCTGACAGAATGGGAAAGAGAGTTTGAAATGCTAACATGAGTAAAGGGAGAAGGGAGGAGCTTTGGATTTGCATCTTGTTTCTGCTATTTATTAACTGACATTTATGGCGGAGAGACTTAACCTAAGTCTTAATTAACTCATCTTTAAAATGACTGTTTTGGACCAAATTACCTGAGGTTCCCCTATTTCTAAATTAATGAGGTATTTTGGCTGTTGTCTTCAAGAAACTTGTTGTTGAGCTTAGGGTAAGAGCTAAGGATAAATAATTGGGACCAATGTAATAGAGCCAGGAGTAGGCCAATGATATTCTAGATTTGAAGAATGACAAGATTTGGAGTGAGAATGGTATGTTTATGGGAACAAATTGATATGACTAAAGAGAATCGTTCATTTTGGAGGGTGATGCCTTGATGGGAAGAAGGAAAAGCCTACTGTATATTACTCTATAAATTTAGGATCATATATTAAAACTGGAACCTGAAATTTCTTCTAGGGCATTGGTGTTAAATAGAAATGATCTCTTGAGGCTGCATATTATTTGAGAAAATCACAAATAAATATTATCTATGTTGTATTGTACTTTTATTTTTTTTTAAACTTTCCCCAATTACATTTTAATCTGGTTCAGGTTACACTCTAGAGTTTTGCTGGCTGAATTTGATACCTTTGATCTAGTACAAACGTCTCATTTTGTTGAGCAAACAGAGGGACAGGCCATTAAAATGCCTGAGTCTTTTGTTTTTTTTGCTCTAAACTATCCATGTACAGGGTTTGCCATAGAAAGTAAAACTGTATTTCTTGGAGGGAAGTCCAGTGTGAAAAGGATGATAATAATATCTGTAGTATTTCAGAATTTAGAGCTGGAAAAGACCTTAGGTAATTTAGTTCTGTATTTTTGTTATAAATGTGGAAACTCAAGCAGAGAGATTCTGACATTCCCAAAGTCAGAAAGTTTTATCTCTTAAGTCATTTAGATGGCATAATGGAGAGAGAGAGTTTTGGGCCTAAGTAGTCAGAAAACTCAGTTAGGTATCCATTCATATAATATTAGTTGTCTGATTAGTCTTATCACTTAGAACTAGACTAAACCAAAGTTCAGCTCAGTTCTAAGCAGCTAACACCTCTGAGGTACATTATTATATATGTATATATTTTATATGTGTGTAAAACATATATAATCATTAAATTGTATGAATGTTATGTATGTTATTTATAGCATATTATATAAAATTTATATACATATATAACAGCATAAATATACACATAAATGCAGACACAAACATATGCAATTAAATAACATTTTGTTTTATTTGTTTCAAAAGTAAACACTATCAATGTAGATCAGCATATATATGTATATACATGTATATTTACATGTGTATATGTGTGTATATATATATATATATATATATACATATATATATAAATAAAAGTTTTGGGGGAACAATACAGTCTAAGAGTTCAGGAAGACGAGTTCAAATATGGTTTTAGAGATTTTATTAGCTGTGGGACCCTTGGCAACTTCTGACTTAAGTAGTTTCTTCAGTTGTAAAATGGGAATCATAATAGCACCTATATCCCATGATTGTTGTAAGGATCAAATAAGATAATAATTTTAAAGCACCTAGCACAGTGCCTGACAAACATAGTAGGTGTTTAATGTTTCTTCTCCTTCCTTAACTTCTTACCTTTCCCACTCCTGGCTTATCCCTCCCTCACCCTTCTATGTAAGACCAATATTTTCATTGATACACTATACTTTTAGGGAAATATAGTTTTACTGTTTTAAAGTGCATATAAAATATAAAACTGCTACTGTTTTATAGATAGGACGCATTTGCTTTCATGAATAGTTAAATATATTGTTACTAAGCTTATGTTATTTGTAAGTTTATAAAAAAAAGTTTGTTTTGATAGCATTTCTGACATACTTAAGAGTTCTTTTATATTTTAACAATCCTCTTTACAATTTTTGTCTGACCTAATTCTTTTATTAGTAAATAAATTGTTCATCTTTGAGTTTGGAGTTCAGCTTTGCACTAATCAAAATTATTACAACTTAATGACTTGAGTTTACATTATTGAAATTTTACTGTTTGTATGTTCTATGTGTTATGTACATATGCATCAGCTGACATATCAATGTGCCATGGTACAAAGAATACTTTATTTGCAACTGAGACTTGCAAGACCAAGGTTTCAAATTTTTGTAATTTTGATTTAGTGTAACATTTAACCTCATTTATGTCTATTTTTGTCATTTATAAAATTAGGAAGTTGAATCATGAACTATGATACCAGATTGACTTTTTGATCCCTTGCAGCCTATAAATAGGCTTTCAAAACATTTTTACATAAATTATCTCATTTGAGAAGTGGATATTTGGTGTAATGGATAGATAGCTAGTTTTGCCTTTTACTTAGACTGTATTGTTCCCCAAAAACTTCTTTAATTTTAAGTTGTAAAACAACTGCTGATCTACATTGTTGGAGGATCCTTACTTCCAAAACAAATAAACCAAAATGTTATTTAGTACTTGTTTATATCTGTGTTTATGTGTATATACACACACATGTGGTATATTTGCAAGCTATATAATATTGAAAAATACTGTGTATGTGTGTTTTATGAACACACACATATATATTAAAAATGAATATATACATAAAAGGTGTTACTGCTTAGAACTGAGCTGAATTTCTGTTTAGTCTGTTGATTTCAAGGTGATAAAACTGGTAAGACAGCTAATACTATGTGAATGGATACCTAATTGAATTTTCTGACTACTTGTGAGAGCAACTTTTAAATCTGTGTTACAATATAGTGTTAAATTTTGTCTCTTTTTTTTAACAGTGCGAAATGGTTATGGTGACTTCTACGTTGTAATATAGTTTGGGGTTTGAAATATTTTTCTTCCCTTTTCCCTACTTTTTTTCGCAGTTTCCCTTGATATCCTAGATTTGTTTTTCCAGATGAATTTTATTATTATTATTTTTATTATGTTGCGTGTGTGTGTGTGTGTGTGTGTGTGTGTGTGTGTGTGTGTGTGTATACCATATTGCTATGGCCTACCCAAAAGCATTGAATATTCCTCCAGCTATTTAAGTTGCTCTCTCTCTCTTTTTTTTTTTTTTTTTCTTTTTAAGGGAATACATTGTAATTCATTCTGTATAAGTCTTTTTGTGTACTTTGGTAAGTTGATCCCTAGATGTGTTGTGCTTTTTGTAGTTATTTGGAATGAGATTTTCTTTTCTATTATTGCTTCTTATTTTTTTATCATAAAGAAATGTTGCTAATTTTTGAGGATTTGTTTCAGGCTTTGCTGAAACTTGTCTTAACTATTATCTTTGGTGATTCTCTAAAAATTTTCAAGAAAATCATCACATCATGAACAACTAGGATGGTTTTAATCTTATCCTTCACCTATCTTTATTCTGTTTATTTCTCTTGTCTTACTGTTTTTGTTAGGATTCCCAGAAGCATATCAAATAATAGTACTTGTGTATTTGTTGGGAAAGATTCTAGTGTATCTCTATTACATATGATGATTACTTGCTTTTGATTTTAGATAGATACTTTTAAAATATTAATAAAAATGTCCCTCTGCATATAAGGCTTTTTAACTAAAAAAACTTTTGTATCTTGTCAAAGGCTTTTCTCCCATATCTGTTGTTATTATGGTCATGTAGTCTCAATGTTTGGCTTTTAATATAATTAATTTAATTGATTGCTTTTTTAATATGGTGTTATTCTTGCATTGTTGGTAGATATGTTACCAAGATTTTTGTTTAATGCTTTTGAGTAAATGTTCATTAGGGATATTGATCTATAGTTTTTGTGTGTTTTATCTTTCTCTACTTTAGGTATTAGGAGTATATTTGTCTCATAAAAGGATTTTGGTAAGGTGTTTGGTAAAATTTTTGTGAATAATTTGTTAAGTATAGATACCGTTTTCTAAAAGTTTGATACAATTCTCCTGTGAATTTCTAGGGATAAAGAACTTTTTTCTTTAGTAGTTTCTCTATAGAGAGATTTTAAAAGATTGGGTTATTTAAGATCTATGTCTCCTATTTTGGCTTGGGCTGTGGGGTTGGGTTTTGTTGCAAGCTCTTACAGCTTTGTCCAAACTGTGGGTCTTCTAGTGAATCTTTGCTGCTACTAGATTAGGATGTGGAGGAGGAGTATTAAGTGAATTCATTCATGGTCAGTGAGCACAAAATTGTTAGGTTTTTCTTAAAATTCTTTGGGGGATTCTGGGTGTTTTTAGATCATAGAGTTAGCTGAAGTTTCTTTATCTTTGGTGCATAATTTCTATAAGTTTCAGAGGTTGAGGTGGCTAGAGAAAATGTCTAGTTTTCCATCTTGTTCACACAATCTGTTTAATATTTTGTTGGCAAACATATCATCAGATTTAAAAACTTATAATTTTTTATTACCCTTTTTAAAAATTACCTTATTACCTTCATAAAATTTTACAGTTTCAGAACTGGACAGATCCTTAGGGATCTTCATTCTGACTATTTAATCTTACAGATGAACAAAAATAGACTCAGGAGGAGTTGTGAGTTGCTAATGATTTATTGTTAATTAGTGAAAGAATCTGAATGAAAATTTAGATCTTTCTTTTGGCTTCTAAGTCATTGTTGGTTTTTCCATTATTCCAAACTGTAGAGCCAATACTATTTGTATGGTGTATTGAATTACCACATAAGAATGTCTTAAAGTTGTTCCTCTAAAATCTATATGCAGAGATTTTGAGTAATATTATCCATTTGCCCCATATTACTTTCTTTGTGGATACCACCTATTTTTCCCCCATTCTTGGATTAATCATTCACTGATATTATAAGAACATACTATTAATTCTAATTCCTGGTTTTCTGATTCCCATTTTTTTCAACTCTATCTTACCCATATCCCAGTTGAAATCCTGCCCACTTTTGGAATTCCCATTACATAGTAAACAAAGTAGCTTTCATTCTGGATCACTCTCTCTTACATTCCTTCCATTCACTAGTCCTTTTTGACATCTGGCTCCATGCTGATGAAACTGCATTCCTGGCTATTTTTTTCTAACATTGACTATACACTTCACTCAATCCCCCTTCTGGTCTTGCAGGAGAAGGTACTCCTTGCTCCCTGTTCCACTTTCAGACCATCCCTTTTTTGAAATCACTTATCTCTCTCTCCTCCTTGAAAGTTCCCATTATTAAATTTTTTACCAGATCTAAATCATGGTGGCTATTGTGTCACAGCCCCCAAGTCATTCTATGTCCTTTCTCAAGAAACTTAGCACCTTGCTTGCCTTTTTAATCCCCCTGCCTTCAATTCTTACACTAGAGAACTTCAACAATTTATATGCATATATTTATATATACACATATGTATGTATGTGTATATATATATATATATATATATATATATATATATATATATATACTCCTTCAAATTATTCTGACCTTCCTATTCTTCAGTCTCCTTAAATTTCTCAGTCACACACAGGTATAGCCACATCATAGACTATTTAAACATGTTTTATTTCCTTAAATAATAATAAGGAAAAGAAACAGAACTTCAGCATTCCTCAGTATGACCATAACCTCTTGTTATTCCTTCTTTCCTTATATCTTATCCTTTCTAAACTTATACCTTCTAAACCTTTATCTTTACCTTAATCGGTTCATTTCTGAATGTAGTTTACATATACCTTTATTCTAACTATAGTTTTCTCCTTTTTTAATCTGACCTATCCTATCCTTATACTCTGTCCCTCTCTGCCTTATAGCTACTAATCCCTTACCAATCTCAGCTCTATTTAACCTCCTCCATTTCTATTCCCATGTAGCTCAATAGTTCTGGAGAATATAACCAAGCTGAATGGTTATTATATTAAAAATTTATGTGCCCTCACTGAAACAAGGCCACCCTTTTATTCCTCTCCAGTTGGTTTCCTTATTTCATTGGCCACAGCAACTATGTTGGACCTTCTCTTTCTTCCTCAATTATCCCAGTTTGTTCCTTTCTTACTTTCAGCTGAAGACATGGTCATTTAATGTGAGCACCTTTCTTTCTCCTATTTCAAAATGTCTTGTTATTCTCACTCATCATGGATTTTTCTCCTTTCCCTGTCTATAACAAAGGAGGCTGCTCTTCTTGCCTGCTTCAAAACTTCCATGTGCCCTTTATCTCTTCCCCTCCTATTGTTTGTGTCTGACTGAAACCTCATTATCTGTCAAATCTTCAATCTCTTTCTTTTTTTTTTTTTTTTTTTTTTTTTTTGAGGCTGGGGTTAAGTGACTTGCCCAGGGTCACACAGCTAGGAAGTGTTAAGTGTCTGAGATCAGATTTGAACTCGGGTCTCCTGAATTCAAGGCTGGTGCTCTATCCACTGCGCCACCTAGCTGCCCCAATCTCTTTCTATTAGTTCCTTTTCTGCTGTATTCAGACATGCTCAAGTCTGACCTATCAGTACACCTTGCATAAGATTCAGCCATCCACTCAAGCTATCACCTGGTATCTCACCTTCTACTGGACCAAACTCCCAGGGAAAAAAATCACAACAAAACTTTCTACTTACCTCCCATCTCCTTTCTTCTCCATCCTCAACCCTTTGAATTCTGGCTTCTAACCTCATTACTCAATTGAAACTTCTGTCTCCAGAGCAGCCAAAAGCTGTCTTAATTGACAAATCTGATTACCTGTTCTCAGACATCATCTTTTTTATTCTATCAGCTGCATTTGATATTGTTGACTAGATTTATCTCCATATTCTTTTTTTCCCTCTGGGTAGTGATAATGTTCTTTCCTATTTCTCTAACAGCTCTTTTTCATTCCATTCATTGGGAATGTTTTAACCCTCAGCTATGGGTTACCCAAATTCTTTATGAATCCCCTTTTCTCTCTGCTATTTCACGTGGACTCATCACCTCCTGTGGGTCTCATCATCTTGGTGCAAATGATTGCTAGATTTATATAACCAACATTTTTGTTGAGGCCAGGTCTCAATTCACTGTATATTTTATGTATGTAGGTAGGTAAGAACCCATCTGCCCAAATATATCTTCTCTCACTGACCTTTGTCCAGGCCCTTGTCAGATATCTTGAAAGGTTAAGGATATATATCTTTGATAATCAAAAAGACGTTAAAACCATTGTCTCCAGAAGACAGATTCAGCAGAAGAGAGAACGGTTTTTATTGCATCCTTCTTTCATTAGTATTGTCAGATTCTTTGTTTATTGCCTGCAAGAGTATGGCCTAGTTATGAGGTGACAGATAAATCTCATTTGGGGTTAGAGTGGGGCACGGCCACAAAGCCTTGTGTGATGACTCAGGGTAACAGAAGAGAATAAGGTGGACATCTCAGTCAAAACCTTGGAACTTTAGATATCAACATCGGGAAAGTTGCTAGGAAATGAATTTATTGTAGAATAAGGTAATGGAAAAACAGAATTTTCAGTTTTGCTTGAAGGTAGACTTGGAGAAAGATACATTATAATGTTCAGCAGTCACTGGGAAGCAGTTAGTTAAAAAACAAACAACAACAACAACAACAAACTCAAACAAACCCCAAACATTGATATACTTGAGCAAAGACTCAGATTCTTAATAATGAGAATTTCACAACTGATCAGAAGATTCAAGAACCTAATAGTCATAGTAGGAAAGTATTACTCCTTCTAAGTCTGAAATAATTGAAACAACTTTGCCTTTCTTCTCCTTATAATAACTCCATTGCAACACAGTCGTGCCACCCCCTTTTGATTATTTAAGGATCCAATGTGTTAGAGATGACTGTGATCTGAACTTGATTGGCTTTTGTCCCTTCTCCTGAGTCATAATTTATCCTTCCATGATTGTTCTAAGGAGCAGCTGATAATTCTTTTGCACACAACCCCATTCTCTAGTGTACTCAACACTTCCAGACACACTTGAAGCAGTTGTGCCCATCTGCCATAGAACAGCTGGTAGCAGCAAATGTTGGAAAATCAAGGCAGCTGTCACCTGCTCTCAAGTTCACTTTTTTTATCTTTGAAATGCATTGTATTTGAACTGCTTTGAGAATTAAAGGACTACTTCCTTGAAAGTTGTGAGCAAATAAGAAATGAAATTTTAAAAAATATTGTAAAGTATGTGTAGAGATCAAAAAATTTAAAAATCTTGATTCAGTTCTCCTTAAGTCACCTTATGATTATAACTCCTTATCACATTCCATGTTGTAGATTAGTGAAGTCCATTCTTTCCAGAGCTCTGTGTGGTTTGAGGAATGTTACCATTTCACTTCCAAATAAATATACAAATGTATACAATTGTGCATATTGTTTAATAGAACTGTTTCATAAATATTGTTCCTACCTCTTGTGATGCAGTTTGCAGTCCAATCATGCTTCATGTGACTTTTCTGTGTCCTCCTTCAAATCTTTCACAGGGTATCCCTACGACATTCTAATGGCCTCTTTCTAAGTCCCTTGATTTATGGGTACCAGTGATATGGGTAGATAAAACTCTCAATCCAATGTAGTGTGCATGTACTAAACATTTGAAATGTGACAGGTAAATAGGTGCAGAATGCTGCACAGTTAAAGACAAAAATTGAATAATCCCTTGCCCACAATTATCCTACATTCCACTGGATGGATGGGATGGGGAGCAGTGTACATACAGACAAGTAAATACAAAGTAATTTGCTGTAGGTTGTGGTGGGCTTGTGGGGAATCAAAGGATGCCTTGAATTGAATATTGAACTAGGAATAACAAGAAGAAGTATGTAGGATAGAGCATACTAGGCAAAAAGGGCAGCTTGGACAAAGGTTTGGAGGTAAAAGATAGAATTCAATGTTGTGGAACTGTAAGTAGATTATTTTGATTGGAAATTAGAATATGCCAGATTAATGTGAAGACCTTTAAATACCCAAACCAAGGGATTTTTTATTTTATCTTAGAGGCTCTAGGGAGTCACTGAATCTCCTTGTTCAGGGGAATGACATAGTTTTAGGCTAGTGATTTAAGAATATTAGTGTTATAAAAGATGAATTGGAGAGGGAGAAACTTGGGTAGAATTGTGGTGGTGACCATGAGAATGGTGAGGAGATAAACATGAGAAATTTGTGGAGGTAGAACCAGTAGGGACCCAACCAATTGACTGGATATGAGAAGAGAAAATAGACAGTGGTGTGACTGAAGTTTGGAACCTTGGTGACTGGAAACATGGTAGTGCATTTATCAGATGCAAAGAAGTTAGAAAGGTAGATTTTGTGAGGAAAGTAATGAATTTTGTTTTGGATATGTTGAGTTAGGAGATCCAGGTTGGAATAATTTGGGACTAGTGCTCAGAATAGAGATTAGGATTATGTAGATTTTAGAATCATCTGCTCAGAATCATGGAAAACTGATGAGATCTCCTGGAGGGAGAGTATAGAAAGAAAAGTGGGCTTAAGATCTTTTTTTTTTTTTTTTTTTTTTTTTTTTTTAGGATACATGCAAAAGAGGGCCAGGACATAAATGATGGATGATACAGAGTAGAGTATTGAGAAGTCATGATTGAATCTGAAGAAAGAAAACCAAATCCCATGAAACCCCCAAAGAAAAAGAAAATTAAGGAAAAGAAAGTGCTTATTAGTGTCAGATACCAGATAGAAATCAGAAATCAATAAGATGTTCCATTTAGCAATTAAGAGATTTGATAATTAACTTGGAATAGACCAGTTTGGAAACCAGATTATAAAGGTTTGAGAAGTGATAGCTGAAAAATTGGAGATAAGGAATGTATATTACTTTTTCCCTAAGAATTGGGCAGTGAAGGATGAGAGCTATTGTAGGATTGTAGGGGATTATAGGAGAGGGGGATGGCAGTGCTGAATGAAAAATTTCAGCACGTTTTTTTTTATGGGTAGACAATACCTGTCAATCCAATTTAGTGCTCATTTACTAAACATCTGAAATGTGACAGGTAAATAGGTGTAGAATGTTGCACAGTTAAAGACAAAGTTGAATAATCCCTTGCCCACCATTATCCTACATTCCACTGGGTGGATGAGGTGGAGAGCAATGTACATACAGACAAGTAAATTGTGACAGTCCAGATTGCTTGCCAGAAGACTTGTGTTAAAAAGATGCATTTTTATTTTAGGGAAGCTTTTGAGTCATTGAATGCATAATAGACATTTCACAAATGTAAATAAACCCACTTTCTTCCTCCATTTCTAAGCTCTGTTTTCTTGTGATCAAACACTGTGTGTGTACACACACACACACACACACACATTAATTTATAAAAATAGTAATATTATATTCTACAATTAGCACCTACTTTTAATGTCCTAAGATCATGTGCATTAAATATAATGTGTTTTATGGTTCATTACCATGGAAAGGAACTTTCTGGCCCTTGACATTGATTCAGGAGTTGCTATATAGATATAATAGTTTTGTTTTGTTTGAACACAGAATTCCAGATGATAAACTTAAGTAATGGGAAAGTTCTACTCCCCCTTTCTCCCGTTTCATCTAAAGAAAGGGATGGGGATACATTAGAAGAAAAATCTTTCCTATTCACAAGCAGCATGGGGCTAATGGAAAGAATGCTAGATTTGGATGTAGGAGAGACTTGGGTTCAAAGTTTATAATTTTGAATAACTCATTTAATGAGTGACAAACTCAGTGACAAAGATAAGTATATCCAGTTATTTATTTCACAGTTGTTGGGACCATCACTTCAGATAATGTATAAATAATATATAGATATAATATAATATATAATATCTATATTATACATATAATATAGATAATATTGATATAATATATAGATATATAATATAGATAAAGCACTTTGAAATATAGAAAATCTTATATGTATTATTACTAAATCACAGTTGTTCAAAAATAACACAGAAAATTCCCATTTCAAATAAGTTGAATTAAAAGGTCATTTTTAAGATTGCAATTGGAACTGAGAATTCTTTTTTGCTGTGTATGAACGGTAGTTAAGTTCCAAAATAGCCTTTCAAAGTCTGATTTTATTTGTGCTCTGACTGATAATGAAAGGTAACTATGAAATATAGTAGAAAATAATATTGTTGCAATGCTAATAATTAGGGGGGAAATGCAATAAAATTAGATAAGAAATGGATTTTTTTGTTTTTGATTCTATGTTTGAGAAAAAGCAGGTTTAATGAAATGAGACAAAAATACCTGGACACTTTGAAAGGCCTTGAAACAGCATATTCATTAAAAATCTTAATTAATTTTATTGAAATTTTTTTTGCAATTTTTTATCCATGATTTTAGATTATCACCACTACTAGTGCTATCAACAATTATTAGAATTGGGTTTTCATTCTTAAATGGAATGAAGAGAAATACAAAGGCGTCCCTCATAATTCTCTTTTAGACCCCTTTTTTCTTCCTTTATATTGTTTCATTTGGCAATTTTATCAGTTTCTATGGCTTTAACCACCATCTCAACATTGATGATTCTTAAATATACTCATCCTGCCCTAACTTTTCTGCTGACCTATAGTTTCAAATTTTCAGTTTCCTTCCAAATATGTAAAACTGAACTCTTACCTTTCCAATTATCTCTCCTGGTCCTAATTTATCTATTATTGTAAAAGGCAACACTGTCCTCTCATTCATTCAAATTCACACATCCTCTCTCTTCCCCCAGATCCAATCTATTGCCAAGAATTGTAAATTTCACCTTTAGACATCTCTCAGTTATGTCTCCTTTGTCACTGTCACTGTTTCTAGTGCAGACCTTATATCATCTCACACCTGGATTATAACTATAGTCTGCTGGGGGGGGGGGGAGGGCGCGTCTACCACCTGCCCCAAGTTTCCCAGATCTAATCCATCCTCCATTTTTCACCAAAGTGTTTTTTCCCTAAAGGGCATATTCAACCAAATCACCTCCTGTATTCAATAAACTCCAGTGATTCTGAGCTCCTAGAGAGTAGGGATTATCCTTTGCCTCTTTATGTGCACTATCCTCCAACTCTTCAATAAAAAGAGAATGGGGGCTGAGGGAGTTGTAAAGATGGTGAGTATTCAAAGCTGAGTTAAACTGCATGATGAAATTTCCAATGATCAGCTTATCTTGAGAGACTCATCCCGATTGGATGTTTTTTGGCAGATCTGATGGGTGTGAGGTGGAACCTCAAAATGATTTTAATTTGCATTTCTTTAATTAGTAGTAATTCAGAGTATTTAAATAAAATGTGGCTCATCATAGCTTGGATCTTTTTCCTTTGGAAATATCTGTTCATGTTCTTTGACTTTGTATTTTGGGAAATTGCTCTTAGTCTTATCAATTTGAATCGATTCTTTTATGGAATATACATGGATATTCTTTTTATCTTGCTACTTGATGAATCCCTGCCTATGACATGAATGAATGAATGAACAAATCCTATTTGTTAAATGCTTACTATATGCAAAAAACTGTTCAATGCTGGGGATAGAAATAGAAAAGTAAGGAAGTCCCTGCTTTAAGGAGCTCACATTCCAGTGAGTGAGACAACATATGTAGAGAATTTCAGCTGCTAGTCTGAAGCAGCAAAGCTGATGGTAATGATTTTGACTGATACAAATCACATGAGTTTCTGATGATGAACCTTTTTATTAATTCAAGAACTTTAGTGGCAAGAATTTTAGGAAGTGTTACTATTCCTTTTCCTGTCACTTTCAGTTTTACTGATGTGTTTTATTTTTATATTACATATATTTATTGATTGCTCCCTCTCTATAAAACTAATAATAATACAAAGACTTCATTTGAAAGTGAATACAAAATTTCACATCTGTACCACTTCTCTGTTTTCTCTTCCTCAAGCCATTGAAAAAAGAAAAATTCTTATAACAATTATGATTAATCAAGCAAAACAATTTCATCCAATGTCTGTACTCAAAAAATATGTCTCATTCTAACTCTATGCCCCCCTCACTCCCCATATCTCTGAAATGGATAGCATGTTTCCTCATTGGTCCTCTGACATCATAAATGTTAATTATATTGATCATAGTTTTTATTAGCAAAGTTGCTTGTTTTTATGGTTGCTTTGTGTTATAAGTTGCTTTCCTGGCTCTGTGTATTGTCATTGAAATTGTTCATTTTTATAATATTGATGTTTTAAATTATTCTTCTGGTTTTGCTCACTTCATTTTATATCATTTCATTGTAACTCTTTCCAGAGCATTGCTATCCCCAAATTCTTGGGATTCATTTCTTGGGCTGTCTCCATCAGGATCTGAGGAAATGGTGGTCAAGGTGGTGATGGTAGTTTGATTTGTTTAGAACATACTGCCTCATTTCTCTACCTCTTCGGGCCTTATCACTTCAGTGGTTGGCTTGTCTTTTCTTTGGGTGGTGAGAGTTGTTTTCCTGGTTTCTAGAGCTTCACTAGAGACAAGACTGGTGATGGGAGGGTTGCTGTCCCTCATGGGGCTTCCATTGTTTAATTGAATCAGCTCTTTGTGATCCTATTTGGGGTATCTTGGCAAAGACACTGGAGTAATTTGCCATTTTCTTCTTCAGTAGATTAAGGCAAATAAAAGTTAAATGATTTGCCCAGAGCCACACAGCTAGTGAGTGATGGAGACCAGTTTGAATTAGTCTTCCTGACTTCAGGTCCAGCGTTTTCTCCACTGAGTCACCTAGTTGCCCTGATGCTCCTCCAATATCATCTTTCTGTTGTTTAGAGTTGATCAGCATTGTTGGTAGTTATGAAGAACATGGACCACTTCTCCTTAACTTCCTCCTTTCCAAGTGATTTAGGGGACACTGTCATTTCCAAGGTTCTCGTGCCTGGGCTGTCTCTATCAGGATCTGAGTAGTAATTGTCAAGATGTTGGTGGTAGTTTGATTTGCTTAAAGCTTGTTACATCCTTTCCAACTTTAGAGTGAGGGAAGCCAGCCAATCACTTCATTTTCATGAGACCTTCCCCTTCTCCATCCTATAGAAATCCATGGTTCTAGCCTGTTTAACAATGCACAGTGGGTGGATGGCCATTTCATTGATTGATAGGTGAATTGCCCTGCTGGATATGCTCAGCCCTATTATGGAGTTAGTTGCCCACTGATAAGCTGCTCCAGTATTGGAGGTATTCTAGCCTGTCCCAGTGTGAGGTATCAGCACACTCCCCTAATTTTGGAGGTTTTTTGCTCTCAAACCATGGTGTATTACCCTGATGGAGGAGATTGGATTCCAAGTACTCATACGCAAATTAGGAATAATCTTAAAAGCAGAGCTTTAGCTACAAAACAGGCCCTCAGTAGAACAGTCATTAAACTTTAGATTCTTACTGCTGTGTTTGAAACCTTTTCATGGAGGTAATTATCTCCATTTTTATTGGCTTTGCCTCCCTTTTGCCATGATATCAGCATTTGGATTTTCCTAAAGCTTTAAGCCTTCCCTTCTGTCAATTGGAACATATCAGATTAAGACCTGCTATTTTCAGTTTACTGTGGTTAGTCTGATTCTTCTGTAGAGCTGCTTTAATAGATTGGAACATCTTCTGAATTTGAAAGTCATTGTAGTAGTATATATTATTAAACTTTTCTTACAGGGTGGTTGTGGGAATCCATTTAGGTCGTATATGTAAAGAACATTGCAAACCTTAGTGTTTTTTTAAAGCATCCGTTATAATTATTAGTGTTAGGATTAGAATAATTATTACTATTATTATTCTGCCTGGGATGTGCATATGCTTCCTATTCTTCCTGTGTGGCCATTTTTTCCCCCAGCTAGATTATAAACACACTTGTTTTGGCCAAAGGTTACATGCCCTTTTTCCTTTGTAACTTATCAGAGTACCTAATGCACAAGTTCTGTTCCTTGTGGCTGCTGCATAAATAGTATGGATAAATTAACAGGGCATAGAAGTCCAGCTATATTCTTTTTTTAAAGAAGTTTCAGAATTAAAAGCAAATGGTATGCTTTCAAATTGACCCCCATTAGAAAGATAATTCAAGTATTCAGGTTGGGCCTAAAAGCCAGATCAATGAAGACTGAAATATAGTCTTAAAATTTAGCTTCACAACGTCATGTTTTATTTGTTAGAGAGAGACAGCTTGATATTGAGGAATACTGAGCTTGGAGTCAAGGGTAATCTGAGTTTGAATTCTGCCATTGACACTTTGTGTAATCATGGGCAATAATCTCACATTTTTCTGTAAAATGAAGATGATTGTTTCTTAAGATCATTGGAAAAGTGAAAAAGACTTTTACAAATCTTAAAAATGCTTTGTAAATGTCAGTTATTTTTTTTAAAAATTATTTAAAACTTAAATAGAAGGTAGAAAAAAATAAAAACAAAAAAGAAAAAATTTAAAAAAAGATAAAAACATTCATGTGCACAGCAGAAGCTGAGAGAATTCAAAATATGTAACAATAAGTTTCCATTTTAAGAAAGCATATATAATAATTGAACACACTATTAAGAACTGTCCATCTTTGCTTTCTTGTATTTTCTTTTGTTCTTTGTTGTGCATGGTTTACTTTATTCTTCCCTCTCCCTTTTCTCTTGCTACTCACCTCTGCCACAGTGAAGTGTTAATATATTTATGCTTACATACACACACAGATACCCACAAAAATAATACATATAGATATCTATATAGATATCTATATGTATCTCTCTCTATATATCTATATAGATATCTCTATATAGATATCTATATATATATATCGTTTCCTAGCCCCGCTCTTCTACTTTATATCTACTGGCTAGCTTGCCTTACTATTATTTAATCTCTTCCCTTGCCCCACAAAGTAGCCCTCTTGTATCTTTTTCCCCCAATTTTTCTCTTCTCTTTCTCTTTCTCATTAATTTACACTTCATCTTATCCTATTCCCTCCCCCTTTTATTTATGCTTCCAATTCTTCCTGTGTTGCCTTTTTTTTCTTCTTCTATTTGATTATAAATATACTTGTTTTGTGCAAAGGTTATATCTCCTGTTTCTTTTGTAACTCACGAGAGAGTACCTAATGCACAATCAGAAATATATAATATTCCAGGACTTGTAGTGTTTTATTGTAGCAGCTGTTAGGTCTAGTGGGATTCTAATTATAGTTCCAGCCTAACTGAATTTTTTGTTTGTTTTTATTGTCATTGCTTGTAAAATTTTATCTTTTATCTGAGAGTTTCAAAATTTAGCAATGATGTTCTTATTTTCAATTTGTTCCCTCCCCTCTTTTTCTATCACTTAAGGAAAATTTTCTTTAATTATTCTTGGATTATTGTACCAAGGTTCATTTTTTGGTCATAATTTTTTATATAGTCCAATATTTCCAATATTCTAGTAGTCCAATTAATTCTTTTGTTTTCTCTTCTTGATCTGTCCTTTAGATTTGTTTTTCTTAGGAGATGACTCATTCTTTTCTGGGTCTTCCCTTCCCTTCCCTTTCCTCTCCTTCCCTTCCCTCTCTTCCCCTCCCTCCCCCACTGCTTCTTACTCAGGGCTGCATCTCAGCCTAATATTCCTTACGAGGGGTTCTCTTAATCTTCTGGAACTCAGACCCCTGACTCTTGCTGTAATCGGGGAGGTTAAAGTTCCTTAGGGCTGAGGTATCTCTGAACCCAATTAGCCCTAGGCTTCCCTGCTAGTTGTTTCAGTGGAGCTAGCCTCAAAGGTGTTTACACTTCATCCCAGCCAGTTGTTTGGGGAAGACCCTCTTCTACTCCAAATTTTATGTTTTCACCAGTCTGTGTTTGTCCTGAGCTACAGTTTTGTTTGTGGGGGAAATCTGGAGACTTTGGAATTTTCTAAATTATTCTGCTATATTCCTGTAATTCTCTCCTAATTATTTTTTAAGGGACATCATAGATCAGATTGGTTTAGGAAATTATATTGCTTATAGATCACAGAAAATTAAACCTGGAAGACACTTGGGAAGTAAGTAATCCAAACCACTCCCTTAATAGATTCAGAATGGGTGACTTTATACATAATAGCTAATATTTTTACACTTTTGTAAAATACATCTTGAACTGTATGTTTTATAGACTTGCAAAACTGAACTCATCTCCACCCCATTCTCATTGGCTTCTTACTCTCACTCAGCCCCTATATCCAATCTCTTGCTAAATCCCATTGTTTCTCTTTTAGTAATATCTCTGGATTATTCCCCCTTCTTTACTCTGACACAGGCACTATCCATGGTACTCCCAATACTTTATTTCTGAATTATTGCAATAGTATGCTGATTGTTCGTTCTGCCTCATGGCATCCTTCACTTATCTGTCAAATACTTTTTTTTCTTTCTGAGGCTGGGGTTAAGTGACTTGCCCAGGGTCACACAGCTAGGAAGTGTTAAATGTCTGAGACCAGATTTGAACTCGGGTCCTCCTGAATTCTGGGCTGGTGTTCTATCCACTCTGCCACCTAGCTGCCCCTGTCAAATACTTTTTAAAAAGTTAATAGTATTTTTTTCCAATTACATGTAAAGATGGGTTCCCAAATTCACCTTTGCAAGTTCAAAAAGTAAAGTTTTCTCACTTCCTCCTCTTCTTCCCCCTTTCCTATGACTATACATGTACAATCATGTTAAACGTATTTCCATATTAATCATATTGTGAAAAAAAAGAATCAGAACAAAAGGGAAAAAGCATGAGAAAAAAAAAAAGTGAAAATATTGAGCCTTCATTTGTATTCAGATTTCACAGTTTTTTTCTCTTAATGTGGTCAGCATTTTCCAACATGAGTCCCTTGAAATTGTCTTGGGTCCTTGTATTGCTGCTAAGAGCTAAGCCTATCATAATTTATCAATGCACAAGGTTGCTACTGTATACAGTAGTCTCCTGGATCTGCTCATTTCACTTGGCATCAATTCATGTAAGTTTTTCCAGGTTTTTTCTGAAATCTGTCTGCTCATCATTCCTTAAAGCACAATATTATAACATTACATCCATATACCACAATGTATTCAACCATTCCCCAATTAATGGGCATTCTCTTTGCCATCACAAAAAGAGCTACTGTAAATACTTTTGTACATGTGGGTCCTTTCCCCTCTTTTATGATCTCTTTGGGCTACAGACCTATAGTGGTATAGCTGATCAAAGGGTATGCACAGTTTTATAGCCCTTTGGGCATAATTCTAAATGTCAACTGCCAAATTCTTAGAATGCACTTCCCAACTCTTTATTCAGTTAAACACACACAAAAAAACACATTATGCATTTGTATAAAATTATTTTTATTAGCCTCCAGGCTCAGGGTTTATAAAACTTTTTGTAACCTGTCCTTTGTACCTTTTGGCTCTTCTCACCTTCTTCATCCCTATTTTTCCATCTAGTGACACTGGTCCTGCTGTTATTCATATTTGACAGTCCATTTTGAACAGCTCACTTTTTTCACTGTATATCCCCCATGCCTGGAAAACTTTCCTCATTTCTGCTTCCTGCCTTTCATTTCCTTCAAGTCTCAGCTAAAATTCCATTTTCTACAAGAAGTCTTTCCTGATCCTCCTTAAGCCAATACTTTACATTTGTTGATTATTTCCAATTCTTGTTTGTAAACAAATCTCCTTTGTAAATCATGATTGGTATGTTGTATCCCCCAATAAACTATGATCTTAGGGACAGAGACTTCCTTTTGCTTTTCCTTGGACTCTGCTGCTTAGCACAGTTCCTGGCTAGCTTGATTGCTTGACCTCATTTAATCTTCATAACAACCCTCTGAACCAGTTATTACTCTTACACTCATTTAATGCCCTCCCTTATTAGATAAGTGATATCTGTACTATAAGTGGCTACTTTACTTCTAACTTTGCTGAAATAGAGAAATCCACACCCAAAAACTTCACCTCCAAAAAAGAAAAAGAAATGATAATCTGGCACTAGCTGTTTGTAGATTAATTTCATATTTTTCTCCTTTATTCAGTCTGCATTTCAGGCAGTTGGTTGATCTAAATGGCAACTATAGATTCTCCATAAATGAAATTCTATCTTTTAGCCTTTTTCTTTGCACTCAGATTCTTCTCTTTCCTTGCCAAAGCCTCCTGGAATTTCCAATTTCCCTCAAAGCCCAGGTGCTTTTTACTCTAGAGGCTAGAGGGCCTTTCCTGATTGTTGGTAAGTGTGCTTTCCTGCTAAAATTGTTTTGTAATTATTTTGTATTAATTTTTGTGTATCCTTATCTGTATACATATTCTTTTTCTCTAGCAGAATGAAAACTCTTTGAAGGCAGGGACTCTGCTTATTTTTGGTCTTTTATCCTCAGGAACTAATATAGTGCCTAATAATGAATTGGGCCTTCTTTTAAGGGTTATTGAATTGAATTGATTATCTAAATTAGGAATATCATTTCTCCTACAAAAGAGATAGTTTAGTACTTGGGAAAGCACTTTGGATTAAAAGTAATAAGCCCAGATTCTTATAGTTCTGGCTTTTTTTTTTTTTTTTTTTTTGCTGAGGCAATTAGGATTAAATGACTTTTCCAGGGGGCACACAGCCAGGAATTGTTAAGTGTCTTAAGGCAAATTTGAACTGAGGTCCTCTTGACTTCAGGGCTGGTATTCTCTACACTACATCAACTAGCTTCCCTGAGTTCTGGCTTTTTTTTTTTTTTTAAACACATTTGTGAGTTTCGTTAAATTGTATTACTTCTGGCCTGTTTCCTTATGTATAAAATGAGGTATTGCCTCTGACAGTCTGGTAAAGTGTGGGTGACCTCTTGGAATAATATTTTTAAATGCATAAAATAAAATTCATAGAATTGATCACAAAGAAAGCCAAATGCAATGAAATACAAATTCACAAAATGCATTTTTTTCTTTAAAGTTTATGCTCTTGAATTTAAGAACCCCTGAATTAAATAGGAAAAAGAAAAAATTTACCACCCTCCCCCCCAAACATTTTTCAGTCATATCCAAGAGTGCTTGGGAATTGGGACACATCTTTCTTCTATAAGAGTGATCTTTTTTCCATTTATCCCAGTGTTTGGCCTGTAGTCACAAAGATCTGAATTGAAATATGGCTTCAGACACTGCTGTGTAATCCTGGGCAAGTCTGAAAAATGGGGGTAATAATAGCACTTCCCAGGGTTGTTGTGAATCTAAAACTGAAATAATATTTGTAAAGTGCTTTAAGCATGGAATCTGGTTCTTAGCTGTTCATTGTTGTTCAGTCTGACTCTTTGTGACCTCTTGGACCTTAGCACTTAGTAGACATGATACAAATGCTTATTCCCTTTCCCAGTATTGCAAAACACATATACATGCCATCAGAAATTAAGTATGTTTGCAAATGTGAATTTCCATGTCCAGTTAATGGATTAAATATACATTGGGGCTGTTGATAGTACATATAAACAAAAGTGAGTAAAATGCTTGGACTATCACTCTTCATCTGACCCTGACTAGTGGTAGACTTAATTCTTCTACCTTTGGCCCTGTTCTTTTTAGCACTTCTATATCAGTGACTTGACTGAAGACATGAATTGGGGAAGATCCCTGCCTCTGGAGATTTTGAAGCAGAGGCAAGATAATAAAGAATGACTTCTTGTTTTCAGGAAATCCCTGGATTAGATTTACTTACTTTCCAACACTAGGGTTCTGTTAGGCAACATTTAAAAATATTTTTAGAAAAGCCAATATATGCATGAGTCAATGATAATGCATTTGCATAAAATTAAAAAAAAAAAAAAGAAAATCAACTTTGAGATTTTTTAAAGGAAGAATAAAGTTCTTCCAGAATGGATCAGATGAAATGACTTGCAGTAAAACATCAAAATTGACTGGAAATGGCTTAATTATAGATCTAGTCACCTAACTATCCAGAAGTACTTGATAGATAAATTCACCAGAAAAAATCCACAAAAGAAGAATTAATTCTATAAAAATTCATACATTTCTGTCTTATATATAAAATTTATGGACTGTTTTCATAGCTTCCAAGGAGCCTAGATAGAATATGTTAACTATTCCTAAAATTGGAAGCAACGTCTAGTCAAAACCCTTTCATTTTATAGATAAGAAACCAGAGGCCTAGAGAAGTTAGACGACTTGCCCCCAAGGTCAAAGAGTCAGGAAATATTTGAACCCAAATCTTCTGACTCTAGATTCATTATTTTTTCATTCTTCTATACTTTTGTCTTGCCTTATTTGCCAAGAACCCCAAATGTTCTGTATCACCTTTGAAGCTGTTCCAAAGTATCTCTTTAGTTTGTGCTAAATGTCCAAACAGGAAGCCTTTTAAATGGATTAAATTTCTCAAACTGAGGATTGGAGTTGATTTAGGGAAAAAAAACAAAAACAAAACCCTTTTTCTATTATGATTCTTTCACCATTGTTTTGTGTTTTGTTTTGTTTTGTTTTTTCTGCCTTGTGTAGTAAGTGGTAATGACTTTTTATAATGGTAATTTTGATATTCTGGGTCTTATGCTATTTACTTCAAGGTAGTAATTATCCTGCACAAATACACACATCTGTGAGGAATCCTGTAAGCTCCGTTAATGCAGGATTTAAAAAACGTATTTTTGTTAAAATGAAAAAGCAAGAAACTTGGATTCCAAAGTAAATATTTCCTTTCCATTGTTTCTTTGTTACTTTCTTTGTTACATTTTGCTTTTCATGATTTTTTATGCATATGAATGTGAACCCCTCAGAAAAGACTGTTAATAAATTATGTCCCAGCAAATCCAAGGTATAGCTTTAAAAACTTGTTGTTATAAGACTGTTTCTTTCTATTAGGATCATATAATACAAGAGTTCCAGTTACATGATCCTATAAAGGTAATTTCAAGAGCCTTTCTGTCTCTTACAACCTCTATCAACCTATAGCACTTAGCTGTCTTTATGCCTACTATTTTAAACACCATACATATATTGGGCACTTGTATGTAGGAACCTGTGGTAAATACGAATTTACCTGTAAAAGATTGACCCCCCCTCAAAAAAAATGTAAAAAGTAAAATTTCATAATAAATCACTTGTCATCTGTTTGTATACTTAAAGGTATTCTAATTGGCAAAGCCATTATTTTATTATAATTTTTTCACTATTTAACAAAAATAAGTATTCCATTTTTTCTCAGAGGGAAGGGTACTCATTTATAAGCCCTGAGGGATCAGAGTTGATTGAAACATGATTACTGCCTTCAGAGATGTTATAGTATATCAATTTTTGTTCAGGAGTGATGATTCTTAATTAGGTACTAGTTGGACAGAGTAACTTCTTACTGATTTAAAAACAAGAACAACGATGTAGTTGATGCTTAATGAAAACTTTGTTATTTGTGAAAAATCTGAGACAAACTATAGAGAAGATGTGATATTTGCAATCAAGGAATGAAGTTAAATACAATTAAGTCCGTCTTTTACTTTAAGCAAAGTTACTATTGACCAGACTAAAAAAAAAGAGAGAAATTAGAGGATGACTTCCTGTTATAAATCAATCATTTTTTATACAGAATAATTAAAAAGATTAAATACTGCTGTAACTTTATTTTTTTAACCAGGCATTGTGAGACAATGAAATGTTTCTACATAAGTAACTGATGTTTCTTTTAAGAAGTAAAGGTGTCTTTAAAAGTAATATTATTATAACTGTTTTATATCGGTTTCTGAACTGTCATATTTCCCCAGCTTTCTTAAACTAAAGATATTAAGTATTATTTGACCTTTTCATGGTGATTTAGTATAATCTTTATTAACAACTAAACTGTCTAGTATTCATAGAAGCATAGACTTAACATTAGAAAGAATCTTGTAGGTAGGTTGTATGAATTTTTCCCTTATTTTATATATATATATATGTATATATATATATATATATATATGTATATATAAACAAGCCTTGAGGAAGGCAAATGACTTGCCTTACATCACAGGGAATAAGAATTTCTACATCTGCAAAACATTTTAATTGTACAACTCTTCTTTTAGGCCACATGATGAATCTGTAAAGTAAATTATATTTGAAGAGACCTACCATGCATCTCTTCACCAGTCTTTAAGTTCCTTCAGTCATTTCTAACATGACATTGTTTCTATTTGCTATACCATTGTGATTGCTCTACAATAGATATGCTCCCATCTCTTTAAAATGTGATATCTAGTCCTGACAGAAATAAACTGCCACAGGTTTTCTCTGACTATTATAAAGTATTGTGTAACTGTTACTTAAGCTATTGTAGATATCTAGCTTATTGTAGTAAAACACAGTATTAGACCAATTAGGAGGCTTATGTTCAAATCCCAAATCTGACAATAAAAGTCATAGGGTCACAGATTCAGAACTAGAAGAGATTTTAGAGTGACTAATCAACTGATTAGTCAGTCAGCAACTATTTATTAAGTACTTATTTTGTACTGGGGACTGTTCTGGACACTGGAATAAAAGAATCTCTCCTCATAGTTTACATTCTAATAAAGGGGTAACTATGTTTATCAACGTTTGTAACATAAATATGCAGTGAATGCATGCAAATCTGTACAAAGTAGTTAAATGTAAGGTAATTTGGGAGGGAACACATTAGCACTTTGAGGGAGTATATCAGGAAAGACTTCATAAGTGATAAAATTATTCTTGTCTTATGACTTATTAGGAGAGGGGGACCTAATGAGGGAGAAATAAGGCAGGAGAAAGAATTAAGGCAAGGATACCAATTAGTAGACTATTGCCACAATTTAGTAAGAGGCAATAAGACCTGAACTAAAAACATTTTAAAAGTAGAGTAGTGATTAGTAAAAAGAAGTGGTTGGATGGGAGATAATTGTGAAGATAGAAATGACAAAATTTGGCAACTAATTGAATATGAAGAGTCCAAATAATGCCAAAGTTCAAACCTGGTAGACTAGACCATATTAACCAGCCACTTTACTTATGTCACAGAATGGTGAGAAAATTGCATTATACATTTCAAATTACTATATAATTATAACTCCTAATATAGCATAAGATCACACTCACATATTTGACAGACATCAAATTGTTCATTTAGAATGAAAGTCAATGAAAATCTCTGTGTATTTTGCAGAAAGGCTTTTTGTCTAGAAAGGCTCCCTTATACTTTATCTATATGTTTCTAAAGTAATTTTTATCAGTGTGAAACATTTATATTCAAAAATAGAAATCTAACTGTTTTCTGGCACTTAAGTGGGAGGATGGAAATTTCAGGTAAAGAAAAGGCTATCTTTCCAAAAAGTTCTGAATTTCATCTGGAGAGTAAATTAAAAAGAAAAGATCTGTGTTTTATGCTTTTTCCTTCCCTTTCTTCCCCACTACTACGTTAATACTGGTTCAGGAAGTAACCTGCCACATTTGTGTAAGAAGTTATACTGCTTTTCTGTTTTCTGAAGACAGCTAACAAAATATATATAGCACTTAGCGAAACTTTATTAGTCAGTCACTGCAAAACAGTACCAAAGGCTGCTCTTTTTAATAACATTCTGTTCATTTTGATAGAACTCTGCATTTCATGGAACTCTACAATCTGAAAAATTTAAACTGAGCATCACTCAGAAAGTAATAGAGAGGGGTATGATGGGTATAAACAAGTGGTAAAACATACTAATTAGTAACAATGTAAAACAACTAAAGAACATCAGCAAAGTGTAGGGATCAAAGCAAAACTTATACTGATGAGATGGAGAGGAGAGAAAAGTGGTGGGGAGATAGCATTTCCACCCTGGTATTAAGAGAAAGCAGAAATGCCAGATATACATGGGATATATGCCTCAACATAAATTTATGGAAAGAAAAAGAGGTAAGTTGGGTGGCATGAGCAGTCAAGAATGGGTTATAATATATATTCCTAAAATAAAGCTTCTGAACTTATGGGTTGCAAAGAATTGGACAACTGTAAAAGATTTTCTAATGCAATGACCAGAAATTAATTAGAAGTGAAATGTGAAATGAATCAAATGAATGAAGTATTTTTGGCAGCACATACCCATGTTGCATTGCATGACTTTACTGAAGTCTTGGTTCTGAACATAACATGCACACTAAGCATTGCATATATACTAACACTATTAGAAATACCTTGGCTTAGCTTTGACATGTAAAAATTTCTCCAGGGAAAAAAGGGTCATGAGGGGAAAAAGTTTAAGAAGTCCTGCACTACAGGGACCTCACAGATTTTCTTGAGATTTTGAGCATTTGTTAGTCAATAAAAACTTAAAGCCCTTCACATCCTGATCTAAAACTACCTTCATAAATGTATTACACATCCCTTTGTGATCCAGTTCTTCACATGGGACTCAGTGTTTCTCATTTTTATGCTGTTATCCCATCTGTCTTTCCTTATCTGAAATGCACTTTTACCTCTCAATTGACTCTTAGGATCACATTTCTTTCATGTGTTACTTAAATGCCACAATTTACCTGAGGCCTTTCCTTTTTTTCCTCCAGCTTGTGACCCTCATCAAAGTAATTACATTCACTATTTTCTGCTATAAATATACTATTTCACTCCCTCAGATCTTTAGTTCATTATGTCTGTTTCTCCAAGCTGTAGACAGCTATTTATATAAAGTTTAGTATATGGATATTTCTGTATTTATAGATGTTTTTATTTTACCTTTTTGGTTGTTAAATGCCTTAAGGTCAGGAAATATCCATCCTTTGTAAATTAATAAATGTTTATTTATTTTTTTTTGCCATCTGTGTGAAGGGCACAGTACTGAGTTTGTTTTTTGGGTGATATGAAGAAATAAATTATAGTCCTTACTTTCAAATCATACACACAGGAGGTTACTAGGCAGATTTTTGATCATTAAATATTTTTAATGAAGAAATCTTGAATTTTACAAGTAATTTGTTAGCTAGTTGGAGGAATCTACAAAAGTGAAAAGTGATTTTTGGCTAATGCTATATGCTGTGAATACTGCATTGTTGAGAAATAAATGAAAACAAGCAGATGATATTTGGATTTAGACAAAATATCAAAAAAGTGTCATTTTCATGCTATTAAAAAAAGGATAAACTACACAAATGTAATATGTAATAGGAGATTTGGAGATCTACTTTGTCAAAAAGTAAGTATGGGATAGTGTATTTCACAAAAGAAAAAGTTAAAAAAGCAATTTGTCATTAAAATTGTATAACATGGCTTTTCATTTTTCCTTTAATCCATGCAGCCAATTTAGTTATATACTTTCTCTGCATTAATTTAATTTTATCTGACCTGGTAAAATAGATCTTTTTAAGGTGAGTTAATGTGGTGCTCAGAGTTTCGATTACATGTCTTAGTAGTCTTCAGAACAATGACATGGAATTTGTACATTCAAGGAAAATATGCTGTATTATGCCACATCTTCCTTTTTTAGTTGATTCCGTGGCTTCTCAAGAATGAGTCCATTTACTCCATGGCTGAAATGTTAGGAATGGAAATAAAGTGCTAGGGTTTTGATTAGGTTTAATTAATCATTTCCTTCTCTTCTCTAAATTTAGTTTTATTATTTAATACAATTTTTTTTTCTCATTCAGTTCCTATTCTGTATTTCATTCTATGTGTGTTTCATTCTGCATTTTAAATCTATAATTTCTTTGGATAGTATGCTTCATTGTAAATCCTAAGGAATCATACTTTGCAATCATTCTTTCAAAATTATTTTTCTTTATAAAAGTTATTGTAGAAATTGTTCTCCTGATTCTTCTCATTTAACTCTTCAACTTACATAGATTTAAAAGATAATTAGAAGAAATTGGCCAATTCACTTTACACTTAAGTTTTCTCATCTGTATGATAAGCATTGAATTTCTAATAATAAGGCATCATCTTTGTAAGATCCTTTTCAATTTTAACATCTTCTATAATTATAACATCCCCAAATGCTTTGTTTACTCTATAGATATTGTTAATCTTGGTTTATTTTAAAATTTTTTCCATTGTTATTAATTTCTTCAGGGCAGGGATTATCTTCCCTTCTCCCCCCTTTTTCTTTGTGTGTGTGTGTGTGGGGGGGGTATGTGGGTGCGAGCACGCTGGTGTTCAGGGGAAACTAGTTGATACAGTGGCTAGAGTTCTGGGATTGGAGTCAGGAAGATTCATCTTTGTGAGTTCAAATCTGTCCTCAGACACTTACAAGCTGTGTCACCCTGGGAAAATCACTTAAATCTCTTTGCCTTAGTGCTCTTATTTTAAAATGAGCTGGAGAAGGAAATGGCAAATCATTCCAGTATCTTTGCCAAGAAAGCTCCAAATGGGATCATGAAGAATCAGATACAACTGAACAGCAAATGTTTGTTAAATTGAATTGAACATTTATTTAGCACCTCTTATTGTTCCAGATGAATCTTTTAATACTAAAAATCATGTATGAATTTTGATGATCTGCTTCAATGCAAGAAGACAGTGCTCTTTATAAGGGAAATAGAAGACTAAAACTATTTTCTCCAAACCAATTAAATAATATTTATGGTCTAATCCTCCTCACCCCCATCCCCAAGAAAGAAGGGGAGGGAAATCTTTTCCTACTTCCATAAACTCTTAATGATTTTTTTTTTTTTTTTTTTTTTTTTTTTTTTTTTTTTTTTTTTTTTTTTTTGCTGAGGCAATTGGGATTAAGTGATTTGCCAGGGTCACACAGCTAGGAAGCTAATGAATTTTTATATAAAAGAATGATCTATTGATGACACTGCTGATATCTTAGCTATTTAGTTTATTTCTTGCCTTTTAGAAATGAAACAATAAGGACAAAAATTTAATGACCTTTCTTGTTTAGAGAAAAAAGAATGTGATTTAGATAAATGATTCAGATATATAGTATAGATATATGCAAAGAATCTTTAAAATGGAAATTTTATAAGCCTTTTGCTTTGATGATTTAAATAAATGGCTTTGTTTGCAACATCAAAGATTGACATATTAGGTCTCTCCCTTGTAGGCATTGTGTTTATCAGTAAAGTTGCCCAGTGTGACTAAAGGATGTAAATGGACGTGTATAAAATTGTTTTTTATTTTAAATAAAACTTAGAGACAAACAATTTCCTAATGAGTATGAAAGGCCTTTACTTGGGTACTTGATATTTCCACTTAGTAGACTTTAATTCCAAGTTTAATTTTTCATTAATTTCTTTTTCCACGTGAGATGTTTATACTTTGGAAAGGCAACATGGAATGAATCATTTATTACGCTTCACTGGCTAGGCTTACAGCATCCATGGCAAATGGGATTTGGAGTTGCCACATTATAATAAGCATTAAGTGCATACTTTTCACTGATTTACTAAACTACACAATTAATGATCCATGCTTTTTATTGTAGGCTTTGTGGAATCTTTAGACTGTATTTCACTTTTGGCATGTTTCTATTATCTTTAAGAAATTCATTTTGACATAAACAATTATAGAAGAGGGAAAGAAATGACTTCCTTTTTTTCTTTTTTCCATCTTGTCCCTTTTAACATCATTAGCTACCTTACCCAGTTACTCTTTTTAGTCTCTTTCCAAAGTCAGAGTGAAGAACTAAATGCTTTTCAGTCAACAAATACTTGTCTACAGGGGAAAAGCACTGTGGTATACAAAACAAGTCAGACATTTCCACAAATGTTAGCCTTCTTGATCATTATCACTTTCCTATTCTCTTAATCAGTCCTTAAGTATTTACTAAGCATTTAAAATGGTCTTTTTTGTTCAAATGCCAAATGTGTGCTTGCCAAAAGGAATATTTTATGGAGAACTCACACAGTACAATGTGGTAGTCAGAAAAAGTGATAAAGGATACTCTTAAGAACTTTGAAATTGATTGCATGACATGGGAAACATTGGCACAGACGTTTAATTAGAGAAGGTGCTATTTTTGCTCATTGAAATAGCTCAGAAGAAATGTGAGATGAGCAGTTAGAGAATCTACCCCAGATGTTCATATGGACTATTTGTACCTGACCTGTGATAGAGCACCCTGAGCTCTTTTGGTCTGGTCAGTCATAGCTGGACACACTGTAACTTGACTTTGATACAGTGATGCCATTTTGGTCTTCTTCAAGAAGGAAGGGCAACAATCAATCATTAAGCACTTACCAGTGCTGAGCACTCCCAATACAAAGTAAAAATAAACAAATCAAAACATCCCTTACCCTCAAGGATTTATTGCCAAGGGAGACATGTACATATATAATTAAACATTTGTAAAATAAGAGAAAATTCAAGAAGGTATGGTAGAGATCTTCCCTTTCTAAAAGGGAAGAAGGGAGGGGTGTCAGGAATAAACATTTATTATGGACTTATTTTGTGCCAGGTACCCTTTACCAATATTTTATTTGATTGACACAACCACTTCAAAAATTACCTTTTACAGATGAGGAAACTGAGGCAAACAGGTTAAGTGACTTGCGTAGGGGCACATAGCTAGTATGTATCTTAGGTTGATTTGAATTCAGGTCTTCATGACTCTAGGCTCAGTGCTCTGTCTGCTGAGTCAACTAGCCTCTACCTCTTGAGAATAATGCATAATAGTCCTGAAAATGTAGATTGGAGTTATTATTTTTCCCTTTTATACTCCATGTAGGACCTTATGATTTTCAGAGTGCTTTTAACATTAGCTTTAAACATCAGCTCATTCTATTCCATTATTGATGATAATGGATAGCACTTATAGTAGTTAAAAGATTTATTCAGGGTCACATGGAAAAAAGTCACTTTACTAATCCTTATAAACTCTGCTCTGAATTGTATCATATTCTTTGTTTCTTTGAAAGGGAACTAATTTATGTTGCCTTTTGTGAACTTATGAACAATTAATTACTTTTAGTGAGGTCCTAATTTTACTCTACTTGCTATCATTTTTCAGGGAAAAGATGGAAATTATAAATGGACAGTTAAATTTACTAATTTTCACTATAATATTCATACTTAACTGTGGAAGCATGGAATCATTTTGTCACAGTTGCTTTTTGGATTACATATGCTTATTATGGACATGGATATTTAATGATTATACTTATTGATAGCTCACCTCATATTTTTAGTTATTTGGTTGAAGCTTTTGCTTTGGTTGAAGACATGTAAGTAAGTTCCTAAAAGTTCATTCAGATGTTTGGTCTAATCTCTTACTATCAAAAAGTGATAATACCATTAAATAAATTTATTGAAAAGGTGAGACTGAAATTCAGCAGAAAGGTGGGGGCTGACTTTTTAAATTTGGGAGTCATCTTCATAGAGGTGATAGATCATAGAGGAGGATAAAATTGCCATAGAAGTGTAAAGAGAGAAAAGAAAAAGAAAGCCAAGGACAGGTTTGAAAAATACTGATACTTAGAACATGGTGGGAACAAAATGAATTCTGACTTTTAATTTTCTGTAAAATTTTCCATAATCGGTTGTCTAGGCTGTAACATTTAGTGTAGATTTGCATTATAATGTGGAATTGCAAGTAGTTTTTCAAATTCTTCTAGATTATTAGAAATCTACTAGAAAAGTTGCATATTTAATACTAATAAATTGCATTTTTATAGCACTTGCTATGTGCAAGAACTGTGTGAAGCAGTAATTTTCTTATTTGATCCTCACAATAACCCTGAGAGGTAAATGCTATGAATGAGGGAAATAAGGCTGGTTACATGACTTGTCTAAAGTCACACAACTAGTAAGTGTCTGAGGTGAAATTCAATCAAAGTCTTCCTGATTCCAAGCCTAGTATTCTAGATAGAGTCTCACATAGCACCTTAGGGGAATATAGTGTGAATGCATATTATTTGTCAGTTTATCTTTAATGAGAATACATAATAATTATCATCTGATAATCATTCTATAAAAAAATACAAAAAAATTATAGAAAACTAAAAACTAGCAAAATAAATTATATAGTCTACTGTATAAAATTGATACTAAATAAACTTATTTTCAAATATTAATTAGGTTTATATATTTTTCAATTTCTATGTTTTTATTTTTAGGAATTTGAAAATTGCCAGAAAAATAAAAATACAAGTTCTTCTTACAGATGAAATAATTGAAAAAGCATAAAAAGATTTAAAATCATTTCAGGGAAAAATTAATCTAGTCAATTTTAATATTGTTTATTGCTTTATGGCTTATAGAGTGTTTTAGATATACATTATCAGATTTTATTTTTACAACAATCATGTGATATATGATTGAAAAAACATTTTTTTTAGTGATTTGCCAAACCTTATTCTTAGTTACTCAGTTTTATTCTTTCTGCTATAGCTATTAGCTTTCAACCCTTTTCTGTTGGGGAACAGAGAGGGAGGAGGGTGTAAGATACATTTTTTCTGGTCATAAGTTGATAGATCTTATAGGACTTGCCCAAAGTCACAGAGGTAGGAAGCACCCTGATTTTGCTACTGATTTTTCATTGGTCAGTTAATAATAATAGCAATAATAATAAAAGATTGTATCAATTTATGACACAACAATGGTTAGCTGCCCCTGCACTAGCAGGAGGTCATGCCATTGCCAAATACAGGATGGACACATTGCTCAACTTCTATGAAGGGCCCAAACTTCTCTAAGATTTCGGGTTGCAGAGAAAATACTGATCTGTACAAATAAAAAAGTTTTTCACAGTAAGCTCCCTTACCACAGCATGGCTCCAGCCATTTTTTTTTTTTTTAAAGAAACGTATCTACATTGCCTTACAAAGTACCTTAATATTTTAAAAGTAATCAGTTCTGCTAGAATGAGCGTTTCAAAAACTTAAATTTATTCCAATGTGATTGATGTAGAGGGGAATATGTTATTCATAACACAAATTTTAAGGCTGCTTCTGTGTAACTTCTTCCACTAGAAATAATAATGTAGAAAAGTATACCAATTTACAATAACTCACAAGCTTCAATTTTTTCAAGACCCATTTTCTTTGTCTTTTTCAAGGTGCAGTACAATATTTATCATATATCTTTTGGTCCAATAGTGTTAGGATTACAAGGTGAGAACTCAGGTTGTCTGGACAGTTCTCTGACTCAGACCTTTGGTTCGGGCCTTTAAAGGGAGTTTACACCTTAGGAATTCTAAGAGGAGCAAGTTCATTGGTGGAAGTATTTCCCCACGCCCCATTGAGTTCTCACATGCCTCTTCTCTGGGAGGATAAAAGAAGGGCAGCATTGGGTCTGAGAGAATCTACTTTGGGATAGAGCTGTAGCGCCAAGCAGGCTGAAAGGAGACCAGTCTGATTTGGGGAAGGACAAGAGCTGGAGGAGATTCAGAGCTCCCAAGAAACCTGTGCACAGAGGAAAAGATTTTACAGATCTCCTAGAGAAGAATTATAATTGAGCAGACCACCGGACCCTCACAATTCAAGAACATTACATATTGGCGCCCAATATGGGGCAAAGACTTTTGCTTATCCTGACAAGGACTTATTCTGAGCCCTTTAGAGGAGCTAGCCCGGGACCATTGCACAATAGGAACTAGGAAAAGAAAGCAAGGGATCTGCACCACCTCAACCCCCAGCCATAGTCTCCCTGTCCAATTGCTTTTGCAGCCCAGGACTCAAAACCAAGCAGTACCCTGAGGCCTCAGAGGCAGTCACTATTTATTGTAGTATTTATGTATTTCTTAGCCATTTAACCTGTATTAAAACTGTGCTATCATTTTTATTAGGTTCCAATCTTTTTTTTTTTTTTAATGACTCACAGAAGATTTTTAGCATTCTACCTCAATCCCATTTTCCCCATAAATTTCTCAATAAAATAAGTTTCTCCTGAATGGAAGCCCAGCAGTTGGGGAATGGCTGAATAAGTCAGCTGAATATGGTCATGAAATGTCATTATTCTATAAGAAATTATTAGTAGGATAATTTCAGAAAGGCCTGGGGAGACTTGCATGAACTGATGCTAAGTGTAGTGAATAGAACCAAGAGAATATTGTAAACAGCACAACAAAATTATGTGATGAGCAATTCTGATGGACTTGGCTCTTTTCAACAATGAGATGATTCAGGCAAATTCCAAGACTTGTGATGGAGAAAGCCATTTACATCTAGAGAAAGGACTGAAGGGGCTGAACATGGATCACAATATAGTTTTTTCACCTTTTTTGTTGTTGTTTGCTTGCTTTGTTTTTTCGACCTGATTTTTCTTGTGCAGCATGACATGTGGAAATATGTATAGAACTGTATATGTTTAACATACATTGAATTGCTTGCTATCTAGGAGAGGGAGTGGGGGGAGGAAGGAGGAAGAAAAATTTGGAACACAAGGTTTTGCAAGGGTAATGTTGAAAATTATTTTTGCATGCATTTTGAAAACAGAAAGCTATTGTTTTAAAAAAATAAACTAAAAACCAAAAAAGAAATTAAAAATAAAAAATGTTTCTCAATAAAAACCACACATATACACACGCCCCTGTATAGCAGAACTGATAAAACACAAGTTATATCAAATCATCGCCTCATAACACTGAAGTACCATGGCTCTGATAGGTTATGATTCATCCATAGCCACAAAAATAGATCTTGAATCCAGTTCAATCTGATACCAAACTCAATATTTTTCTCTCTCCTCTAAGCCACACCTCCATATACAAGAGGGAAAATATTGAAAAAAAATTCTCTGTAGTTTCATTTAAAGGTCTCATTTACACATCTAATATGTAATAAAAACACAAAATAACAGTATTTCTAATTAAAATTCTTGAGATATATAACAAAATGGAAAGTACTAAAAAAAAAAACAAAACCAAAACCCTCAGTATTATTCATGAAAACAAGTGACTTTCTCTCTTCCATTATATGTGTCCTTTTTTAGCAAGTATTTTATAGGAGGCAGTGTGATGCAATAGCAATTTGTATCATACAAAGTGACCTGATTTTGAATTCTGCTCTACAATTTAAGTACTATATGAACTTGGTCACATCATTTAAACTCTGAGCCTTAGATTCCTCATTTTCAAAATGAAGGAGTTATTACCTTCAAGGTACTTAAGAATTCTAAAAATAATATGATACAAAGGGCATACAAAGAAAATGAGTGAGGGAATTTATGCATAACAATAGTGTACCTATTATCAAAATGAAAACTGCATATTACGAGTTGTATATATTTAGAACACAAGTTATATTACAAGGTTGTATACATCTGGAACCTATTGCTCAAATAGTCACAAATTTGCATATCTAATATTTTATAAGATATGCCTAACATATAAATTTCCATGGAACTCCTATTCCCATCATTTAGAATACAAGCTTAACTATGTCATTTAAAAATATATTTAAAATATGAATCTTAACAAGCTTTTCCCATTCTCTTGTTTAATAAGCATTCCAGATGCACAAAACTGCTTTAAAAAATTACAGCCCATACAACAGATAGTACCTGTAGTTCTGCTATGAACCTGAAATATGCATTCCTAAAAATCACCAGGCTATGTAAAATCACGCAAGAACCATGGGGAAAACAGAGTTGAAACAACACTCAGACTCAAACACACACACACGCAAAACATAGCATAAGGCATTCCAGAAGAGCCATCCTCACTATTACCACGCACACCCTTCAGATCTGTTTCCATAGAGTATTGTGTCAAAAACATCTCAGGACTGACTTCCCTGGGCAAGGGACTAGGAGGGTGATGGGGGTCAATGGGGTCAGTTAATCATAGTGTCTCTTTTAGGGTGGGGGTCATATTGAGGGTTTCCCTCTCTCCTCCTCCATGCTTGTCTCTACAATCCAACTTCTTTCATTTGAGTTTTACACTAATTCTCTCCTCCACTAGTTTTCACTTTATTCTAGGTCAAGGACCCCCCAAAGTTCTCTGAACCCAGTTGGAGCCAACCTCTTCCCACAGGACCAGTGCCCTATTCAACCCACGTAGGTCACCCTCTCTGATATACCCCCCTATTATCATGGTAGAGTTTTCCCCTTTGAATGACAAAATCATGCAAAATGCTGTTCCCTAATATATATCAGACTAGATTTATGTTTTCAATATAAATGTGAGAACAGCTTCTAGAACTTTACCTATACCTTGACATATTAATAAATTAATGTAGACATGCTGAATATTTCAAGTAGCCTAGCAAAGCAAACATCTTGATTCAATCGTCGTTACTCACAATGAGGCTTAGTACACTATTTAGAAATAATGATGCTTTCCAAGGGAAGACCACAGACAACTAATCTTGCATAAAATACTCATGACTTCTATTATTCCAAGTAAGAACTAAAGGCTGAAAGGTTTAAAGCCAGACAAACAATCTCTATTGTTCATAAAGACATGTTAGCAACTGCAAACATTACCAAAGATTACACTGGACCAGAAACAAAAACTATACTCAGGGTCCCAGAAAAGAAAAAGAATTAGAGAATGACTACAATGGATCTTATTCAGCTAAAGATAATCTGAAATGTATATAGCCCACAAGTGTATAAGCACACTATTGCTTCCATAACATAAGGAATTATGTAAGTATAGTCATAGAATACACATACATCCATGCATTTATGAACATAAGTAAATATATATCAACATACACACACATACACACAAGCCTGGTTGGATAACAAGAAGATATTTTAAGAAGATGGGCAAAGGGAAAAAAAAAATCATCATTCAAGTCTCAATTAGAATAGCAATTTAACACATTTTAGAGGAGTGAAAACACATCTGTGCACTAAATCTAAAGATTCCTGCCAATAAAGGGTGATACTTCTTTCCAAAAAAAGCTTAATAACTTAAAGTAATTAAGAGATAGCATAATGCAGTTACTAGAAAGACTCAGAGTTGGAAAAAGATTTAGATTCCAGTCCATCCTTTGAAATATACTGATTGTGTGATGCAGGAGAAGTCTCAGTACCTTCCAAAAAGAAGACAAATTAAAAATTAGGAATCAGATAATTATACAATGTTCTCTTTTCACAAATCATTTTTTATCATCAGTAAAGATCTTTCTTTCTGAATTACATAAAAATGTGACTTAAATTTATGCCTTTCTGCTACAATGGTAAATCCTTACTGAAATTGCTAATAATAATAATAATAATAAAATATTGCTAAGAATAAGTTGTTAAACTTTTCTCAATCTTTTATGGATTCATATAATCAACAAACACCATGTAACTAAGCAGTATTTCATTTATATTATAAAAAGCAAACTCCAAATACAATGATCAAACTGTTATGCTAATATTTATATCTAAATATAGATACTTTTATAATACCTTCAAGCAAATCAAAATGACTGGCTTCAATAAATGACAGCTTTTAAAATTGTGATATATATATAGTAAACAAATACATGTTAGAATCTATTCATTTGATTTTACTTTTGTTTTGGGGGAACTAACACTATGGTAAATAAATTTAAGGTAGAGTCTGAGTCTAGAAGGAAACCCAAAATTTATTTATTGAAGCTTCCAAATTAAGAGGGAATAAAGTAAGACTTAGGAGGAAAGAGGAGAAGGAGGTTGATTTCTTAGCTCATTTCAATTAATGTCTTTTTTTTTTTCTTTTTCCTGCCAGCTGTTTGAATACAGAAAGCAATATATGATTTGTATTAAAGTTGTACTAAAATTCCTTGCTTTTTTTTTACCTTGGTTTATATGTATTTTTTTTTCCAGGTATTGTACTTTATCCCAGATAAATTCAAAATTATAGGTGGTCATTTTTGGCAAAACCAGCTTGTTTACAGATTAGTCACATAATCATATTGCTGTGTTAAGGGACCTGATCATATGATGAATTTCCCAGGGTAAAATATACTGATTTGCTGCAATGCATCAATAATCACTTCTTAGCCATGTTTTCGATTTAAGTAGTTTGGGAAATGTATCTTTTAAGGTGTGAACAGAAATAGAAAAGCTATTTCAATCCATAGTTCTTAAGCTGTGATTTAATTTTTTAAAAAATAAAACTATTAATCAAATTAAAGCTTCAGCTGAGATTTTAGTGTTCTGAGAGGGGAAACAAATTAAATCTATCTTTCCTATTTTTTAAACTAAGAACAGAAAATGTGGAATTTGATTTAATGAAGGCAGCAAATAATAAGTAGAATTCTGTGTTAAGACTTTTCAGGAAGACTTAAAAAATAGGTGTTTATGTGCCATTTTCTCCACCTAGCTCATGAATTTCATAAAGGCCGGGCAAACCGGGTGTCTCTTAATCTATGCACAGTGGAGTTATATCATAGGTTATTTTATTTGGATTCAACTTCCTCCCAGAAAAAAAGGAAGGAGGAGGGTAGTAGAGAAAAATATTAATTATGTGAAGGGTTTGACTTCACAGATCATTCTATTCAATGAATACATGCCCTACAGATAACATGAGATTGAAAAGTGAACCACCCTCCTTCCTCAGTGATCCTTGCTATCTGTCATAAAGTTGCCCAGGTTATTATTGTGGCTATACAATTTGCAATTCTTTTTTCTTCCTGTTAGACTGATTTTTCTATGCCAAATTTTGTATGAATGTGTTGCAGAATATATGGGTAATTTTGATATTGTTTGAGGGGTTATAGAGTATATAGGCAGCAGTAGAAGCAGGATATTTGGGGAAAATGAAAGCTGACCAAATTATAGCCTTTATCTTCACCCCAGAGATTTCTCAGGAAGCACTGCATCACCCTCTTAGCCAGGTCTAGGCTGTCTCTTCCCTTGCTTCTGCTTACTGAAAGTTGGTCCTTCTAGGCCTCATTGGCTCAATATCATTCCCTTCTATTGTATTGGACATCAAGAAAGGGTTCTATATAGTCTAATCACTCTTCTCCCTCGGTGGACTTCTCTATTCACTGTTTCTCCCTCGGTGGACTTATCTATTCACTGTTTCTCAGACTGAACACATTTCTCATTAGGGAGCATACTCCCACTTCATCGTATTCTCCTAATCCCAGTGATTATAAACCTCATGTTTTCATTGTACAAACCCAATATCTCATCTCCTGTTGCCCACTTACTCACTTCCATCCCTCTTTTGCTCTCCCCACCCTATCCACTGTGCTTTCTGCCTTCTTCATAGTTGGCACATTTGGCTTTTACCTTAAACCTTTTTCTTTTTCATTCCTTTTATTTTCTTTCTTATTCCTTCTATTTTCTATCCTTTCTGATGACAAAGCCTTTCAAGTGGCCACCCTTTCCAGTATAGGGTGCACTTTAACCCATACCCTCTGATTCACTGATTTTATTGGTGCACTTGGAATGCTCTTTGCTGCCATTTTCATAATTTCTAACACCAGCATTCAGTAATCTCTTTTTTTGAGGTTCACTCAATCCACATTTATTATACAGTCAAGACTTTGGTAAACTCCCAGTAAATACCTCAGTAAATTCAATGTCCACCTCCTACTGTTATCTCTTCCATGACTTTTGCCCTAATGGTAGGGTACTTCAATATACAATGATATTCCTTCAAAATCCCAGATTCTTTTCCTACATCTCAACTCAGCCACACACTGTGGTGATCATACTCTTGACCTTATTTTTCACGTGTTCCACTCTCATTGAGAACTCTGAAATTCCTTTATATGATTTTGTATCCTGAACTGGTTCTGCTTTCTTCCCTTTTCCATCTTGCCTGCTTGGCCTAATCAGTTCCACACTATTATTTATGCTTGATGACTATATCCCTTAATGTGCTTTCTACTCTTGACCTGCAAAGTAGCAGTTTGGATTTATACTGTTTCCCTTTTTAGAATATGAGCTTCTGGAGGACAGGGCCTGATTTTGCCTTTCCTTGATTCTTAGGTTAGCCATAGCTCCTGGCACTTAATGGTTATTGACTTTACTTGATAGGTGTAAAATAATTTTAGCACAGATGAGAATAGAAGGAATTATTTTAGTGGAATTGAGAACTTATGCAGCTTGTTTTTATATACTTGGGACAGAGAGTAGAAATCATATGGTATGGCTGAGCCTGGAGGCAGGAAAATCTGAATTCTAATCTTACCTCAGACATTTACTCCTTGTATGATCCTGAGCATGTCTTGATGGTCTCAGTTTTGTAATTTGTAAAATAATGATGGTAATAGTTCCTACCATATTTAGTTATTGTAAAAGTCAAATGAGATAACAAGTAAAAGTGGTTTCTAAATCTTTTTTAAAATTTTATTTAATATTTTCTCCCAGTTACAGTTACTTTTTTATGGCCACACATGTATATTTTTTTTAAACTTGTGAATTATTTTGGGAGAGAAAAATCAGAACAAAAGGGAAAAACTACAAGGAAAAAAAAGAATTGAACATATTATGTGTTGATTTACATTCAGTCTCCATAGTTTTCTCTTTGGATGTGGATGGTATTTTCTATGCAAAGTTTATTGGAATTGCCAATAAATCATTGAGCTGCTGAGAAGAAACAAGTCTTTAGTTAATCAATTGCACATTCTTACTGTTACTTTGTATGATGTATTCCTTATACTGCTTGTTTCGCTCAGCATCAGTTCATGTAAATCTTTCTAGACCTTTCTTTATTATTATTATTATTATTATTATTATTATTATTATTATTATTATAGCTTTTTATTGACAGAACATATGCATGGGTAATTTTTCAACATTGTCCCTTGCACTCACTTCTGTTCCAACTTTTCCCTTCCCTCCCTCTCCAACCCCTCCCCTAGATAGCAAGCAGTCTTATACATGTTAAACATGTTAAAGTATATCTTAGATACAATACATGTATACAGATCTATACAGTTCTCTTGTTGCATAAGAAAAATTGGATTCAGAAGATAAAAATAACCTGGGAAGAAAAACAAAAATGCAAGTAGTCCACACTCATTTCCCAGCATTCCTTCTCTGGATGTGGCTGATTCTGTCCATCATTGATCAATTGGAACTGAATTAGATCTTCTCTATGTTGAAGATATCCACTTCCATCAGAATACATCCTCATACAGTATTGTTGTTGAAGTGTGTAATGATCTCCTGGTTCTGCTCATTTCACTCAGCATCAGTTCGTGTAAGTCTCTCCAAGCCTCTCTGTATTCATCCTGTTGGTCATTTCTTGCAGAACAATAATATTCCATAACATTCATATACCACAATTTATTCAGCCATTCTCCAATTGATGGACATCCATTCATTTTCCAGTTTCTAGCCACTACAAAAAGGGCTGCCACAAACATTTTGGCACATACAGGCCCCTTCCCCTCCTTTAGTATTTCCTTGGGATATAAGCCCAGTAGTAGCACTGCTGGATCAAAGGGTATGCACAGTTTGATAACTTTTTGAGCATAGTTCCAAATTATTCTCCAGAATGGTTGGATTCATTCACAACTCCACCAACCAATGCATCAGTGTCCCAGTTTTCCTGCATCTCCTCCAACATTTGTAATTATCTTTTCCTGTCATCTTAGTCAATCTGACAGGTGTGTAGTGGTATCTCAGAGTTGTCTTAATTTGCATTTCTCTGATTAATAGTGATTTGGAACATTTTTTCATATGAGTAGAAATAGTTTCAATTTCATCATCTCAAAATTGTTCATATCCTTTGACCATTTATCAATTGGAGAATGACTTGATTTCTTATTAATTAGAGTCAGTTCTCTATATATTTTGGAAATGAGGCCTTTATCAGAACCTTTAACTATAAAAATGTTTTCCCAGTTTATTGCTTCCCTTATAATCTTGTCTGCATTAGTTTTGTTTGTACAAAAGCTTTTTAACTTGATATCAAAATTTCTATTTTGTGATCAATAATGATCTCTAGTTCTTTGGTCACAAATTCCTTCCTTCTCTAAAAGTCTGAGAGGTAAACTATCCTATATTCCTCTAATTTATTTATAATCTTGTTCTTTATGCCTAAATCATGAACCCATTTTGATCTTATCTTGGTATATGATGTTAAGTATGGGTCTATGCCTTTTCTAGGCTTTTCTAAAATCAGCTTGTTTATTATTTTTTATAGAACAGTAATATTTCATTACCTTCATATACCACAGGTTGTTCAGCCATTCCCCAATTGATAGGCATCTATTTCCAATTCTTTGCCACCTCAAAAAGAACTGCTACAAACAATGTGAATCCTTTTCTCTCCTTAATGATCTCGTTGGGATACAGACCCAGGAATGGCACTGCTGGATCAAAGGCTATATTCACAGGTTGATAGCCCTTTGGGCATAGTTCCATATTGTTCTCCAGAATGGTTGGATCCATTTCTAAATCTTAAAGCTACACTGTAGTTAAAAATGCTAAGTTGTAATTATTAGTTGAAGACCATGGGACTTGGAATCAGTAAACACATGATTAACTCTTGTTTCTGATACTTAGATTTTGGGTTTAACTCCCTTAACTTTCTTGAATCCCAATTTCTTCATTTGTTAAATAATTTGAATCCTATTTACACCCATCTCTTTTAAATGTTTTATCTCTATTTAACTACCCATCTCAGAGGGTGTTATGTAAATATGAGTCAGTGTTACCCATTTGTGTTTATACAAAGGAAGGCAACAGGTATGTATACATAAAAATTAAATTGGTGTCTCAGGTATAACAGGTTTGTAGGAATGTGTCTACCTTCTGTCTTAAAAGAGAGAAAGAGGTCTTCTCTAGCAGAATGAAAGACCAAGAACACAAATCGCCTGAGGTAAAGAAGCAAAGAGTTATTTTTCCTTCCTTCTTTCCCCACATATCCTTATAGTAGTTAATATAATCAGATCTATGTGAGGCCACATGAATTTTAAAATTTTATAATATTAGTATAATATAGCTTTTTAGATTTGGGAAATTTAGGTTTTGGGAAATGAAAGCAAATTAAATTAAAAAAACTAATAAATTTAGGGTTTGGAAGATGAGTGCAATCTTCTTGCCACATATGACCTTAGATAATACTCTTAATTTCTCTGGCTCTATTAAGATGCTTCTAGATCTAGTTTTATTAATTTGAAAATTCATTTCTTTGTAGACCTAATGCTAATTATTGATCATCTTTTTGATGAAGTCAATGAAACTATTTACTAGAATATTCTTGAACTGTGGGAATATTGATTCTGACTATAGGTTTATGTCATAGATACTGGCTGTCTGCTTCATTTTCAGTAGTTTAATGAACTCTTTTCACTAACAATACTTACAAAGAGGTAATAATGGACTTGTCCAGAGTAACCAGTTAATCCACAAACATTTTTAACTGTAGGTTTTGTGGAAAGCACTCCTCTGGCCACCTGGAATTCAAAGACAATTCCTTGATTTCATTGGTATGTGGGGAAAAGGACTGAAAATAAAAAAAAAAATGTTGAATGTCTGGGGCCTAAAGAGATTGAGAGAAATCCAAGCACAAGAGTCAGTAAGTTGGAAGGTGGAAAAATGGTTCAGAAACTGAGGTAAAGAAAAGAAAGTCTTCTCAATTTATGTGTGTGTTTTGTACAATTTGTTTTCCAACAGCAGGTGGATGTAGACATGAAGAAGCTTTTCTTTTTCTCGAAAGTGTGATTCTCCTTCCTCTTTACACAGTTTACTTGAATTTATTCATACAGTATACTTGCAGCCTTAGTTACCTTTTTGCCTGGATTAATGCAGTAATCTCTTAATTGGTCTTCTTGTCTCAAGGAATAGGAAAGCCAACTGAGACTAAATATTTTTCAGATGTTCTTTCATAGAAAATCCCTATACAGATAATCAAGAGTTTATAATGCATATTTAATTATGAGACTTTGTTTCAAGATGATTAAATCCACTGAAGGGTACTTTTTAAATTTAGGAGATTATTTTTGCTTTTTACATACTTGCTTCAAGCAATAAATAGCTTGACACATTCTTTGGTGTTCAAAATATGTATTTTAAAAATCCAAATAGAATATTTTCTATCATTTTTAGCACAGATTATGTGGCAGTTATTATTGAGCCAATTTGCTATTATCTGTCATCTCTTTTCCTCCCCTTATACTCACTTTAAATAATAATATCTCTTTGAATTGAAACAAAGACTAATGAAATGAAGAAGTTTCAATTTGAACATTGGCAAGTCTGATTATCACCTACATTCTACAATCCAAGAAGCAACGGTGGTTTATAAGAAAAACAAGGGAAACATAGGCCATTGTCTTTTTTGTGTCAAGTTCAGTGTTTCTGAATTCAGAACTCAGCTCTTTTTTAATCATCTCAGTTCACATTACTTTCCTGCTTCTTTGGCCACCTCTGGTACTTGTCTTATAGATGATGTGTTAGACATAGCACATTTTTAGTGGCCACATGTAATCATCAATTCTAGAACTGGAATGGACTTCAGAGCTCATCCAATTCAGTTCCCTCATTTTACAGATGAGGAAACTGAAGCTCATCCTAGTTAAATGCTTTGTCCAGGGTTATACAGGTACTAAGTAGTATAGCCAAAATTTCTGGACTGAATCTAAATCAGATTACAAGGAGACAGTTATCATATTTTGTTGCTTCACCTTACTTAGATATCTTTGGAGACTATTGAACAAGTAAGATAAATGTGAAGAAGTTAAATTCAAGTTTTTATTAGCCATTGACAAATGAGCAATGGGGTGGAATGTCAGTTGATAAAAATGGAGTCACAAGCTGTTGTATTCCATACTTACACATTGTCTGTCATCTCATCTAAGGCCCTTGAGAGCAAAGCTTTTTGTGGAATAGCTCATATTTGTATATTATTTTTTGGTTTAAGACACAAAACCCTGTTCTCTCCTCCTCCCTCCTTTTCATTGTCCTCTCTCTCTTGCCAGTAGTTATCAGTTCTTTGATTTGAGTGCTAATTTTGAAGAGAAAGGAGCTGTTGGTTTTTACTTAGGTAAATGTGCTGCTCAACAGCTTAATGGTTTCTCTAAGTCTTTTTATCTTTTGCCTGCAAGATTTATTGTTAGCATTTATGTGGTCAGGAACAGTCCACAGACCAAAAAAAAAATGTTAGCAAATTGAGTGACATAGCCCCAACCATAGTCATACCTTGGTAGCTAAGATTCTTAAGACATTGTTGCCAAAAAGACAGCTTTGAAATACAGAGGTCACTGGGTAGGTCATCATAAGGGTGTTAGGAACAGTTTGGCACTGGAGCCCTAGTTGTTTCTGTAAACAAAATTTCCTTTTTTATCCCTAGTGGCTAACACTTCCATATGGAATTTTCAGCAGGGATATAATGAGTAGTAATCATTTGCCACCCCCTGACTATAAGGTTATTTTCATCTCAATGATCATGTTTTATTATCTTGTCTCAAAAAAAAAAAATCCACTAGTAGAAGTCTGGGCAGTCTACAAAACCTCTTTTATTCTCTTTTCTTTAAACTTCACAGTTAACTCATTTTGCTTTTCATAAGTCAGTTTTTAGAGTAGGTATGTATGATGTGACCAAATCTACTTTCAGTATCCCTCCCATCTAACAGCAACTTTATTTCCAAATTTCTTTTCTTGACAAGAATAGTTACAGTCAATAAAAATTAGGCTTATTATTATGATATATTTCACTGTTTAGAAATATAGGATCCACTTAAGTCCCTTCAGAAAAGCCTTATGTTAAAACAATTTGATGTGTGTTTATTTCTTTCCACTATTCTCCAACCTTTCCCTGGAGAGGGGTTCAGGACTGTAATGGAATCTATGTGGGGAGCTTCTAGAAAAAAATTCACTTTTCTGGTTCAAATGACTAACTCCACAACTTACAGAGCTTATATAAAAGGTTAAATGATTTGTCCTTGGTTATACCACCATTAGTTGTAAGAGGCAGTTTTCCTTTGGCAAAGGGAGGTCCTCCATCCTCTAAACCAGTGGTATCAAATTCTGTTCATAAAAACATTCACTTATTTTTATTTATTTTGTTAAATAATTCCCAATACATTTTTTTAGTTCAGCACTTGTCGGTCACATGCTGCCTGCAGATCTCTCTACTGCTTCTTTGCATCCATGTTATTTCAAATATCGTGGGCTGTGCCATATTATTTCAAATGTGTATCAAATTCATATCACATATCATTTATTCACTTGAGGTATTTGAACAGGAAAAGAAAAGCAGGTAGAATCAAATCATTTTAGATTTGGAAAGGACCTCATGGCCTTCTACTTCATCATATATTTGCCTGAACAGAAAATCTCTGTCTAGCAACTCTGATAAGTGTTTAAATGTCCATGCAAGAGGATCCTGCAATCTCCTAAGGCAGGCTATACACTTTATGACAACCTGAATTACACACTTAACCTTTTTCCTTACACTGAACCAAAATTTATATATCTATAACTCCCACCCATCTTTCTATTTCTTTCCATTGAGTTAAAGTAAAAAACAAGTTTTTTTTTTTTGTTTTTTTTTTACAATTTTATTTGAAAATCACTCTCCCAAAGGGGGAAAAAAACCCTACAATTTTTTTTTTTGTCACTTAATATATTTTTGCTTTCCTAGACTAAGTAAATATCCCCAGGTTTTCTTCTATCATGATCCCTACCACCCTTCACTAATCTGCTTACCTTACTCTGAACATGTTTTAGTTTATCATTGTAACTACTTTAGAACTGGCAGAGTAGTCCAGGTAGAGTCTGAGCCGTAAGACTATCATTTCTCTCATTTTGGATACCAAACATGATTGTATTCACTTTTTGGGTTGCTTTTAGTCATACTCTTAACTGATACTGATCTTGAAATATATTAAAGCAAATTTTTTTCCCCTCCAAATTCATCTGTCTACACATACACCCTCTATTCTGTACATTTGTAATTAATTTTTTAAAGCATATATCTCCATTTATCATCTTTATTTCCCCTTATTAGATTTAACTCATCATTTCAGCCTGATGAGCTCTTCAGGTTCTGATTTTCTTGCCTGGCAAATATGTTAATTAAGGAGAGGACTCCCTGAGACACTTTACTAGATATTCAAGTTGGCAGTCTTTGTGTCTATTTGTTTAATCATCTAATCATATTATATCCAATCCTAAGCCCTCTAGTTCATTCCTTGATTTTTTTTTGTGCCATGGACACTTTTTGAAGTCAAAGGAAGCCTATAGACCAGTTTCTCAGAATAATATTTGTAAAGGAATAAAATAAAATTCATAAAAATTATTAAGGAAACCAGAGTAGTGAAAGTTAAGTTGCAATCTTTATTTTTTTCTCATCAAAATTTACAGACCTCCTATAATTTGTTCATTGACCCCTCTTCTTGAGAGCTTCCTATCTTTGTTGGAATATGACTGCCTAACTTAGTTGAATTTTATGTCATAGAAGGCTACAGATTTTTTTCTTTGAATGCTTAAAAACCTGTTCACTCTGGATTTAGGGCATATACTATACTATACTTAGCTTTTCTTAGTTTTAGATTGTGTAGAATTTATTAAGCTTTAATATAACTTATTTGGAATTACATTAGTGAGAAAACCATACACATGGATAAACAAGCATTTTAACAAGTATTGCGATGCGTTTCAGTAGTGTTGCCAACAAAGCTTCATGTATCAAATTCTGATAAAAAGGTTTTCAATGTCAGTAGAAACCAGAGAATAGAGATGCATACCCTTTGGGTGTGTGGAAATGGGGTAGGGGAGTGGAATAAATTTTCTCCTCTTTGCTGCAGACCTACTTGAACTGTTAGTACAAGTAAAGCTATTTTTTTTTTTTTTAAAAAGGAGAAATTTAGGAGGCCCAAGATAGGTGTCATTAAAAGAGGTCTTGTGACTAGGGTGTCTGGCTGAAGCTAAAAGCCTTCTAAAAACAGGATTTGAGCACCTATTTTAATAGCTCTTGGGGACAACCCTCTCATTGTTAGAAAACCTGTACTTCTGGCTGGAGCCAGGGGAATTAAAATGTAATTCCTGGTAGATATACTAATCTTCCATGCTGATTGTCAGGAGAAAACTGTTAAGGTTGGAAAATGCCAACAGGGTTTGATTTCTCTGGTGGTTTGGTAAGACTAAGTATAAAAAAGTAGGGGTAACCCAAAGCTTTAAAGCAGATACACATTCAAAAGCAATTGGACCTATTTCTCCTCCCAGTATAGCAATCAATTTATCAGTTGTGATGTGACAGAAAAAGTATATAGGATTTGGGATCCAGAGACCTGAATTTAAGTTTTTCAGTTCAGCCATAAATTTGACATGTGATCTTTGAATTTGGTTAGAAAAGAGAGATTCAAATCATGGTTGAATAGAGCCTTAATTTTCTTTATTTAAAAAAAAGTTTTAAATGTTTTAAAATGTTTTATTAAACCATGCACAAGTTTCAGATGATATGATGAATAAAAATAAGTCTTGGATATGTGTCAGAAATCACAGAATTTTAGAGTTGAAAGGAACATTAGTGGTTTTTGATAGTCTAGATTTGTAACTATAACGATTTCCAATTGAAGATGCCTCATAATGGAAGACTCACTCTAAAAACAATAAAAATAATTTTAAAAGTGACTAGGCCTGGGTGGTTCCAAACCAGAAAAGAGACATTCCCTGCTGTTTACCAGAAGGTTACATTTTACTAGGAGTATGTTCACAGTAACTAGGGGTCAATCATGGAAGGCTTATTGAAAGAATTGGCACTTGAGCTGAGCCTTTAAGGAAACTTAGGCTTCTGAGAGGCAAATGGGAAGAATGGAAGAGGCAAGAGGTACTGTGTAGAGGCATGGTAGTAGGGACTAGAATGCCCTAGTCTAAGGTAGAAGTTAAACCTGTTTGACTTAGCATAAGTAAAGGGGTTAGATTGTGAAGCCAGATGGTGAAGGGCTTTAAGGACCAAGCAGAGTATGTATTTTATACTGAAAACAACAGAGATCCACTAAAGCTGCTTGAGCAGAATACAGACCTGTGTTTTAGGAACACTAATTTATTCAACAGCTATCTAGAAAAGAAATTGGGGATGGAAGAGAAACTTATTCAAGGAAACTAATCTAGAGGATATCGTGAAGTAGTCTGCAGAAGAGATGATGAAGGCTTGGCCATAGTGATTATGGTATGAATAGAGTGAAGGAGACTGATATAACACATGTGAGAAAGTTTGCAATTTAGTAAATTATTGAATGTGAAGCAAGAAAGGGAATGAAGAGTCAAGTTAGCTTCTACATTAAGAGCTTAGATAACTGGAAGAAGTGCAATCCAGAATGAGGAAAGAAGAAAATCAGTTTTTATTTAGGTAGGGGAAGAAATGATAATTTTTTGTGATACATATTGACTTTGAGATGCTTATGGGACATGTAAGTGATGATGTTAGGCAGATAGAGATGTGGAATCATTAATTTAGATTTGGAAGGAACTGAGAAATCTTCTAATACAATACTTTCATTTTATAAATGAATATACATATATATGTGTGTGTGTGTATATATATATATATATATATTTTTTTTTTTTTTTTTTTTTTTTTCTGAGTCACTTGAGGTTAAGTTACTTGCTCAGGGTCACACAGCTAGGAATATTATTATAAGTGTCTGAGACCACATTTGAACTCAGGTCCTCCTGACTTAAGGGCTGGTGCTCTATTCACTGCACCACCTAGCTGCCCCAATGAATATACTTTTATAAGTGAAGATAACACATTGGATCCAGTGGGGTAAAGTGATTTAAACACGGATGTAGAAATAATAAGTCTCATGATTCCAAGTTGAGTTTGTTTTCCAGTGCACCATCCTGAACTCTGGAGGCAGATGAGGGCTAGATATGTAAATAGAAGTCATTTTTATGGAAATGTCTTTTGTATTGATGGGAACTGAAGAAGTTATTCAGAGAGTATAGATTGAAGAGAGAAGAACTAAGGTATAACCACACATAGGAGCCATGACATGCATAATCAACCTGAGGAGTTTAAGAAGTGTTGACAACTGGAAGAGATTTATGAGATAACAGTGTTTTGAAGATCCAGGCTAGATAGAATGTCCAGTAACAGCAGGTGATTAACAGTGTGGAAATGTCAAAAAGGGTTAAGATGAGAGATCATTGCATTTAGTAAGAAAGAGTTGAGTAGTGATAGTAGAATCTGTATTTTAAAAACTTGTGAAGGAAATAGAAGATAAGAGAATAGGCCATGATTTTGGATAGCTTTTCTGGAAAATTATATCCTCTTAGCTCAAAATTCTATTTTTGGATAGTATTATTTGTTACAAAGCTTTTTCTTAATTCAAAATTAAATTTGCTTCTTTACAATTTAGACACATTTGCTGCTCTACCTCTTGGGGACAAGCAAAACAGGTTTAATATTTCTTTCATATGAAAGCCCTGCAAATACTTCAAGACAGCTATCGTATTCAACTTCCTTTTCCCTTTTCTCCCTTTGCCACCCCATTCTTATTTTCTCCATATATTAAGACCCTTCACATCTTGTCTCTTGTCATTCCTCCGTTTAAGTATCTCTAGATTATCATTAACTTTTCTCAAGCAGTAGCAATCATAATTAGACACTTCAGATGTTATCTGACTAGGGTGGAGTAAAAATGAATTATTAATCTTTTTTTGGAAGTTAATGTCTCTTTAGCGAAATTAAAAATCTCTTTACGTTTTGGTTGTTAATTGTTGTTGTTGCTATGACACAATAGTGATGTTGCAAGTCCACTGAAATGACAGAAATCTTTTTCAATCTAGTTTAATTATTCCTGTATTGACTTTGTCAAGACAATTGTTGAACTCAGATGTAAGACTTAACATTTTTCCTTATTAAGATTCTTTTGAATATATTCAGCCTAGCTTTCTTTTGTGGATTCTGTCATTTCCATGTTAGTAGTCCTTCACATGTTTGTATCTTCAGAAAAATTGCGTCACCTTGCCATCTTTGTCTTCATCAGAGTTATTTATAAAAATAATAAAAAATACTAAGATAAGGATATATCCTTAAACACTCTTTCTAGATATCTTTTCCCCAGTTGAAATGGAGTATTAACGGCTACTCTTGGAATTTAGCCAATCAATATTGAATATATCTGTGGTAGACAGGGCCTTGGATTCAGGAAGACTTAGATTGAAATCTTGCCTTAGACATTTACTAACTGTACAACCTAGAAGAAATCATGTAAACTTCTGTTAGTTTTCTCATCTGCAAAATGAAAGGGTTGGACTTGATGACCTTAAAGAATCCCTTCTTGTTTTAAATCATTGATGCTACGCTATCATTTAACGCACATCTTTTCCACATAAATTTCACTGTATATTTAGTAGGACTTTTGTTACTATGTCTCTTTGTGTTTTTTTTTTTTTAAGTTTTGGAAAATAATGAGTGTTTATGGGGGACTATTGCACCTTTAAGTAATTTTTATACTGTCATGATCAGTTTGCAAAATGGGTGCCCCACAAAAAGCACTTTACTACATTTCTTTTGAAGATTTCAGGTGAACACCAATAAGAATATCCCCTCACTTTCTCCTTAAACTTAACTTTTTAAAAAGTGGACTCTACATTTACGATGGTAACAATGATAGAATTCTTAATTAGATTTCATCAGCATACTTTTATTGAATGTGAAAAATTTTGCTGATTTTAGTTATCATTATTCTTCAATTTATAGGCACAGGTACCTTTGGACGAGTTCATCTAGTGAAGGAAAGAACAGCCAAACATTATTTTGCATTGAAGGTGATGAGCATTCCAGATGTCATTCGGCTAAAGCAAGAGCAGCATGTGCACAATGAAAAGTCAGTTTTGAAAGAAGTCAACCATCCATTTCTCATCAGATTGTAAGTCTTTTTTTCCTTTTTCTCTCTCTCTCTGTGTGTGTGTGTGTGTGTGTGTGTGTAAGAATTTACTTGTTAATTAACTGAATTCCACAATAAATGTAAAACGATTTGTCGTGTACACATGAATCATGATTATTTACCCTAATAATATTGAAATAAAATCAACTCCTAGTTATTGGAGTTGGTTAGACCCTAAACACTGACTGCTTGTTGCAAGCACTTGGCACCATAATTCTCTTTTTAGAGAGAGAATTTACCTCCTATATCTATATTTAATTAAAATTATAGGATGTTCAAATTAACAAGAAAGGACCTTACCAATTATCTAGTTCATTCCCTTTATCATACATATAACATGACTTGCTCAAGGTCACATGGTAATTTAATAGAAAGGCAGCCATTCTGACTCCTGGTCTAATTCTTACCATACTACTCAATGACCACAGCAAAGGAATCACATGCACTTTATAGCTATATTCTTTTTAGTCTGTTTGGTCATGACTTGACTTGTTGATGTGAGCCTCTGGACAATCTGGAATATTGGTTATCTGTATTAATGCTTGCTTACTGTGGCACCGATAATCAAGAGTTAATGTGGCTATATAGTACCTTTCTTTCAAGTAGTTATATAGTGCATGTTTGTTAGGTATGTAAATGTAGGTGGAATCCCCATTTTGAGTCATGGAAACTAGAGCAGTGAGTGCTTGAGGGAATTGCTCAAACTCACTCATCAGTTTCAGGATTCCCTTTAGACCATTGCTCTGAAGCATGTATGGGTAACAAATTATTGTGTCAAAAATTTCCATCAGAAATTATAGATTCACATTTTATGGTATAACGGAAAATAACTATTTTGGGGAAGATCTGTTTCATACTAGTTAGCTATATTTTTAAACCATCTGAATATAATGTATTCTTAAGCTCTCTGTATGACATTTCCATTTACTAATACTTTTGTTTTAGATTATCCATGTGATATTTAGAAGTTTGCTGTATTTGGTAGTACAACTCTGAAAAAGTGCTGTGTTTAAGAAAAATTGTTTTGCAGATAAGTGATTTGGAACTTGGAATGCATTTTCACTCAGAAACACACAAACACAATAGGGAATAATGATGGTCTCCAGACTAGTCTACAAAATCTTATTTAACCCATAATATAGCTAAATTTCTGGTATATTAGTAACCAAAAAAAAAAAAAAAGAGAGAGAGAGAATAATGTTTTGCAATGCTAGTAATTAAATTAAAGAGAAAAAAAATTTGAATTTAAATAAGATTAAAAAAAACTTGTCCACTGGCACTGTAGGAAATGCAAATTTAATTAGAAGAGGAAACAATAGATTAAGTCTTTTGTAGAAATTTTGTAATGGGCTTTAATGGACACTGTCAGGAGTCTTAGAGATTGATGGAACTGAATGAATTTTATATTTGATTCTGCTTAAAAATGTATTTTTTTTCTTGATATTGCCATGCTGCTATATTCAATCTCTATTTAGAGGCTTTGTTTAGTTATTAATTTTGCTAATGGAATAAATAAGACAAAACAAGAGCTTTTTTGTTTTTAATTTTTAAAAAGTAAATCTTCCCCTCACCCCAAATTTAGGAGACTACAAGTTGAAAAAGAAAAAGACCAAGAATGGAGTAAAAAATATTTGTGCGATGCATTTGTGGGGTGGGAATAGAGTTTACTAGATTCTAAATCATGAATTATGGAGAGAAAATGTCATGCAGTGCTGCATGGAGGAGAAAGGGAAGACGGATTGGCATACCAGCAGGATATGTAAGCTTGAGTCCTCAAAGGAGTAAAAGAAGAGGGATATATTTTACAATTGCCTTTTAAGATCATAGATGTACAGCTGGAAGATATCTGTCCCATTTTACAGATAGTGAAACTGAGGTCTAGCAAGGATAACTGAGTGACCTACCCAAAGTCATATTGTTGGGAAATTATTTAAACCCAGGTCCTTTTGCTTCAGAGTTCTTTGTATGGTATCATACTCTCCTATTATATTGTTTTACAAAGCATGTGCTTATATTTGTGAAAGTGACTACTTATGTTTTGGGGCAATGAAATTATTTGTTTGGTAGCATATTTTTGAAAGTAATGTTGATTTATTTTTATATGTGCTGTTTTATATGTAGCTTGGACTAATTAAATTTTCAAGTCAACTGATAAGTGTGGAAGAACACCAGGAAATTTTGTGTCAGGTAGAGACTATGTAAAAGACTAATGTGTTTAGTTTCCATCTTCTGTAAAAGAATTTCTAACACTATTAGCAGACTGACTAAGCTTTTCTACTTTGAGAAAAATCTAAGGGGAGCTTATGTTGGAAAGTGAGGGGGAAAAATGTGTTGGGAAGTATCCAAGGCAATCTTAGCATTTGTCAAAAGAAAATATTTAAATACTGAAGGCAAAAATAGTTTTTTTTAAAGTGATGAATAATCTATTAATTTCCCTTTACTGATTTTGATGAGCATACATTTATAAAAGCAAGCATTTTATTCTGTCATTCACAACAGAAATGGAATGGTTGGCATTTAATTAAAAAATATTCTTTAGTATTTGTCATTAGAATACATCAGAATAGTTTAAAGAATTACAATGAAATATGATTTTCTGAGTAAGCTTTATAAAATACATTTTGTATATTGATGAAATTACTGAAAGTAGCCAAGTTTGATATAACATAATTTTTAAAAATTGAGTTTTATTGATAAATTGAAAAAACCCATTCCCCCAATCCCCATTCACCTAGTTTCATTAACTTTTGTAGGTATGGAAAATAGTTAAGTCAAAATAAAACAAAATAAAAAGCAAAGACAAATTAATAAAAAAAACCTGACAATATTTCTCTTGGTATAACTATCATTCTATATTATATCATAGTTTCTACCTGTCCAGTATTAGGAAGGAATTGTATTTCCTTTTCTTTTCTGGAGTTATCATTGGCCATAATACTTACACACTATTCATATTAGTGTTCTTTTTGCATAAATTACCATAGTTGCTATGTATATTGTTTCCTGGTTTTATTTTGTGTCAGTCCTACACACCTGAATCATGGTTCAATGTCATCAGTTGCCTTTTGAACATTTCAAAAGAGATGTCAAAAATATGACCAAAACAGAGTTTTTTATCTTTTCCCCAAAACTTTCTCTCTTCCAAACTTTTACATTAATGTTGAAGGTACCACTCTTCTTTCACTTTCAGGTTGTTAAACTCAGCCTTATCCTTGAGTCTTAATCTTTCTGTACCTCTCATATCCATCCACTCAATTGCCAAATTTTGCCATCTCTTCCTCCACATCATTTCTCCTATTCAACCCTATTTCTTTCATTTTATTTCAGGCCCTCATTACCTGTCACCTTGATTATTATCTCCTGAGTGTTCTCCCAAACTAAAGTTTCTTTCCATTCCATTCTGTCCTTCACGCTGCCAAAATAATTTTCTTTCAATGCAGATCTGACTATGTAACTCCCCCACTTAAGTCAACTTCAGTGGTTTCCTGTTTCCTATACCTTTTGAAGTCCTTTAGAATCTGCCAGCTTTATAGAACATTATTCTCTCACCTACCCTCCCAGAGTTTGGTGATCTTGCCAAATAGAGCATGCTCTATCTCATATTTCCGTGTACTGGCCAACTCTCCATACCTGGAATGTACTCCCTCTTCATCTCTGCTTAGTAGAATTCTTCTTTTCCTTGAAGACAAATGAAGCCTTTCTTTATCCCCCCAACTGTTAGTGCCCTCTCCCCTAAGTTACCTTGTATTTAACTATTTAATACTTGAAACACCATATACTTGAATATAAACTCATTAAGAGCAGAGGTTATTGAATGTTTTTATTTGTATTGGCATGCACATAGTAATCAAGAAATGCTTGTTGATTGCATCAATTCATGTTTTTCCCTCTTGTTTTTTCTATTTCCTATGCTAGTTCCTTTCCATACAATGGTATTTTTTTCTCTTATATTATAATTAATTTAGTCACTCCCTAAATGATGGGAATCCACTATTCCTGGTTTTTTTTTTTAATTTATAAAAATTTATTTTACTATTACAAAAATGCTCTTATTATTTTCTTTTTTAAAAATATTTTTAATGGACATTGCTTTATGAATCATGTTGGAAGAAAAAAATCAGAACAAAAGGGGAAAAAAAAACATGGGAGAGAAAAAACAAACAGAAAAAAGAAGTGAACATAGCATGTGTTTATTTACATTCAGTCTCCATAGTTCTTTTTCTGGATGCAAATCGTATTTTCTGTCCAAATTTGGACACTTTGCTTTGGATCACTGTATCATGGAGAAGAACCAAGATTTTCTTAATTTATCATCCCACATTCTTGCTCTTATTGTGTACAATGTATACCTGGTTCTGTTTGTTTTGCTCAGCATTAGTTTGTATAAATCTTTCCAGACTTTGGTATGAATATTTTCATATCCATAGAATTATGTCTTGGATCTTCTTGAGGTTTATATTCAGAAGTTTGGGATTTTTTGAGTAACTAATTGACTTTTTTTTTCATATAAATTGTTTCTAGAATGTGGGACCAATTCACAACTCCATCAAGAGTGTGTTAACATGTCTGTTTTTCAATAAACTCTTCAACATTGACTATCTTTTGACATTTTTGCCAATTTTATGGACATCAGCTGGAACCTCATTTGTTTTATTTAGCATTTTTCTTATTAGTGATTTCAAACAGCCTTACATGTGATTGTTGTTTTGCAATTCTTTTGAAAATATCATTTCCTTTGACCACTTCTCTATTGGGGAATGACTGGCTTTTGGTAATTTTTAGGGACTTGGTACAAATATCTATCTTGGTAAATAGCCTATTATCAGAGATGATAAAAATATTTCCCCCCCGGGTAGTTTTTCTTCTTATTCTACTTATATTGATATTCTATATAAAAGCTTTTAATTTGATTCCTTTTTCCTTTCTTTCTGAATGAAAGATGATCGATGTAGTTCTTACCCTTCATCTATCCTACCCTTTTCACAGAGAAAGAGTTTTGAGAACTAAAATCTGGAAGTTGAGACTGAATTTACAAAGATAATTGATGTCTTCAAATTCTCCTTATACAAGGAAAAAAAATACTTATCTTTGTACCTCTTTGGGAGAGAGGCTAGAATTCTGTGATATATCTGTTATATGCACATTTTATCTAAATAGAATGTTAGCTAGCATCAGGAAGGATAATAGCATAAGAGAAGTTCCAGTGTTTTTTTCAGGAACATTGATGAGGCTTTATCTGTTTTAAAGATATGAAGTAGCTTATCAGATCTCTATTTAAAAAAATATCTTAACATGTTTTATTGGGTTTAGGTTTCACTCTGTACTCAATTCTAAATATTTCTGTGTAGCAGTCAGGTGTATTGAGATGTATAAAGCCCTTTGAGTGGAAGAAAGGTTATATGTTTTCTTGAATCATTGAATCAAAGCAGCATGACTTAAACTAAAAAGGAACTGTAGTTCCCCACCCTCATTTTATAAATGAAGAAATCTAGAAAGATTGTGACACACTTCAGAATCACGCCATATTAATGGGAAGAATTGATATTTGAACCAAGTACTCTGATTTCAAGATTTATCACAGTAATATTTAAAGATGAAAATATTTTTCCCCTCAATATTTAATTGGCAAGCTAATGTGAGAGCTAGGATAGGATGAGAGGATGGTGAATACAGGGAAAAATATAAGTGATGTAAAAATCAATTTAGAAAAACTCAAGACTGGGGCAGCAAGGTGGCGCAGTGGCTAGATCACCAGCCCTGAAGTCAGGAAGATTTGAGTTCAAATATGATCTCAGACTTAACACTTTCTAGCTGTGTGACTCTGGGCAAGTCACTTAACTCCAATTGCGTCAGCAAAAAAAAAAAAAAGATAATGAATAGTTTTTAAAATTAAATATTTTCATTTAATTGAATATTCGACTTATAATTGAATATCATAAAAGTTTCCTATATAGGATGTGTGTTAACAGATCAGCTTCTGTCTGATAATAATGGTGCTTCTTGGATGCCTTAATTTTAGAAGAATATTTTTTAGAATACTATGTGACATATTGTAATAATTACTTAAGAAATGGTCTTCTATGGGCCTACATGAATTTATAAAAATGAAAATATTAGTTGGACATAAATTTATTGATGTTTGCCAGTGTTCACATGAAAAATCCAAATGAAAGATGTTAATTATTACAAGTTGTTTTGTCATAGAAATATAGTACTTCACTCTGTTATGTGTCAGTATTCAAATTTAGAAAATTATATTACAAGTTTTGTTTTTACATAAAGACATCTTTCTAAGTGAAAACCAGTATATTTTTAAAATCTGTCACCCCACCCTTCCTAAAGCATATGCATCTGTTGGATTTTGTTGTGGTTTGTTTTTCTCTTCCCCTTCTCTGGTCTCTCTTCCTGTCTCTGAACTTAGGCTTAAAAGTGTCTCAAAGGTTCTACTCCTGCAGAAGTTCACTGGCCTCCTCTAATTTCTCTTGTCACTTAATAACTTGCCAAATTTTGATTAGAATTTCCATTTTGTTATTTGCTATGTTGTACTATTATAGACCTTTAAAAAAAACTGTTCTGTGAAATGATGAAATTGTTTCACAGGACATCAAGGATTGGGAGTAAGGAAGAAGAAAAGTCAGCTGCACTTGGCAGAAGGTCTAGGGAGAGCATCTTGATATGGGCTCTAGCTATATTTGGTATTCTTTTTAAGCAAAAAGAATTCTGCAAGGCATAAAATTTTCTAACCCTTTCCTAGAATGTCATCATTTTGGGAGGAAAACCATTTCTTATTCTGTTTTTCATTTTTTTCTAGGCTGAAATCCACTTCTATTTCTGATTTGATTGACATATAACCAACTCTAGAAGGAAGTAGTGCTAAAAATTTGTTTCTTAGATCTTGGTCTGGGAAATATGAAGATTTGGTATTATTATCAAGTAACTTAATTCTCCTATAAAAGTATGGATACTTTGGAGATCTGTGGGAAGAGAGCACTTTTTGTTGCTTATGGGAGATAGGGAGGAAAATTCTTCCAACTCCATTTTGATTTTTATTATCATTTTGTGTTCTTGTAGAGAACTTCTTGCCTCAAGGGCATCTTACTTTCTTTATTAACATTTTTTAAGTGGCAGATATTATGACTTAGGTTTTAATTTAATAATCACTTAAAGCTACAATTAAATGAGATTAGAAATGTATCTTTATTGGCCTTTATTATATCTTGCCATATGAATGATGATTTTCCTAATAGTAAAAAAGTCAGGCAACTGAAGTGACTTGCTACTTAACTACTTTAGGCAGATGGTTTAAACATGATCTTTGTTGGAGCAAAAATACTTTTATTGACTGCCTTGCATTTCAAACGCCCACATATCAGGTGTCTTTGTTTCCAGGCAAAGAAAGATAATGCTTTTATCAGTAAATAAAAATCTCCCTACAAACCTAAAATAGCATTTGAGTTCTGGGTTTTTGACAGATGATGAGATATGGGAGTAAAGATTGTCCTTTTACAGCTATATCTAAACTCTCATCTGTGTCATTGCTTGTTGCTATTTCGGCAAAGAATCCCAGAAGCCTTTTTTCTCCTCAGCAGTTCTAGTAGGTGACTTGATTGCTTTATTTGATTATGAAAAAAGGTGGGTAAAGAGAATTAGTTTGCTGCAAATTGTTACTAAATAAAATTTAGGTCTCTAGACCTAAATAATGATGAGATTAAACAATTTTAGATCTCATATCAATACTACTTTGAAGGCTTAACAGTCTATATGCAAACAAAACAGTTTTTTCCCCTTTGTTTTATGTCTTGATTCCCATAATACCTGAGCTTTTTGCCATTTTCTCTAGGGGGTTATCACCTTGTAGACCAAAATGATTAATTTAGCACCATTCTGACTCTCTACAAGAGTGAAATCTAGAATTACTTGATTTAATCTATAAATACCATGAATATATGTGTGTGTGTATTATATATATATATATATATATATATATATATATATACACACATCCCAAAACTATAAAGTGATTGTGTCCTGCTAAATTTTTGGCTAAAGGACTAGAATTTAAGAATACCTCAAAGGAGTAAGCTGTGTCAATTAGCATAGCTCTTTTTTTTTTTTTTTTTTTTAATCATAAGGCAAAGGAATTAGAAATAAAATGAGAATTTTTGGTTATATTTCATATGTCTGATCTTTCCAATGTTTTGTTTTGTTTTACTTTTAAAATGGACTTCCTTTATGAATTCTGATAATAAGGCTCAGAGGAGACTCATTTATCTCCATATATTTGAATGGAAGCAAATTTATTCTTGTTTAGTTCTTAAACATTGTTCACTCATCTTTACCTCTTTATATTTCTATTTCCTTGTGTTTGAACTCCAAAGTTTCTCTGCATCTCTGATATTTTCATGAGAAATGCTTGGAAGTCCTGATCTAATTCATTAAAAAAAATCCATCCCCTATGACTTTTTACTTAATTTTTACTGGGTAATTTTTTTTTTTAATTTTTACTATAAGTTCATAGTGTTTGTCTTCTGGAATATTATATTCAAAATTCTTCCTCTCCCCCCACCCCCCATTATGATGGTGGCTGCTAAATCAAGGCTGAAAGGCTGATTTTGATGCTTTGGTATTTGAATTCTTTCTTTCTATTTCGTGTAGTATTTTTTCTTTCACTTGGAAGTTCCGAATTTTGCTTATGATATTCTTGCAAATTTTTATTTTGGGTATCCTTTCTACTTTGTTCTGTGACCAATTTTTTTTTTTTTTTAAGATTTTTTTGGGGGGCCAGCTAGGTGGCTCAGTGGATAGAGCATCAGGCCTGAAGTCAGGAGGATCTGAGTTCAAATCTGGTCTCAGATACTTAACACTTCCTGTTTAAGTTCTCAGCCCAAACTCCTGAGTGATGCAGGTCTTATGTAACCAGTGATGCCTGGTCACCTGAATGGCCAGAATAAGGATGTTGGAAGACATCATTTATTATAAGCCCAGCAAGCCTTTTTATATCCTCAGTATATGCCTTTATTTCCTATAGCTTAGTGTAAGTACATCTAACCTATAGCAGTATATGATTTCCTATATCGTGATCTTCAGGTAGCTACACATAAGTACAAAGTGAGCATTCCTTTCCTAATAAGGTATGTGGGTATTGTTCTCTCATCCCAGGCCTGGCATGCCTCTCCCAGAACTGCCACGTTGCTTTTCGAGTGAAACCCCTTCCTCCCAGTGCCATCTTTTTCACTCTTACAAGGCTACCTCAGTTTCCTGAGCTGCACCTCGTGTGATGTCCAAGGTTGGGGGTGGGGTGGGGTTTGGCAAGTCCTCTACAACTTCCTAGCTATGAGACCCTAGGCATGTCACTTAACCCCAACTGCCTCAGGGGGGAGGGAAAGATTTTTAAATTTTTTTTTTTTTTTTGAAATATGTTAAGACCTTTTTTGATCATGCTATCCAGATTGCCTAATGATTGAATTTTTTTTTCCTAAGTTGTTTTTGATATGGTATATTAAATTTTCTTTGCTTCCCTCTAACTGCCATTTGATTTTGTTTTTAATATTTCTTATTGCCTCATTGAGTCATTGGTTCTATTTGGTCCATTCAGATTTTCAGAGAGTTTATTGCTTAAAGATTTTGTACCTGTTAATTCCTTTTTTAATTCTTTTCTTTATAATACACATTTCTTTTTCTTTTAAATTTTTGCTTCATTTCTTCCAAGGATTTTAGTAGCCTTGTGCTCAAGCTTTTTTTCTCTGAGGCATTGCATGAAGATGTTTTGTAATCTTTATTTTCTGGATTTTTTTGAGCTTCCCTGCCACCATAATGGCTCTTTATGTTGAGGTTCTTTTTTTGTTTGTTTACTCATTCTTCCAGACTAATTCTAAACTTTGGACTTAATGTTGCCTCTAGCTCTGCTATACTTCTGGAGGGCTGGTCCAAGCTGGCCCTATTGCTGTTTTTTTTTTTTTTTTTTTTTGGGGGGGGGAGATAGTGAATATATGTTACTAATTTTTAATAGCTTTTTATTTCTATATGCATATATATTTATAAGATATATGCATGGGTAATTTTACAGCACTGACGATTGCCAAGCCTTTTGTTCCAATTTTTCCCCTCCTTCCCCCCCCCCCCCCATGGCATGTTGACCAATACATGTTACATATGTTAAAGTATAAATTAAATACACTATATGTATACACGTCCAAGTAGTTGTTTTGCTATTCAAAAAGAATCGGACTTTGAAACAGTGTACATTTAGCTTGTGAAGGAAATAAAAAACGCAGGTGGACAAAAATAGGGGGATTGGGAATTCCATGTAGTGGTTCATAGTTGTCTCCCAGAGTTCTTTCGCTGGGTGTAGCTGGTTCAGTTCATTACTGCTCTATTGGAACTGATTTGGTTCATCTCATTGTTGCAGAGGGTCACGTCCATCAGAATTGATCATCATATAGTATTGTTGTTGAAGTAATATATGTTACTTCTGATATCAGAGACAGTGCATCCAAAGTGACCCAGGACAAAGACAGATTGTTGTCCTCCTGGTCTGAGTTTTGAAAGTTCTAAACCTGTGAGGCTGTGCAAGAATAGTTTGTTTCTGGCCTTCATTCCTGTCAGCTAGCTGGAGAATTGAATTATAGGTTCTTTTTTGGTCTGACATTACTGCCCTGAGTATTCTTCTGCAGGCTGCTTAGACTGGAAGTGCCTCCTAGAGGTTCTGAACCATAAAACTGTTGCTTCTGGCTTCCGAATTTCCTGCTTTCTCCATACATAGCCCAGGGCCTCCTACCCAGGAATGCTACTCACCTGTACAGTTCCCCTTCTCAATTTGACCTGGATCTCTGACCCAGAACTGAATAAGCAGTTGGTTACAAAGCTGTGGATTTGTACCTGTGTCCATTGCTGTGCTCTAGTGTGGGTCTAGGACTGGAATCTCTTCTAGCCCAACTGCACAGCTTCTTCCTGGGGACTTGAGAGTCCACACATCAGGCTTTTGACTTGATCTTTCCCTAGTGACCTTAGACCTCCCTGAGTGTCTTTATGTTGATGTGGACTTATCTATAGAACCTAAGTTTTGTTTGTTTTGTTTTGTTTTGTTTTCTGGAGTTCCCCATCAAGATTCAGTCTGGTCCATTTTCTAAATCTGCCTGGAGGAGTTTGTGGATGATATATCACCTGCACTGCTTCCTATCACTCTCCTGACTTCTCCTCTTTTTATTTTCCTCCTTTTACTCCTCCTTTAGATTTTCCTTTTTAGTGTTTAAAAAAAAAAAAAAGCTAAATAACTCCTTGGTTCTACTTGGAAAAATTGGCATATAGAGCTCTTTTGAAGGAATACTCAAATGTTTGCTGTAGGTTAAATGAAATGCTACTCTGGGGAAGTAAGGATAATTAGAAAAAGAATTATTTTCCTTTCTTTTTAGCTTCCCTAGCACTTAATATGGAAAGAGTATCCTAGCCCTGTGTTTCCCAGGAAGCTGGAGGTAATCTGTCCACTTGTTAAATTAAAGAAAAAAAAAAAAAAAAAGGGAAATAATTTCTTCCCCCTTCCTTATCCCCCCTCCTCCCCATCACCCATTTCCTGCCCTGCAGTAGAATTTATGAGAATTAGGAACAGGATAAAGAAATTATGAAAAATGTTTGTGGAATCTTATGGCAAAGAACTTTGTGGTTTCCAGGGGCAGAAAAATGAATCTCTTATTCCCTGTGATAATCTCCTTAATGAATACTATACCGTCATAGAACTTTAGGATTCAGAGTTCTTATAGTCTCACCCAACTCTCACCTGATATACAAATTCTGTTTATGGAAACTCAGACAAATGATCTTCTAGTCTCTGCTTGAATATATCCCAGCATGAGTCCAGTATATCTTGAAGCAGTCAGTTTCACAGAGCTATTTATGCATGTAGTAGCACTTGGTAAATGTCGCTGTCTTAACTAATCTGATCTCAATTGTCATAGGAAAAAATGGAAAATGTATTAGTACATTGCTAGAAATTGGTGGAACAGGCTAAAATGTCAGTTGAATTATGTAGTCATTGACAGGGTCCAGATTAGTTTAGGTAGTATAGAGATGGTATAGATTTGCCCTGGAAATACTTTATCTTCTAAGACATACTGTTGAGTTTATATTTGCTTGAATGATCTGAGTATTTCATGCTAAGATAATAACTGACATTAATCCTAGTAACAAATTAATTTTCACTGAAAATTTCAAATTTTTTTTTGAAAATATTAATATTACATTTTCAATTTTTACCAAATGCAACTTTGAAAAATTGAATTATCTACTTTAATGGTTCCTTAGTCCCAAATCAGGTTAAATCTAGAGTCTGTGAACCTCAAATCATTAAATACTCTGAATCAAATTTAAAATCAAATCAAAAATTAAATCATTAGATACTCTGAATATCTAAACTATAAAGTAGAGTGTTTACACTTGAATTCTTGCCACTTAAATGATATTAAGGTTTTAAAATTCATATTGATGCAGAGTTGACATGCCAGATTTAAATTTCAGAATTGATGGTACCACTAGAAGTCCACATGTAAAAGGATTCCTGTTAATTTCAGAACATAACTGATTATATAGCACTTTAAAATTTGCAGAACGTTATATACATATATTAGTTTTAATTGAGCTTTATTATTGTTATTAGTCATTTGCTTCATATAGGAATTATTTATGACCCTATTTTGGGGTTTTCTTGGCAAAGTTAATGAAGTGGTTTGCCATTTCCTTCTCCAGCTCATTATTTACAGATAAGTAATTGAGGCAAAGAAAATGAATTAATTTACCCGAGGTCGCATATCTAGTAAATGTCTAAGACTAGATTTGAACTCAAGAGTATGTCTTCTTGATTTTAGGTCTGGCACACTTACTTACTGTGCTACTTATATAGTTACCTTAGAAGGCAGATAATGTTATTAATCTCATTTTATAGATGAGGAAACTGAAGCTCAAAAGACTTACGGTCACAGAGCTAATAATGATTTGAAACTAAATATTCTGACTCTGTCTTGCATTGTTTACTATTCTGTTGCCTTTTGAAATCTTAAAACTTTTTATTTATATTGTCCTTTAAAACCTTTAGTGAGGAACCCACTACCTCCTGAAGTAGTCCATCTCACTTGTGAATAATAGCTCTAATTCTTAAATAGTTTTTCTTTTCACAAATCCTAAATTTGCCTCTTTTGGTTTCCTAGTTCAGTTTTTGGTGGCCAACCAGATGGGGTGAATCAAATTCTTCCATAGGTCAGCTCTTTGAATACTTGAAGATAGCTGTCATGCTCCTCTGATTTCTTTCCTCCAAGTTAAACTTCTTCACTTCCTTTGGCCAGTTTTCATGTGATTTGAACCTTAGGATCTTTCTGGTTGTTCTTCTCTGAACAGGGTCAGGATCCATCTTATAAACACCATCTAATCTGGCTTTGTTATATCCTGGCAGCAACTATAGTTCCAGCCTCACTGGATGTTATTCTGTCTACTTGTATATGTAACCAAACTGACTTTTTGCTGTTTCTTACTCACAATATTCCATCTCCCACCTCATGTCCTTATGTTGGTAGTCTCACATGAATATCCTCCTTTCCTTCTTTTTTGTAACTCAGACTCTGTCCTTTTCTTTTTTTTCCCTGAGGCTGGTGGTAAGTGACTTGCCCAGGGTCACACAGCTAGGAAGTGTTAAGTGTCTGAGGCCAGATTTAAACTCAGGTCCTCCTGACTTCAGGTCTGGTGCTCTATCCACTGTACCACCTAGCTGTCCTGTCAGTTTCTTTAAGATGTAATTTAGGTACCATGTCTTTCATTAATACTCATTCTTAACCTCCAAATTGCCAGTCATCCCTCCCAGACTATCTTGTATGTTTAACCACTTTATGTGTGTGCTTGTGTATGCCTCTGTGTCTGTATTTATTAATTTTATAATACACACATGTATATCTATACCTATGTCCACATACTTGTGTATGTGTGTATATACATATGGAATTGTTGTATTTCCCACTAAAATATAAATAAATGCCTTTTGACTTGGATTTTTTATTATTTTTTCCTATTGATTCCTCTCCCTCCTCTTTGCTTATTCCAATTCATCCTCCCTTGATTTGTCATGGTAATTTTCCTAAATCACTGTTCTTACCAGATCAACCTCACCAAAATAAAGTATTGAGAGTAGAAATAAAATAACACTGTCATCCATAACCATAATTGAATTTTAATAATATAATTTCTAAGGGAGGAGAGTGAGAGCCATATAATTTTAGAGCTATAAGGGACCTCAAAGATTTTTTGGTCCAACCCTTTCATTTTATAGGTGAGGAAAGTGAGGTTCACTGGAATTACAAATTGGCCCAGACACACTTAGTGCCAGAGTCAGAACTAAAATCCCTTGGCTACATGTACCAATATATTTATAGTAATAATGATGATACCTTCCATTTATAAATTGTTGTAAAACTGTCTTTCATGTACATTCATCTCATTTGTTTCCCAGTAATGTTGCTAAGTAGCCAAGATAGCTATTATTCCTATTTTGTAGATTGGGATCAAAGGTTCACAAAGTTTAATTGACTTGTTCTAGGTCCAGTGACTGAACTACAACTCAAAACTCAATACATTTGACTACAGGTCTACTGCACTTTCCTTCCTTGGCTCTGAGTTTAAGACATATATACAATTTGACTCAGTATCATCATTAGGAATCAAATACTCCTGTTATTCTTCTAATCTTTAAAGCTTTATAACTCTGTAATTCTATCCTTCTAACTTACACTCATGGTTTCTTTCACAGACAGTCTCTTAAGATGCTTCATCTTTGTGCATTCTCTTTCTTCTGCCTCTGAAGCATCGTTTAAAGCCCACCTCTGAGAATTCAGTATTGTTTTTAATAGCTGAGAAAAGGTAGAATATCTTCTCCTACAATATTTAGACGATTGGCTCCACATTTCAAAGATCAGACAAGGCTAAAAACAGGCATTTTTTAGACTTGTATCTTCCTTACCTATTTAATAATCATACTCAGCAAATGAAGCTACTAACATTTGGATGTAGTTGATCATTTAGGCAAAGCTTTGAGCTGTTGCTGCTGGCAAGTTATACTGAAGCACTCCTTTTACTTGGAATATGAGTTAATTATAAACATTACACTGTAGTAAAGAGGTTCAGGAAGACCCCACTTTACAAATGTTATTTATTTCCAGAATTCATATTTATGTGATCTTTGCTAAACTAGAAATTATTCCTTCCAAAGAAACAACAGTGTTATTTATACTTATTAGATTTTTAGGCTAACCCACAAAAGCTTATAATATTGCTGAAAAACAATGTGCTTGCAACTTTAAAAAACAGAAAACTATTCTTGCAATTTTAATACTTTAACAAAATAAAACAAGATATTCTCTGCCTTTGCACAAACAAGTGTAATGTTGCCAGTAAGATGAGAAAAGGGATAGTGCTGATCTGTTCACTTTATCTAATTACAAATGGCAGAGTAGATTGATTCCTTTAGTAAATTGAAAAAACATATTAAGAATACATTTCTCATATCCTTCTTTCCCTTCATCCCCTTAGTCCTTGAATTCTTGACTTAGCTTTGTGAAAAACAATATATTATACTAAAGGAACAATAGCTAACTGCTTCCTGACCCTGTTCTGAGGATAAAGAGTGGGAAGTGATGAACTCTAGTGATAGAAAGGCATTGAAGGGTCAAGTAAAGAATGGGAGTACTTTGAGAAACAGGTTAAGGCTCCTTCTAGGTAATCCAGAGACTGGGTTGGGGTTGAAGGACACTAAGATTCTGAAATCCCTAGAGCAACTTCATGTGACTCTAGAGAATGAGCAATTTAAATATTTCCATATCACAAGTAAAATGAAGAGAATTAAAGTCATTAGACTATGAGTCAGACAGATTTTCATTAGCAGGTAATACCACTGTGCCAGGATAGCTAATTGCTAGGTTGGCAAAAGCTGAAAGTGCAGAAGAGTCTTTTTTTTAATGTACATTATGGGGGGGGGGAGACAACAGAAAAAACTGATAATTGCACGTAAGGAAAAACATGCAAGTGGCCATTTGTATGTAATGCTTTATTCAGAACTCAAGGTTGATAGAATGTTTTCTTTACCTAAGAAAAAACAAACTTTTTCCAATACATAATCGACATTTCTCATCAAGCTGTTACTTTACAGAAATGATTGCACTACTCTCACAAATTTGTGTGTATGACAATTGTTTATTTCTTTTTCTTTTTCTGTATAAGAGAATGAATGTCAGCTTTCTTAAAAGTATAAAATGATGATTATTTCTGAAGTTATATGATCCTGGATGAGTCTCTTTGCTTGTTTCCTCAGTTTCCTAATTTGTAAAATGAAGATGTTGATCTAGCTGTCCTGGGTACACTCTAGTTCTGATGCTTCTTTCTCTGTCCATATTTCATGCTTGATTACCTTTGTTTTCTGTATGTAAATATCACTAGCTATGTCTTCATGCTATCTACGCTGCTTCTCTACTGCCACCTTTTGTAGGTAATTGTGGGGTTTTTTTGTGTCTTTGGAGGGTTTTTTTGGGGAGGTAATGATGATAAAATTCTTCTGTTTAGTGAAGTATATTACAAATTTCTGTCTTTGATAATCATGTTAATCCAAATAACGTCCTTCTTACCTAGTGTTTATATGATAGCATGAAACCACTTTTCATTTATAATATTTAAATTTAAAATGATTTCTCCAAAGGGACAACTTGGAAATTTTGTTTCTTAATATATCAATGTGATTCATGATTTGCTAACAAAATATAAAATTATTTATTGCAGATATTGGACCTACCATGATGAAAGATTTTTATATATGTTGATGGAATATGTTCCTGGAGGAGAACTTTTCAGCTACCTAAGAAACATGGGACGGTTTAATAACAGCACAGGACTATTTTACTCTGCGGAGATTATCTGTGCAATAGAATATCTGCACTCCAAAGAAATAGTTTACAGAGATTTAAAACCTGAAAATATATTATTAGATAAAGAAGGCCATATCAAGCTCACTGATTTTGGATTTGCTAAAAAGCTAGTAGACAGGTAAGATATAAAGTCTTTGAATTTTGAAAATTATGAAAGTTAATATTGAAAAATTGTTTGATTGCTTTTAGATGCCTCTTGATTAATAAAATTTATCATTTTACATGACTGAGATGCATGCTATTACATGTAAATTATGTATACACAATATATACATTAACACACGTGCACACACACATATATGTGTGTATTCTCACACATATGCATATGCATATAAAATTGCCTTCACAAATAATGAGTGGTTGAAGTAGTTAGCAATATCATAGATTCTTGGGAAGCAGCATTTACTAGCTTTTTTATGCTTGATTTCACAAAATTAGGAATAATGGAACTATATATATATATATATATATATATATATATATATATATATATATATAATTTAATGTTACATAAAACTTAGCGGTCCTTTCAAATAGTAGAGCAAAATTGCTTTGGAACGTTGTAGATTTCCCCTTATAGAGAAGATTCTTATTCATATTAATAGTTTTTACAGAGATCTTTTTAGGGTCAATTCCAACCAACTCTGATTCTGAAACTTCTTATTGGAAGTAATTATTGGACCTTAGTCAACAAGAATGAGGTGAATATTGACAATGGAGTTATAGTACTTGATTATCTAGACCATGCCAATTTAATTGAAGATTTATGTTCTTCCATGAAGCTCCTAAACTGATTATATGCTTTGTGCATGGTGAATTAGGAATATTTGTAAGTACACCAGGATGTATAGTGTGCTTTCAGTTACTAGAAAAAAAAACTTAAATGTTACCAAAAAATTTATGGAGCCCTTTAAAGTCTGCCAAGCACTTATACACATTATCCCATTTGTTCCTCACAACAACTAAGAGATAGAGGAACCAAGATTTTATTGTTTAGGCTTTGCAGAGTAGGAGACTAAAGTTGACATCTAAAGAAGCTAATGTATTTGCAATAGTAAATGTTGGAGGTGAGATTTGAATTCAGGTCTTTTTGGATTCCCAAGTTCCCTGCTCTTCCCCTTATGGAAAGATTAAGAATCCATTCTAATGAGGCAAAATATTAACTAAAAGATACACAGGCCTTTAAGCAGGTGACAGTATTTAGAAATCTTAGCTGTTTACTGTAGGACTATTTAAACTTTTCCACTTGTGACTCTTTTTTGCCCAAGAAATTTTTGTGGGTATAAAATAGATACAAAAGCAAAACGTGCTGATTTAAAATAATTTTGCTACCCCTCACCCCACCAATTTGGAGTTGCAAAACACAGTTTAAGAAGTTTTGATCTAGTATATAACTAGGAAACCTGGGAGTAATAGGGGGGAAAGCCTGAGTTTCTTAGCTACCAAAAAAGCTGTCTCAAAGCTTTTATGTTCCATAGGTAGATACCTGGAGGTTCTCACTTAGAGCCATTAGATTCTTAGTTTTTTCCCCATCTTTAGAGTTTAATCATCTGGCTTCCAGCCTTAAAGACAAGAAAAAAATGAATCTACTTAAGACAGGTAATATTTTAGCCATGAGAAGTTTTTTTGACAGGAGAGAGTGAACAAATGTAAAAAGTAGAAATGTTTTATAAAGCAAAAATCTGGGCTCATTTAGTGTTGGTTTCCATGTAACTCATTAGGCTTTGAGAGCACAGCTGTATTAAAGCATAGTATGAAAATTTATGTTCATAATTAAAGCATGAATAATCAAGAAAAAGTTAACATATTTTGAATATTATATTCTGTTCTAAATTAATATTCAATTATATCCTGAATATTCAAGAAAGGGAACTATGTAATGCATTTTAGAAAAATTTTTATCAAAAATATCTTACCAAAGTTTTTAACCTTTAATTATTGAACAGGTAAGTTATGTAGAAAACTTCTTTGCCATATAAGATCAGATAAAGAGACATGCCAACCTTTATAGCATTCTATAAATATCTAGTTTTCTACCTTGGTAGAAAATTTGGCTGTCTCAGGAAAATTTGACACTGTACGTTCTGGGAGGAATTCATGCTATCTTTTCTACTTAATTCTTCCTCAGTCATTTTAGTTGTTGGTAGAGTATGAATATGTTTTAAATGAAATGCCTTCTCAGTTAACTATATTATGAACCAGATATCCCCACCTTTTAAAAGCTAATTTTTTTTTTTTTAGATCCGTAAGCAAAATAAGTGCTTTATAAGGAGCAATATCAGCTAAAGTTTTAATCACAGTTGACTTGATAGATTTTAAGTCTGATTTAGAGTGTAGGTGCTGCCACACTGTGGCTGTTACAAATTTGTCTCTGTAAAGAAAAATCACTTTTAGTGGTTGCTTGTCCAATACCACTCTGTCATATTACAGATGAAGAAACTGAAGCTTTATGTCTAACAATTTTTTAAAAAAAAGTTTCAATGGAAGACTGATTAAAATAGAAGTAATGGAATTGTTCCTTTAGATATTGACTAAGTGACTCTTTGCTAAGAAAGCATAGTTAACACAAAAAAGTGAAATTATTTTAACTAAAAATGGAAGAAGGGCAGATATTAATTGATTGGAGATATTTAGTACTATATTGATATTAACCATGGAAATTTTAAAATGGACTAAAATCTTTCCTATTTTAGGATTTTTATCAAGCATAACTTGAAAGAAAATTTTATTTTTTTTTTCATGTTTCTTTAGTGTTTGATATGTCAAGTAAATTTAGAAGATAACCAATTTAAATTCTTTGGTAAATGACAAGCTCTTTTGGTAACGTTCTTGATGATAACTGGTCTATATTCATTCTTTAGTTATATATGATTGTTGGATAAGGTTCAGAAAATAGAAATGATATAAAATTAATTTGGGATGAAGATAAATATAGGACTTTAAATTTTCATGGATACATAGGGGTAATTTGTTTTTTTTCTTTAAAAAAGGAGAAAAACAAATGGCTTTAGTAAACTGAGAATATATATATCTACATATATATATTTAAGAGAAGTATTTTAAAACATTTTCAATGTATTCAGTAATACAAGGCACATTTTTCTTTTCCATTATTCAGGATACGCTTTAAAATTGATAAATATAATTTATTTACCTAAAACACATTTTCACAATATGTTTTATTTGAAATATTCTGTATTATTTCATTGATTATGGTTATTTTTCTTGATGTGGCTTAATTATTTTTTACATTGCTTTTTGGTACTTCAAAGGATCTTAGCTTAAAAAGGAATAATTAATAGTTTTGTCAAACTTTTTTTTGCTATTCAGATTTTGTTTTATAGAGAAAAAAATTGCCCTAAGTCCAAAAAGAAGTTACATTTAATTTTGATTGAAGCTTTGTTCTAGAACAGCATACTAAACATGGTTGTTTTGTAATTAATTTATAATCTGGGAATAAGTTAAGTATAAATCATTTTAATTTTTCATTTCTAGAACCTCACTGGATAAATTGCATTCTTGATGGTCAGCATTTCTTTTTTGTAATTTGCCAGTTTAACAACGGACCACATAAACATAAGTGATTCAAACCTTCATAAGAGAACATTTTCCTAATTAAGGATGTTTGTGGAATGAATAAAGAAATTTAGGGATTGTGAGTGCTTTAGAAAGAGGTAGTTTCATTTTTGCCCTTATGGATCCCTTCACTGAGGACAATGCCTGGCCCATAATAGATGTTTACTGAATGCTTGTGGATTAATTACTTATAACTCTTTAGGTATGAATCCCTCTTTACCCTCAGGACAATACAGAGGTAAAATTTGTTTTATTTTGATCTGTATCTTTTGAATGGGAGAATAGTTAGGCAGAGCCTAAGCAAGATTCACAAAGACTTAGAATATTAGCTCTAAGACTTTAAAAATCTAGTGCAATACTCTCAACTTTACAGGAGAGGAAATTAAGACACATAGAAATAAAGCCTTGATCAATCTCAGGAACTTGGAGGTTGAAGGTGTCTTAGAAGTCATTAAGGCCAAATTCTTCATTTTGTAGATGAGTAAAACAGGCCCCCCCAAAATTAAATGACTTGTTTGCTCAGTCACACATAGTGTTTGAGGCAGGATCTGCAACCAGCCTTCTTTGTTCCAGCTTCAAAATGCTGTCTGTTGTGTATAAACACACTGCTTCTGTGTGGTGTGCATTTCCACAGTTATAGTGGATTGAGGATTTAAAAATGCTTTTCTCCATTTTAGCCAGTATTTATGAAGAATCTGCTATCCTGCTTTAAGCCCTCTGAGCTAGACATTTCTTCTTCTTATCATTAGTTTTTGTGGTAATTGTCACAACTGGTTTTATTGGATTTATAGCTAACTACTAGATATTTTTGTTTTTTTTTAAGAAACACTAATTGCTATTAAACTAAATATTGTAGATTGAACCTAACTCAGAACAGTCTGACATATTACTTCTGCTGTAATATGTTCTTTTGAATTTGATATTGTAACACACACACACACACACACACACACACACACACAACTCCCTCTAAATGCCTACATTTAACATCGAGCCCTGGTAAATTTCATTATGTAGGCTGCGAATAAATGCTATAACTATCATGGCTGGAATCTTTTTTTTTTTTTTTTTCCATACCTATCCTTCCCTGCTTTTTGTTCTGCATAAACTTGATAAGCCTTCTGTATTTTCATCAAAGTAATTGATTAAAAATGGAGAGGAAAACCAAGGATAGATGGATCCCTGTGACAAGACAGTGGAGGCCTCCTTCAAGGTTGACCCCAGACATATATTCTTTGGCTACAGTTATTCAACTATATGATTCTAACTGTATAATCTTAGTTCTTTGACCCCTCTGGACCTTAGTTTTATCATGTATAAAAATGAAGGGCATTACATGATTTTGAAGGACTCTTGCATCTCAAAAAATTCTATTGAGATTTGACTCTTATCTAACCATATACTGATTTAAATCCCTATTTCTTTAATTTACTCATTAGGCTATCATAAATGACCTTGTCAGTGTTTTACTAGAATAAACCTGATAATTTGTAAATAATACTATAATTGCAAATCACTTTTTGAACAGTGTGTGTGTGAGAGAAGAGACAGAGAAAGAAAAGGGGGAAGAGAGAAAAAGGGAGAGATAAAAGGAAATGCAGAAAGTGTGATTGATTTTTGTTATAATCTTGAAGTCAGCCGTTATCTCTGTTTAAAAAAAAGGAATTAAAGCTCTGAATGATTTGCCTAATATGGCATATCTAGTAATTTAATGAAGGGAAATCTTGATCTCAGATCTCCTTAGTCCTTTTGACACTCCTTGTTGTTAAGATACATTCACTAGTCTAATAATCCCATCAAAAAAGATCTAGATTCACTTTATATAACTCAATCCAGTATTTATTAAGTGCCTAATCTTAGTAGTATATAATTTATTAATTATAATCTTGGCTTTTTATGACTTTTTTTCTTCCTAAATGTTCACATTTAACATTTTCCCCCTATAATTTGCCAGGGAGCAGTGTTGAGTAAATCAGCCTCACCATAGTTTAGAATTTTTTCCCCTAACTTTGAAAATTGGAAACTTTGTTCATAACTTGTTTTTTTTTGGCATCTTTCTCACTTCAGATTATTTTTGATAGATAGCCAGCAGGGAGTCTGCAATTCTTTTATGGAAGTACTCAATGCTGATAAAAAAAAAAAAAAAAAAAAAAAAAAAGGAGGCTAAGGATAGGTCATCTTTGGTGAAGTCACACTTGGTAGCATATTTGCTGTGATAATAAATGTAATAGAACTTATACCTAGGAAAAAAACTTTTGATCTTTGAATTTAATTAGAAAGCAAACAAAAATGTAATAGGTGAGTTCTGTATAACAGAGTATTTTCTTTATGGTTAGTGACAAGAAAAATAAATAGATTTCAATTCAATTCAACAAGCATTACATCGCTATTATATAGATGGCATCTTGATACCTTGAAAGGTAAGAAGCAATTTCTGCCTACAAGGAACTTATATAATAGTACATTTTTCCTTTACAAACTATGGTTGACCACTTGAGCTATGTAAACTTCCTTGCACTTGAATTTTGCTTCCCTGTCCAAATCCTACCATTCTTGCCTTGCCAAAACCAAACTTTGATTTGTACCTTCTCCATTCCTGCTCTTGATGCCAAGAGAAAATAAAATACTTTTGATAATTGACTTCATTAAAGATGTTACTAACTTATCTAATTGCTATATGGCCATCCTTTTATTCTTCTCTGATGGACTAAAGTTCTTTTAAGCCTGTTCCATACCTTATATTCCTTCCTCATACTGTTTTCTCTCCTATTATTCAAGGAGTTTGCCTTCTACTTTATTGAAAAAAAAAAAAAGAGAGAGACCATCTGTCAAGATTTCCCTCTTCTCTTCTCTACACATCAAAATTGCTCTTTGTCACTCCTCTCCTCCATTTTTCTTAGTTCTTAAACTCTAGGTAGGATTTGTCATTTCTTACTAGGGCTTACCAGATCTCCTAATTGTATCCCAGATTTCTTTTAACCCCTTCTTGTGGTGAGTTTGTCTAGATTTCTCTAGAATATCTGTAAGAGTCACATTGTCCAAAGAGCTGAAAGAACTGAGGATGCTTAACTTAGAGGAGAAAAGATTTAGGGGAATTGGATCTTTATCTTTAGGCATATGAAAAGCAGTCATCTGAGAGAGAATTTAATTTTTTTTTTTTTTACTTAATTCAAAAATTTTACTTAATTCAACTTAGTGACACAATCAGTCACTAAATTGTAGAGTGGTAGATTTGTATATAAATAAACAGTTTCATTAACTAAAACTATCCAAAAATGAAATGTATTGCATCTGAAGGAGCTTGAGTTCCACATCCTAGACAACTTGTATTGGAGGCTAGATGACTTTAAAAATATTGTGCTGGGTATTCTTTAGAACTTCTCTTAATTCACAATAAAACCTTAAGAGATGTCCATATTTGGAGGATAGGAAAAAGATGAAGAGACAGCAAAAGAAACAGAAGGGGAGGAACTCTACAAGTACATTTAGAGAATATTATTCATCATTCTGAGATGTATCATGCAAAGCTAAAGATTAAAAAAAAAGGAGGCTTTGGGAATTAATAAATAGCAAGTCATTACTTGCCTTTCAAGAAAGCAATTGCAGTACAGTGGTGAGGGTAGAAGCTAAATTACAAGTAGTTTAACATGATTTTAAACCAATGAAAAGAAATCTTGAGTGACAGTGAATAAAAAGAGGGGAAACAGAAATGGAAATATCTAATATGGATAAACTGAAGAATTCACATTATTTTTGAAATGCTAACCTAATTTTCTTAATTATGGTAACCTGAAGGAAAAAATATACAATAATACTAGAAGTGGTATATAAGTTACCTTATATACCAGAAATGCTAAGATTAAATAGATTTGGAAGAACAAAATAGATTTGGGGGGGGTAAAAGAATCTTATTTTAAAATAGTAATTTAATTCCCTCCCTCCCCCCAAGGAACTTCTAAATTTTTTTTCCTTTTGCTTTTAACCTAAAGCAATACTAATAACTAATAATTATAGAACTGTGAAGTTTGGCAAGATATATTATTTGAACCTTTTGAGGTATATACTTGGGGTATTATTATCCCCATTTTACAGGTGACAAAATTGTATCTTAGAGATGTTAAATAACTTGTCTGTGATGACAGATTGTAAATGTCGAAGGTGGAATTTGAACCCAAGTCTTCTGAGTCCAAGTGTGTGTGCCATGCTATGTTCCAGATTGAGTAATTTTATCTGTTTGGATATTCCTTTTACAAATAAAGATTGTAAATTAATCTTTTGTAATTTAATGACAATCTATAGTACTACTAGTTTCCTCAGACTTAGTATAGAACTCTTGCTCCTTTCATAGCAGGCATATTGTCTATTACCATGTTTTATTCACATTCTTTCTTGCCTGGAAATATCTAATAGAGCAGTCTAATAGAAGAATTCCAGGGGCACCCCTCTCCCCCATACCTCAATGAAACATCAAAGGAAGATGTTATAGGAGGGAACTGAAAACTTAAAAATAATTTAGCATCTTCTTTAGACTCCTCTCTCCCCCTTACCCTCACACCTAAAACCAGAGATAATTATATTTTTGCCACTGCCTTGTTAAAGCTGATTATTTTAAAAGAATTATTTATAACTTTTTATAACCTAGTATAATTCAATGAGATGAGAACATAAAGTTACTCTGAAAGTAATACAACATCTTTAGTAATCTTCTTGAATGTTTAATTACAAGTGATTTTAGAAAATAACTTTTATTTCTCTGAGAATTCTTAGTCTTCATTCTCTTTAACTACAGGAATGTTTGTCTAAGTTTCTTGGTTTTCTTTTTAGCTAAACAAATTATACTTTGCATTGTCATAGATTTCTCTTACATTGTATTTTTACAGTCACTTTCCAAATGTATTGGCCTAGGTTTAAGATTTGAAGTTGGCAAAGTACTATTAGACAATCAATCAGTGTACTTGCATATACTTATTTGTTGCCTATGAAAATTATTCTCCAGGCTCTAATCTGGGCTCTACTTTTCCCACTACATTATAAACATATCTTCTCATCCTGAAAGTTCACTTCACCCCAAGCCTCCTCTAACTTCACTCTATCCCTGAAACTTCTTCCTCTAATTCCTCTTGGTTGGTTCTCCCCCAAATCTCCCATTTTTGAGGAAAGTGGCCAACTCAGCCATGTCTACACTATTCTCTGGCTTCTACCCCTGACTCTCCCCCTATGCCTTTTTTTGGCTTTCTTTTATGTATTTTCTTTCCTATTAGAATGTAAGCTTTTGAGAGTGGGGCTGTCTTTCTGCTTATGCTGTATTTGCTTGATGATTTGTTAATCATGTATTATATGAACCACTTAAATAATAATATGAGGTAATGTGCCATTAATTGCAAAATGAGCACTATATACATTGTCAAATGGGAGATCAGTATAAATCATTCATAGTTGAAACTTCAGTTTTTGAAGAGGTATTTGAACTGGGCTCACAAAGTTACATCTTAATGATATAGATTAATAGTTCAGATAGTAGATAAATAATAGATTAAAAAGATAGATTTATAATTTGCAAGTTTCTTTCCTCACAGAAACTCCACGAAGCAGATTATACAAATATCACCCATTTTAAAGATGAACCAACTGGTACTCTGAGAAGCCACATTATTTGTCTAAGATGTAATTATTACTAAATAGTAAAACTAATTCTCAGGTCATTTACTCTTTCTAAAATACTATGTTCTACTGCAAATAGAGGAATATTATCAGCTGAGACTTAGAGGCAAGAACGAATGGGGGGAGGAGAATGTGTGAAGCCTGGCCTGATTTAAGCCAAAGATTCATGTTAATGAATACATATAGAAATTATTAAAGAATTGAGATAAGAGTGAAGTTGTATTGTAGAGGGTTGTGGGAAGCAAGGGCAGGGCTTCATTGTAAATTTAAGGAGTTTGGATTTTATCCTGTGGGCAGAGGGATTCTTTGAAGGATTTTGAACAGGCGAGTAACAGAATGAAAGTGATATTTTTGAAAGATTAATCCAGCAGTATTATGTTGACTGGATCAGAATAACTAGGGAGAAATTAGAACAGGGTATCTTAATTTGGGGTATTAGAACTTGTTTAAAGAACAGATAATTTTATATAATTGATTTCCTTTGCAATCCTATGTATTTTATTTTATACATTTACAAGTATAATTATGAGGAAAGATCCGTAGACTTGGTCAGATCACCGAAGGTGTCGTGATACAGAAAAAAATTAAATAAAATAAGAATCTCTGAATGATAGCAAGTAAATGAGGGAGGAATGTATTATAATAATCTAGATGTAAAATAATTAAGACATACATTTTGGTGATTGTAGTGGAAGTGGAAAGTAGAGATATCTATGAAAGATATTTTTAAGAAAATGGCAGATTAGGCAGATTTATAAAACACTTTGAATGAAGTATGATTCTATATAAAGGCAACAGAATAGTGACAAAAATAATGTCAGAAGGGGGCATTAATGATTGTAAATTTTGAACTTTGTTATAGACTAATGGAATTTGAGGACTAAAATTCATCCAAAATTTAGATCTGGAAATATAATTTTAGAGTAGTTGACAGCAATCACTTCATAACTTTTTCATTATAGATTCTCAGAGGAGTTTATTCACCATTTTTGAATTATCCAAGTAATTTAAATATACCACCAGCTGCCAATTCTGGTGTCTTGGAGTCATAGCTGCCTTTAAGGTATTTTGCTATCTCTGAGAATTAAGATGGTAGCTTTTTATTCTAGTTCATCCAGATTTAATTATAATTTTCCATACTTTATTTGTATTAATAGTAATTATATAAAAACAAATTGTTATTAGAACAATTAAATGCATTGTTTTATAGGTGCTTTTTGATTCTGAGTCACACTAATTTCCTAATAACTTTTGCTTTTAAAAGAACTCCTTTCTTAAAACAAAAAAGAAATCACAGTTTTATAGGTTCTCCTCTCACCCTCACCCTCATCTTAAGAGAAGACAAATGTGTTTCATCATGCCATCAGTTTAAACAAACCTTAAAAATTGCTTAAACTTAACTCTTTAAAGCAAGCTCATAAAATCAGATTTTAAAGTATTCATGATTTTGTATCTTTCACTTCCAGATCCTTTTAAAATTCATGCTCTCACTACTATCCTTTTAAAGTACATATTGGCTTTTTTGTTTTATCTACTAAAGTTTGTTCCTATAGTAGTTTATCTATTCCTTATTTGATCAAATGATTATCAGTTCTACTCTGGCATTTGTCCATAGACAAGCTCATTCTCTTTCTTTATCTTTCTTTTTTGAGTTATAAAGGGAAGACAAATGGTTTTCTGAGTCTTTCTCTCTTTGACTACCATAAAATTTTTTCTCTCATTAGAAGAATACAAAACATTTCACATAGTAAGAGTAAATAACCTGTCTTTAAACAGCAGATTTTCCAGAAGACAGGTATAATAACTACTACGTCTTTCTTTTCCTTGATTCCTATGATCTTATAGCTTTAGTTTTAGATACTGTGGTTATATTTGTATGTTATCTATGCAGATTAATAATTTAGATACTCAATACTTATTTCACTTGACATTTAAGAAAATTTAATGACCCTGTCTGTGAAGTTTATTTTCAAATGAACTCCAGTTGTCCCTCTACGTTCCTCTCTTGGGGAAATTATTTCCCATGTTATCGTGAATAAGATTGTGCAGCATCCTTCCTCTCATTCTGAATCTTAGATTATCTTTCATGTTAATTTTGTATCTCCTTAGGAATTGAATTTGTATGACTTGGTTAAAAATTTAAACATTATGTATTCAGAAAGTGGTTCAGTAAGTTTTACTGTAGAATAGTTTGAAAAGACTTTATTTTCATCAGACATGTTATATATAACATGACATGCCCCTGGGGAGGTAACAATCCCTAGAAAAATGTAGTACTACTTTCATAAAATATATTAAAATTGATATTAATTTATGACAATAGATGTAGCACTGTGTTTTTAAAGAAATCAATATGTTGTATGTGTAGTTGACAATGTTAAACTAATAAACTTCACACAGCATTAAAAATCTTTGAGATAATAGTAGGGAGAAATGGAAATATGACTTAATGTATAATACCTATAAGAACTGAAATTTTATCTGAAAAATAAATACTTAAATAGCAGATATATATTAATTAAACATAATCATGAGAAGCCATGCTTTGAAGCAGTAAGAAATTTAATATTAATTGAATGAGTCGTTATTTCAGTTCTGAAACAGCATGGAACTCATGGATCTGTGTAAGAAATAGCTGCTTACTTTTTTTTTTTCCCTACAGTAAGTGCAATAGATCTGGACTTTAAAGTCTAAGGGTAAGAGTTGGTACTGCAATTGGTACTGGCATCTTTAACAAGGGAGAACGCACTTCAACTGTATCAGTCAATTCTAGGTGTAAACTCTATGTGAAAAAAGGCCTAGACATTTCCACATTTCCAATAGATGGAATAAAGTTTTTTTTTTTTTTTTTTTTTTTTTCTGATTGGATGAAGGACTTGGTCATGAAGTTTGGGACTTGTTTTTAAAATGAGCAAAGTAATTTGGAATCAATAATTTTATATATCTGAGTGATAATCCCAAAAGGGAATCTCTTGGGGACAGAGAGTTCAACAGACTTGGCCTCTGTGTTAATCTCACAAATCAAAGTAGGGCTGGAAGATTTAGCCTTTTTTAATTATTGGGGGCAGTAAATACCTTAGGAGCCAAAGATTCACCAGAAGCAATCAGGCAAGGCAGATTCAAGGCTGTATAAGAAGCTTTGCAGAAAAGCAACATTATATATAGAGGAAATCTTGAGGGCTTCAGCAAAAGGAATTTTAAAAGCTGTATTACTTGCTTTTGTCACATGTATTCTGATCTTCAGCTCTCTCATCCCTATCCTCTTGTGTTGTGTAGAGTATTATTATAATTAAAATTTAATGAAGTCTGTCTAATTTTTAATATCAGATGATGCTAAATGAGAGAAACATAGCAGTAGGGGAAGATATCCTCTAAACCCTTGAGAGTATTGTAAAACCTTGAGAGGAGATGTAGTAATGGGACTTGAATTAATTGAAATAAGATTGGGATAGGCATTGCTGGGCTTGTTCTAAAGAAAGTAACTAGAGAATGAAATTAAGAGAAAGTAAGATCATTCCAGCCAAGAAGAACCATACTTTGAGGCAAGGGCATGGTGGCAGGAGATGGAATATCTCAATGTCTTTTGGTGGGCAAAGCAGTCAGCTTAGTGCCAAAACCTCATCCCTGATCTGGTTGGTCCTCATTATCACATGAAAGTATTTTGTGATCACTGCCTACATGGCTCTCTCTGTGCTAGGAGATGCTCTGTTGAGTAGGTTAGTCAGACACTATCCATGGGTTTGGAATATAAGCCCAGAATCCTTTCAACTACTGCTTGATATGGTGTGAGAAGTTGTGAAATTTTCTTGTGGCTACTCCTCTGTGCCCCTGTTGTTGGTTTAAAGGGATTGAAGGTAAACTTTTCTCAGTCTAATCTTAGATAATTAGTGTAGTATAGCAGATTGTGTAACTATCATTTTATTGACAGAAATTTCAAGTTTGCTCATTTGATGCCAAAGGTACACAAACTTTCCTAATTCATTGCTATTTCTTACACTTAATAGAGTGTGATTATTTATAAGTGCTAATGAGATGACAAAAATTTGTAACAACTTTCCCCTCTATTGTAGAGGACTGCAGGGGTGCTAAACTTTATGATTTTCTTAAGCAAATTCATAATTATCTTTCTAATGGACTTTTTTTTTTGTATGTGATCAATTACATCTCTTTTAGTGGAGTAGTTGCCTTCAGTCATATTAAATAACATGGATCTGACACTTTTTTTTTTTTTGTCTCTTCCTCATCTCTGCTGTATAACAGAGCCCAGAAAGATTAGGCATCAGAGGGTAAGGCATAAAAGGCAAAGACCCTGCGGCCCCTATTGACAGAGGGAAGCAGACACCCAAACTCTAGGCCTCCAGCATTATGGCTGTTTGCAGTTACTTCCATCCAGATGAATCACCTCACCATTGAGCAGGGGATTTTCCACCATGGCCTTCCCAAGATGGGCATATTCTGCCGGATATCCCAAGTGGCATTTTTGAACAAGAAAGAGTGGGTACAATAGCAGAAATTGTGAAATTAGAAGATTTGGGAAAAATAAAATAGCCCCTTAGAAGACATTTTCATTTTAAAGTGACAATGCAGCAGCAGATGAAAATGTGAATCTTGAACTTTCAAGCGAGTTTAGATTGGGAGATGTAGATTTTGATGTCATCTCTGCTGTAGGAGTTGATAAGAGTGAATTACTAAGTAAACATTGCTACAGAAAATGAAAAAGAAAGTGCCAAAGGATAGAAGCTTGGTAACATTTTAAAAATAGGTGAACAAAAGGAGGATAAGGTATCCAATAAAGGGGATAGATCATTAGGAGACTCAGGGGAATGAGATGCTTTCTGAAGTCAAGAGTGGAAAAAGTATCCAGAATAAGAGAGACTCCAATAATATTAAATTCTATAGAAAGGTTAAGAGGGAGTAAGACTTAAAATTGAATGCAGAGTTTGGCTGTTATTAGGGCATTGGTACACTCTTTAAGGGTATAATTTCAATATAGGAGATAGGAATCATGTCAAAAGGATGTAGAAAGAGTAGGAAGTGAGAAATCAGGTAGCTTGCAATAGTGTATATTGTATATAGACTACTTTTTCAAGAAGATTTACAGTGAATGGATAAAGGGGGAAACCACAGTTTAATGTCTGAAAGGGTCAAAATGAGGAGAGATTCAAGAATAATGACATGTATGGAAAGGAGTCAGTGAAAAGTGAAAGATTGAAAATATACATTCAAGGTTACTAGTGATAGAACAAGGTCCATTGTTAACTCAATTTATAAATATCAATCTCTCTAACCACAAAATATATTTTCTGACAAAACTGCATAAAAGAGTACTTGTTATATGAATTTACATTTTTTTTGTTAACTACTATTGGCCTTAATTTTTTTTTAAACAAAGGAAATACCAATATCTTCATTGTGTATAATGTGAGTTTTGTTGCCACATGACTTTTTTTGTTAACATATTTGTAAACATATTGTTCTTTGGATCTGGGAGGTTTGAGAAGGGATAAAAAGATCTGGAAGAGCTTATGTGCAGAATGGGAGAGTGTGTGATAAAGGAGATATAGTAGGATTGCATAGCAGCAGCAGAACTCAGTTGAGGTTATAGAACATAAATTTGTAGTGAGCCCAATTCTATGGTTATTACAAATCATGCCACTGGGAATATTTCTGTACAGATAGGTCTTTTTTCTTCTGCTAGGTAATAATTTTATTGGAAAAGAAACCTAGTAGTGGTATTATTGGATAAAATAATTTTCTAATTTTTATTATATAATTTCTTTTTCTTTTTTTTTTTTTCTGTAGCGATTGGGGATAGGAGAGAGGGTGACTTGCTCAGGGTTACACAGCTAGGAAGTATTAAATGTCTGAGACCAGATTTGAACTCAGGTCCTCCTGACTTCAGGGCTGTTGCTCTATCCACTATGCTACCTAGCTTCCCCCATGCTGTTTTTTAAATGGTTGTACCAAATTATAACTCTAGCAATGGTAAATTTGCATGTTAGTTTTCACATATTGAAATTTTCCATCTCTTATTTAGAATACTGTTTGCTGAATGTAAGACAGTAGATACCTTAGAGCTCTTTTCTTTATCTTATTAGTAATTTTGAACATTTTTTCAGATAGCTTTTAATAGTTTGTGTTTCTTCTTTTGAATATTGCTTGTTTCTTTTTAATCACCTTTTATTAGGTAAAATTATTTACTTTCATGAAAAAGATGTTTTTTCTTCTTTTTCTTTTTCTTTTCATATTTAATGAGAAGAGAGTGTATTCTTAAAAATCAGAAGACCTAAGCCTGTAAACTAGCTACACTAATCTAGTTGTATGACATTGGAGAAAGACACTCAATTTCTCTAATATTCAGTTTCCTTATATGTAAAATGAAGACAAAATTCCTGTTTCAGATTGTTATCCAGTATAGGAAGTGAGAGTGGTGGGCAAGTTATAGAACACACTATTCAGTAAAAAGGAAGTGATATTATTTCTGTTTCTCTTGTAACTCCAACAACAACCCCTGTTATAGAAGATCTCTAATTTTTTTTGATAACTTTTTATTGACAGTACATATGCATGGGTAATTTTTTACAACATTATCCCTTGCACTCACTTCTCTTCCGACTTTTCCTTTCCTTCCCTCCACCCTCTCCTCTAGATGGCAAGCAGTCTTATACATGTTAAATATGTTATACTATATCCTAGATACAATATATATGTATAGAACTGAACAGTTCTCTTATTGCACAGGAAGAATTGGATTCAGAAGGTAAAAATAACCTGAGAAAGAGAACAAAAATAAAAACAGTTCACACTCATTTCCCAGTGTTCCTTCTCTGGATGTAGCTGATTCTGTCCATCATTGAGCAATTGGAACTGAATTAGATTTTCTCTTTGTTGAAGATATCCACTTCCATCAGAATACATCCTCATACAGTATTATTGTTGAAGTGTATAAATAAATGATCTCTGGTTCTGCTCATTTCACTCAGCATCAGTTCATGTAAGTCTTTCCAAGTCTCTCTTTATTCATCCTGCTGGTCATTTCTTACAGAACAATAATATTCCATAACATTCATATACCACAATTTACCCAACCATTCTTCAATTGATGAGCATCCATTCATTTTCCAGTTTCTAGCCACTACAAAAAGGGCTACTGCAGACATTTTGACACATACAGGTCCCTTTCCCATCTTTAATATTTCTTTGGGGTATAAGCCCAGTAGTAGCACTGCTGGATTAAGTTGATAATTTTTTGAGCATAGTTCCAAATTACTCTCCAGAATGCTTGGATTCATTCACAACTCCACCACCAATGCATCAGTGTCCCAGTTTTCCTGCATCCCCTCCAACATTTATCATTATTTTTTCCTGTCAGAAGATCTCTAATTTTAAATCTCAATTTATGACCCCTCAGCTGAGTTACTGTTCTGTATTTTCACTATATATAGGACATCTCTGCTTAGATGTCCCACCTTAAACTGATCATCTTCTCCTTTCTTCTTCAACCTATGTATTCTTCCTTCCTATTTTCTCTGTTACTGGTTAGGAAACCTTTCAGTCACCTGTTTGCTACCACTTGAAAATGGCTATTTTGTTCAAGATCTCTGAACAGAAACTTAAAGAAGAATCTAACCCCCTGTGTTTGTGTATGACAATACTTACTACAGAATAATCAATGTGGCAAAACACTTTGAACTTTTTGTTAAATTGGGATGCTGCTCATTCTTTTAATTTTTTTCATTTTGAATTGAACACTCAGTAGTAAGATAAGTATTTCCTATATGCAGAGCAGATGAGTACAAAAGGAATGTACATGTTACAGAATGTCTGCATCTCTATGATTTCTTCCTTCTCATGTACAACAAATTTAACAAATTATTTTCAACACTGTTCTATTTGTTTTCTACTGATTTTGTTCTCTTTTGTGAATTATTAAAAAAAAATCCTTCATTGACCCTCCTTTTTAATTTTGATAACTTTTGCTAATCCCATTTTCCCTTCCAATTGTTACCTTACAAAAAAAATGAAGGAAAAACAAAATATTCATATCAAATATGCATAGTCAAGCAAATGAAATCTATATGTTGGACATGTCTTAAAATATGTAATCTCATCTTGTACAATGAGTTAGTTCCTCACTGTGAGGCGATGGGTAGCATATTTCCTCATCAAATCTCTTAAGCTTAAAATTATCTTGTTTCTTTTCCTTTACTGAGTAATGCTTTCTTTATTGTTTTTTTTTCCTTTCTGTGTTGTTATTGTGTAAATTGTTTTTCCAGGTGTGTCTAAAAATATTTTATTATTCATATGGAACTATAAACTTTCATTAGTTTCAAATACCATCAGTCATTCTCCAATTAATGGGTATATTCTCTTAGTTTCCAATTCTTTGCTACTAGAAAAAGATTTGCTATAATTTATTTTAATACTTATGGGTCATTTTCTTATTTATTTTATCTCTTGGGAGTCTTCGTTCTGGTGCAGAGTCAAACTGTGTGCCCAGTTTAGTACCTTTTTGGTTGTTTTCCAGAATAGGAGTTATCATTTCACCTAATTTCCCACAATTTCCTTTTCAGTGTTTTTTTCCATTTTTTGATATTTCAGGAGGGTCTACAATAGAAACTCAAGAGTTATTTTAATTTGTATTTCTCTAATTATTAGTTACTCAGTATATATTTTTTCAAATATAATTTTTCAGATTATCTGTTGATACTCTAAGTTTCTTCCTTTGAGAGCTTTTTTCATGTAATTTGTCTTTGTCTATTGGAAATTGGCTTTTGTTATATATAACTTTTAGAAGTTATATGTAATATCCATTCAAATCAGTTCTTAGACTTTTGTTCTTCCATATGGATGCTTTTTACTTTTTTTAGGTAGTTTGACTTGGCATTGAAAAAAAGTAAACTAACTTGGATAGTATTTTCATTTTATATTCACATAGCCCAACCATGAGCAGTTAATGTTTCTCTAATTATTCAGATCTGTATTTCTCTGAAGGCAGTTTCCTGGCGGCATTATTCATTCTTTAGTTTCATATCCCATCCAGCCATTCACACAAGCCATCACACCACTTACTTTCCACTATTGCTCTATTCCTCCCCACCTGAACTACCCTTTTTCATACCAGACCTGAAATGTGGACCTCTGTAACTGCATTTTTATAACTACATGCTCAATGACTCATTTTTGAAGTTTCCATTGTAGGCCCAACTCATTGGATTGGGTACTGAGTACAAAATAGCTCACTTAATATACAATATCTAGACACCAAAACACGGATAATATTATCTTCATATCCATTCTAATCATCTGCCCAAGTCATATCATCTGCCTGGTTCTTCTTTCTATTCCCCCCAACTTTATGCTTCCTTTCTTAGTTACCTTTCCCCTATATATGTTGCTTATTGCTTAATATGTTGCTTAATATGTACATATTAGAATGTAAGCTCCTGAAGGGGAAGGACTAGTTTTTTTTTTTTTTAATCTTAGCGTGGTGATTGTTTATTAATCTTTTCTCTCTAAATCTTTCCCTCTTCCAAATGACAAGATTTGGCAACTTATTAAATATAGGTGAAGCTTTCTTTAAGATGTTCTTATTTCTGTCAAAGGTATTCTTTTCTTCCAGTCTCCTTAGTTTATAAATTTGGCATTATATTGAACTTCTTACTTTCTATTACTCACATATCTTATCATTTGGTAAATCTTACTATTTCTACCTTCACAATGTCTCTTGCATCTGACTCCCTTTTCAACTAATACCATGGTTCAGGTCCTCATAAACTCTTACCCGGATTATTTTGGTAGTATGTTATTTGTTTTCCTATCTCAAGTCTCCTCCAATCCAGTCTGTATCATACATTCCTGTCAAAGTAATTTTTCTTTAAAGACAAATCTGACTTCCCTATATGGTCAGCTCCAGTGCTTCCTATTTCCTTTAGGATAAAATGCAAACTCTTCTGTTTAATATTTAAAGTCTTATACAACCTTCTAATTTATCTTTCTATGCTCCTTAGTCATTAATCCTCATCCTATATGCTGAGGGAGGAGCAAATTATTTACTTGAACTTGATTTTACTCAGTCAAGATTATGGGATGGAACTTGATGACAGGTAAGGTCTTTACTGACTCTAAACCTTTTCTGCTGATTATGCTAATCAGCCCCTTTTTAATTGAAAGTAAAGTCCTGCAATTTTTTTTTTTTTTCTTTTAGCTCAGAGTTGATATCTAATTATTTCAGGTGACCTGTTTTGTCTTCACAGCTAAATTGTGAGCTCTTTGAATGTCGGAATCAAATCATACTCCCTGTGCTTCTTCTATATCTGTTGATCCTTTAGCCATGGCAGGTACAAGGTGAAAATATCTTCATACTCAGATTTATGCTGGGCTTAAACACTTTTTCTTAAAAACTTTTGCCTTTATTATATCTTTCAACCTCACATTTCTGTCTTTAGCAGGAAATATGATTTTATCTTCATTTTATATTCTACTAAAATGAGACTGAGAGAATCTTAAGATTTCTTACTTGGGAATGGGAGAAGAGATCTTTGGTTCTATTTCAAGTCCTTTGATTCCCTGTTTGGTGCTTGTCCCACTAAATGGAACTATGTGGAAGTTGGGGTTAAGGCCTCAAGGATTTTGTAGAGCTCTTCATACAAATCCCAACATACTCATTTTGAAAAGAGCATTTTCTATCTCAGAGACAAGATACTATTTTATCAAGGCTTTAGTGAGTGGGTGAGTCATGCATTTGGAGTGATTCATTTAAAGAAGAACTACACTGAAATGACTGAAATACATTAAAATCTTGTTTTTAATTTCATCTCACTTTCTGATTACTATAATTAGTTATACCTTTCTACAGATCAGAGAATAAAAATTCTTACAGAATACATTCAGTCAAATATTTATTAGGCTCCTGCTTGTTGTATGTTGGGCATTGTGTTAAGTACTTCTGATACAAAGACAAAAATGAAAAAGTACCTGACCTCACAGTGTTTACATTCTTTGTGGAAAATTCAAAGACAGTACAGGCATAAATATAAGTGAATGTTGTATATAGGTCCAAGAACTGAAGATAATCTCAGGCTTGAATAGTGGATATTGTGCTAGACTTGCAGAAGAACTGGTTTTAATACTGGCTTAGTCATTTAGCTCTGGGACTACAGGCAAGTCACAACCTCTCAGTGCTTGTTTTTTCATGTGGGGCTAATAATGCTTTACTGTGTATTTCACAGGATTGTTGCAAGAAAAAAAGTTCTCAAACCTTCCAAATCAACAAGTATTTATTATTAACTCTGTGCCAAGTATAGTATGCATATGTGTATGTTTATGTGTCTATACATATACATTCATACATATATGCATATATATGTATATACACATGTGTGTGTCTGTGTGTTAGCTTGTAAATTAGAGGCAATCTCAGAGGGAAGGCAGTAAGCTTAAGGATAATTGAAAAAAGACTTTCTATGAAGAAGAAACCTTAATTAAGAATTGACAGAGGCCAGAAAAACCAGGAGGTGGAGATGAGGAGGGAGTGAGTTTCAAGTATGGGGGTCAGCTTTGTTTAAATATGAGTTGGTGCTATTATTATTTTTGGTCCAATTTCATGATTCCTTTACTAAAGACCTTTGGAGTCTTCTCATCATAGAAACTCCTTCTATCACTGAATCTTTGCAGCTCATCTGCCATGGTCTTAAAACTGCTTGAGGCACTAAGTGCTTGTGACTTATCCAGAATCATACAGGAAGTATGTGTTAGAAGCAAGAGAGGCAGTCTTACTTTCACCTGTATTCACTACACACTTTTCTCATTAAACTTCAAAGCATTATTGACAAGATATGTAAGGGTTAAATGTATTATATTGTATCTATTTGAAAGTAGAGGAGTATAATTTTTGCCTAATTTAGAGAGTTCACCAGATACAGATGATATTTTAGGGAAATTTTAAAGGTAATAATGGAGCATAATATGGAATGGAATAGGGTAAAAAAGAATTAGATTGTGGAGAGTTAGTTCTTTAAAATGTTAGATATTGTAATGAATTAAAAAGAATTTTAAAGAAAAGAAAAAAACCTTGAGAAAATTAACAGATGTGGAAGTTGTGAACCCTTTTCATCTTAGCTCTTTCCTTTGTTATATGGGAGAGGTTGCAGGGAATAGGAGCAGAATACTTCAATTTAGGAATCAACTCGAATATGAAAAGCGCAAACATCAAAAAATTCTTTTCAAAAACATAAAATTAGCCAGATATTTTCCACAGAGTTTATTAAGTTTGCATAAGAGAAACATTCTTTGTCTTTTTTTACTTGACTAATGATAGAGAATTGAATAGCTTTTTTATGAATCTAACATTGGAATGGTATTTTTTTTTGTTCTTTTATGTATTTATTCCTTGAATTCAGTATTAAATAAGACTATGAAATGATTAAATATCCTTTGCAGCTATGGATAACTAATCAAGGGAATTGTGACTGGGCCTAACCATTCTGGAAAGCACTTTGGAATAGGAAAAAAGTAGATTTAATTGTTCATACTGTTTTACCCAGAAATTCCATTACTAGGCTTATTGTCCGGCAAAAAAGGTCATTGACAAAGAGAAAATCTCTATATGTTCTGAAATATTTATAACAACTGTTTTTGTGGTAACAAAGAACTAGAAACAAAGATACACATTGATCAGTAAATGATTAAACATATTGTGCCATATGGATGTAACTGAGTAACTGAGTTACTATGCAATGAGAAACAACAAAGATGATAAATATAGAGAGTCATGGAAGAACTTATATGAATTGATACAATGTAAAATAAATAGCCAAGAAAATCAATATATATGACTATTTTAGTATAAATAGAAAAAACAACTACTGTAACGTAAATGAATACTGCAGAATTACAAGGAACATGCTAACTAGCAAAGAAAAGATATGAAGAGACATCTCCCCCTACTGCTTTGTAGAAGTTAAACCTTATATAGAGATTTTTTTTTCTTTTTGTTCATTGACTTTATTTTATTTTTCTTTATTCCTTCCCTTTAAAAATTTGTAGAGTGAATAATTCTCTGAGATGGGGAAGGGTCAGAATTACACAGGAGAAAAGGTAGGTGAAGCAGTAAGAAAAGAGGCAACTATAAGTGTTTTTAGAAGAAAATAAGTTTTAATTTCTTTTAAAGGTATATAAATTGAGACCTATCTTTCCACTTTATTCCTTCCCTATACAAATAGAAGTAGGTATACTATAAAATAATCCCAGCTATTTAGTAAATAAATAAAAGTAGGATTGGTGACATAGTCTATAGAAGTTTAAGATTTAAAAGTGTTATTAAACATTACTTTACATATCTTTGGGGTTTAATAGACATAAGAAACATTACTAAAAGAAGACTATCTGGTAGAGATGCTGATTATATAAAACAGGGAGGTCAAACATGCAGCTGGGTAAAGCCAAATCAGAGGAATTTGGAATTGGAAATATTAAACAAAATCAATAAAAATTAATAGAACATATATAATATTTATATATATTTTCTAAGTAACATGTAGCCACAAGTAATTTTATTTATTGTATTGTTACTCTAGTTTCCAGAGTTTGAAACCAATGAAGTAAGGATTCTAATTTAAATTATTCTCATTGATATCCCACCTTGGAACACTTTTCCAAATAGGTGTGTGTGTGTGTGTGTGTGTGTGTGTGTGTGTGTGTGTTTTTTCTGAAAATGTGCCATATTTCTGATCCTAGTAATTTGATTTGATTTGTCAAAAGTGTGGAAAACCTGTGTGAGTGAGCCCCAATACCCTCTTCGGCTTTCTTTCTCTAGGGATGGGAAATGAGGAGGAAATTCAATTGCCATATCCAGGTAGTACTAGTAGCTAGATCCCACAAGACTGTTCTTTGCCATTAACTTGATTTACTTTTGTTCTATAAGAAGTATACAGTTGGCATCTAGGTACACTAAGATTCTGCTTGCATTCTCCATGCTCTTTTTTAAAAAATTTATTATATTTATTATAATTTTTTACTGACAGTACATATGCATAGGCAATTTTTTACATTATCCCTTGCACTCACTTCTGTCCGGACTTTTCCCTTCCCTCCCTTTGCCCCCTCCCTATATGGCAAGCAGTATCATATATGTTAAATATGTTATAGTATACACTAGATACAATATATGTGTGCAGAACCAAGCAGTTCTTTTGTTGCACAGGAAGAATTGGATTCAGAAGGTAAAAATAACCTGAGAGAAAAACAAAAATTCAAAACTGTTTACACTCATTTCCCAGTGTTTTTTCTCTGGGTGTAGCTGATTCTGTCCATCACTGATCAATTGGAAGTGAATTAGATCTTCTCTTTGTTGAGGATATCCATTTACATCAGAATACATCCTCATACATATTGTTGTTGGAAGTGATCTCCTAGTTCTCTCCTGGTTCTCTCCTTACTCTTTCAAATGCTCTTTACTCCCTCATTGATCATATAGTCCAGCCCTTTGCTTATAATGTGTCCCTTAAAAGAAGTAGCCCTTTAGCTTTTGCTTAAATATTCCAGGGACAGGGAATTTTACCTAGGCATCACTTTTCATTTGGTAGAAATCTCCTTTCATTGTTAGATAGTAATTTCTTTTGTAGAGTCAGAAATGCCTTTTCCTGCATCTGCTGCTCTTGGATCTGGTTCTTTACCAATGATGGCAGAATAAATCTTGTAAACTGAAAAGATTGCTTATCTCCTCTTTAATATTTAAATAATTTTAACAGTGCCATTTGAACTAAGGCAAATTATTCGGTGTCTTTTCTGAAGCTAGATATTGGTATCTTACATTCATCTTCATTTCAGGTATTTTGCATAAAATTAACCAAAATTTACATTAGAAATGAAGTTTTGAGTTTGCTGAAAGAAAAGTTTGAAAAGTCAAAGAAAATGTAAGAGCCAGGTTAAGTTTATAATTTCAAATTCTTAACAACTGAAAATTAAAAAATAATATTTTAGATTGCATTCTAGTTAAAAAGTGAACGAAGTTTTAGTTTTAATTTTTAATTTTATTTTAATCCTTTTCCAAAACTCAAGGTAAGTATTGCTAGTTCACTATGCTACTAGATGGCACTAGAGATTAGAATTGTACCAGACTTGCTCATATCTTTCTTCATGGTTCAAAGAACTTGGGACTATTCCTAGTTTAAAATAAGAGTCAAGCAGTGTATACAGTTTAAGAAGAACAGTAAGCTAAGGATGAGATTATAATACATTTTATTTTGCTCAGAAGATACTTCTACAAAAATGTCAATACACCAATGTTTGAACTGTAGTACTTTTTCTAAAGAGTGTTACTTGTTCTTAAAGCCAAATTTTTATTGGGATTAAAAAAAATTAATCATCAGCTAATACTAATGACTTGGATATTTATTAGTGGATTGTAAACTGGTTAAGGACTGGATTCAGAAGTATCAGAATTTGCCTTTGAAGTCACAGAATAGCTCATATTTAGGCTGCTTGAGAATTAAGTTAATTAATTTCCCTTATCCTGGCACACCCTCATAAGGATCATTTTCTGTTTGTATTGCTCTCCACTAATAACAATAGGTTTGTTGCCTATTGTCTCTTGCTTTTGTTAAAAACATTGTGGAAAAAAAAAATCAAGGATTTTTGCATGGGTAAATCATATTTACATAGAAATATAGTATCTTTGGATCATTAAAAGTGTTTAAAATTTTGGAAGAGTGAAATATATTGGAAAATTTATGTTTCTTTTTCTGCCTTTGTTATTTGTTATTCTTCCAGAACATGGACACTCTGTGGGACACCAGAATACCTTGCTCCAGAAGTCATACAAAGTAAAGGTCATGGAAGAGCAGTAGACTGGTGGGCTCTGGGGATTCTGATATTTGAGATGCTGTCTGGGTAAGAGCTTCTTTATGGACCAAAATTCAGCATATTTACAAACATTTTTCTCCTTCTTTCTTGAATCATATGTATAAAGAGAGTCACTGGTGCCTTGAGAAGTGAAGTGACTAATAGCCATATTAACGATACAGCTAATATGTATCAGAGGTGGACCTGAGCCCACTCTTTTGGCTCTGATGCCAGGTCTATATGCTGTAGAACATTGTTTATTCCTATATAGTGACTGTTTTCAAAAGTATAGAGATTATTCACTTCAGTAATTCAAAAGACTTTGATTTCATTGCTATGGCAATTATCCTTTACAGACCCTTGCAAATGGGAACTTCTTGATTGTGTTCATGACTTACTGTTGCCCATCCCACCCTGACCCATTCTCTCTCCCACTCCCCTTCCATCCATCACTTTAGTAGCCATCCTTTTGATAATGAGCCTCTGTGAACTTAGAAGTGTTGCTCCTTAGCTTATATTACAGTTAGAGAGACAGGGCCCTATATCTTATTTTCTGTGATGTAGGAGAAAGACTATTGGACTTGAATTTAGGAGAGATCTGAATTTATGTCTCACATCTGATACTTCTTGGCTATGTAATAATGGGCAAGAAACTAGGCCTTTTTGAATGCCATTCTCTATCTATAAAATGGGAATGACTTGGAACTCAGGAAAAAAACATGTTTCCAATTCCTCCTCCAACACTTGCTAGCCATATGACCCTAGGCAAATCATTTAATCTGTCTGTGCCTCAGTTTCCTCTCTAATAAAGTGACAGGGTTAAACTTGATGGCTTATAAGGTCCAATTTCTAGTTTGTTTCATGAAGTACATATAATGCCCACTTTAAAAAAAAAGATCTGTGAAAAGACCATTTTTTTAAATGGTCTTAATGGAGAAAAATATACAAGATGGTTTTTGCTCTTTGAAATTTTTATAGGGTTTTGCCACACAATCACCTAAGAAAAGGAAAATAGTGCATTCTTCTGAAAAAAACCCACCAGTTAAATTTACCTCTTTTTCTATGAAATGACAAATAGATTACTTCCCTTTATTTTTAATCTACAAATAGTCTCTCAGGCCTTTGTCTTTGGTAATATTTTTCAACACAAGATGGCAGCATTTTCTGTAGATTCATTTGCATTCCTGGATCATGATTTTGATCTTAAATAAAGTTATAGGATCTTTGAATTTTAGAATTAGTCCAGACCAGTTATTTTAGAGAAGAAGCTGAGCCCCAGAGAAATATAAATGAAGGTAACGTTTTCCTGGCATGGCTAATAAGAGCAGTAAATTATGGGTCATTGATAATACAATTTTATATTATCCCATATCATAAAAGGATTTTTTTTTTGTTTTTTGGTATTTCAGTAAAATAAATTATAAAGCAAAGAAAATACTTTATTTCTTTTTCATAGCAGTTAAAATAAACATGCATAAAGAAAATCTGGAATTTTCACCTATTTTACAACAAAGCTCAATGCCCTGTACCATCTTAATAAGCTATGCTTCCCCCCCCCAAAAAAAAAAAAAGTAAAAGATAGTCCCTTTGAAAGAAGGGAATGAATGAATCAATCAGAAGATACTAGAGCTGAAAGGTACTGTAAGATCATCTTTTCCAATCCCTTCCTTGCCCAAAGTCACATACTGACAAATAATAACTAGACTGTTTTTCGGACTACAAATATAGTACTCCTTCTGTCACATCATTCTATCTCATCCAAGGTTTATGAAGTCCTTCCTATTTGCAAAGCATGGTGTTGTGCTAGACACTGTGAAAAATATAAAGATTTTAATACATCCCTTTGTCTAAAAGTAGCTCACCCTTACTCCACTGGAACTATATTCTTTTTTCCCATGATCAAATCTCTACAGTAGGAAGCAGTTAAGAAAAATGTAAAATTGACTGAAAATGAGAGTTCCTCGGTGTTCTACTATTGGACAAACACTGAGTATAAATCCATCGATTGGAGCTATGACTCTAATTGATGGACTTACATTTATAATTTATGTTAACCTCTCACTCTTATTAGTATTCATTAACAAGAATGACTTTAAAAAAAATCCTAATCCTTCTTTAAAGTATAATTGAAATTCAGCATAAGAAACCCATTAATTGAGCCATTATAGCTAAAACTATGTCACAGCTAAGCCATAGGATAGATTTTGCTTGTTATTTACTGTCAAGAACTTTATGTCAGATTTAAAATTCAAAGGAAATAATGCTGATGACAAGGATCTAAGCATTATTATTTTTAGTAGGGGTCTTTTTTGCTTCCTTTAATCACTGTGTATGATCTGATTTATCTTTCTTAATTTACTTAAAATATTGGCTTAATGAGGTCAACCTCTGATATCTCTCATTATAACATATTTCTTTAAGGTAACTTATTTACTTGCTAAGCAGGATTCAGTATATTAACTTTGTTTTTCATTGCTTACAGTAAAATGATTTTAAATATACTACAATTCAGTGAATAAAAATACCAGTATTTCACAGTGTTATTTCTTTGATTCTAGCATAGTGTTACTTTTCAATAAGTATTGTTATTCCTTCTGGCATGATTACCAGTCTTTCCCTTGGTATAAAAAATTTCCACTTCCTTTTTCAACTGCTACTAAAATATTTTTCCAATAATACTGTCATGGAATCTCTTGCTTACCAAGAACACTTTTTGGTTAATATACTCAATAACTATTTTCAGGTGTGACAAATTTTCTCCTAAAGTTTAATGCCCTATTTCTTAAATTGTTATGTTTCCACTATGTATTATTACATGTGAATACATTTGAAATAGGACCACAGCCCTAGTTTTGGTTGCTAAATAGGAAAGGGAATATTCATTATAATGCCAATAGGGGAAATTTCTCACAGATACTAAAGAAATGAATCAGTATTTAATTATTCTATGAGGTGCTAATTACATAAGATTCTGGTCACTAATGCCTGCAAAAGGAAATAATGAAACTGGAAAAACCATGATTTCAGTACTGCAATACCATCCCAACTATATGGTATACACCCACACCTTTACTTTTTTTTTATTTTTTTATTTTTTTATTTTTTGAAGCATATACTGCTAATGCATTGAAAGCTTAAAAACAAGGAATATATTTATTTTATTCGTGTCATATGCATTTGCATTTTAAAATATTGTTACACTTGATTTACATTTTCTGTCCAACTTGTCTTCCCTCTACAATGCTTTAAAAAAACAAAAACAAAAAATTCCATACCCCTTATTTTATTATTATTATTTTTTTTAGCATTACTCAATTCTTGGTTCTTTTTTTTTTTTTTTCCATTTTCCTAGCCCTGAAATCTCTCTCCCTCAACACACACACACACACACACACACACACACACACACACACACACACACACACACACACACACACTGAGGCAGTTAGGGTTAAGTGAGTTGTCCAGGGTCACACAACTAGGAAATGTTAAGTGTCTGAGGTCAGATTTGAACTCAGGTCTTCCTGACTCCTGGGCTAGTGCTCTATCCACTCTCAAGACATATATTAACATTTAGAGCTGAAAGGAACTTTAGGGAATATCTAGTCCAATAATTTTTAAATTTTACACATTAGGAAATTGAGATCTAGAGAGGTTAAGTGATTTAACCTGTCTGATGATGGCCAGCAATTCTTTTATCAACTGCCAAAAGAACACTCCTCACTCACCCTTGGATTTTTGCCTTATTTCATTACAAATTTACATTAGATTTGGGTCTTTTGAAGGGAGGAGTAGTAGAAAGTAAGGCAGGAAATAGCTTTAGTAGAATATTTCTCTTTCTGAAATCCTTAATTGTATCAAATACTTAGCTAAATTCCAGTGTTTCTCAGAGAGCCTTTATCCCTTAGTGGATGACTGTGATATGAAACTG